>NC_140967.1:18349289-18449289 GCF_056783735.1 Eptatretus burgeri
CCAGCTATGCGCCATGCTGGCGGCAATGACAGAAAAGATGGATACAAATACAAATGAAATGAAAGACATGAACAAGCAAATGAATGAAGTGAAAACGACGATGGATGCGAATACACAACAAATGAACGGAATGGAAACAAACATGAAGGAGGAAATGAAAGAGCTACGGGGTGAGACGCAGAACATGGGCCGATGCCTGCAGGCGGGCATGAAGGCCGTGACCAGGGAGCTGGGAATGGCGACTCCACGTGTGGGAGCAAACGAGCTGGAAGGGGGTGCAACGGCTGACAGGCCCGCGGTGGAGGCGGGTGAAAAAATAATTCAGGGGGCGTGTTCGGCGAGGGTCGTGACAGAGGAATCGACGGTGACCAAAAGGGAAAAATTAAATGGGGAGACCAAAACGTGTGAGACGAGACACGAGGTGACGACAAAGGAAATAATAATAGTAGAGACACGGGAGATAGAAAAAATAGAGGAAAGACTGCACGATGAAGACGGGGTAAGTGACGCACACACACACACAGAGGTAGTGGTGGATAATGGGGGTGAGCTCGCGGACTGGGTGGAGGCCCGGTGCGAGCAGCTGGATGGCCTCCTCCAGGAACGAGGGGAGGGAGTCTGCCCCCTTGAGGCGGATCACGACCAGGTGAGTTCGGTCGTGCTTCGCGAGGTTGAGGGGACGAGTGCTGTGGACAGGTGCACGGAGAGCTTGGGGGGTATAGAGGCCCCGGAGACCCTTGTGGGGACTCGAATCCCCAGTGTGGTTGTCCCTGTGTGTGTGGTGCAAGGCGTGAGTGCGTCCCCGTGTGTGGAAGCGACCCCGTGTGTGAGTGGTGTGGTGGCGATGGTGCCAGAGTACGTGCTTCCCAGCACGCCGTGTGTGGATGAGGCACCGTGTATGGAAGAGGCCGTGTGTGTGGATGAAACGGCCAGTATGAGTGAGGCACCGCGGGTGAGTGCCCCCGCGTGTGTGGATGAGGCACGGAGTGTGAGTGAGGCACCGCGGGTGAGTGCCCCCGCGTGTGTGAGTGAGGCACGGAGTGTGGATGAGGCACCGCGGGTGAGTTCCCCCGCGTGTGTAAGTAGTATGGTTTGTGTGAGTGAGGCACGCGTGGGTGAACGGCCGTGTGCAAGGTCGTTGTGTGCAAGGGAGACCGTGTGTGTGAGAGAGCGGTATGTGAGGGAGATGTCGGTTGGCATGCGGGAGCACGCAGCCGCATCTCCCGGTGTGAATGTGATGGAGTGGACTGTGTGCGTCGTAACACGCAGGTATGCGTGTGTGGAATGGAGACGGAGACGGCGACATGGGAGAAACGAAAGCCGAGTAGCGGCTGTGGTTGTTTCGGGGACCGTGCCGGGTTCACCCAGCAGTGAGCACGCGGTTCGTGCTGTGCAACGCACGAGACCGCCACGTGCTCGCTTGCGAGAGTGAAGTCCCGGTCCGGAAACGCACGCGGTGGATTTGCCGATCCCGCGGACGGACAAAGTTTAGGCAGGTAAATGGATTTGGACCGGACGGGTTCTCCACGCGATCGTGTGTGTTAAGCTCCAACGGGCAAAGCACGTGTTCGCGTGGGGAACCCCTCGAGACGTGGGGCTTGTTTTTTTTTCTGCGCACGGTGACGTCATGGCTGCACGTGGGGTTGGAATCCGGCAGGAGGGGTATCTCTGCCGGATGGTACCGTCCAAGGAGGGACGAGGAACACGTGCAGCTGCATGACGTCACGGGCAGGTGCAAAGTGCGCGAGTTGCCGCGCAGGTGCTGCGCATGAAAAAAAAAAAAAAAAAGCAAGCCTCACTTTCGGGTGCACAGGATTCCTGGGCAAGGGGTGAAAGACCCCCTTACCTGGGCACAGGATTCCTGGGCAAGGGGTGAAAGACCCCCTTACCTGGGCACAGGATGGAAACTAGTTAGGGGGAAGGGTTAGCTTAGTTAGACCGACTTCATGGGGCAGGGGTAAGTCCTCATGGAGTCCGTGGAATGGATTAGGTAGAGGGATTTAGTGAGCTTTAGGTGGGGAAATAAAATTGATTAATGGGATTATTTGGAGACAGTGACAGACTTGAGGATGTGTAGAGGGGACGTAGCTTAGCTACGTAGGTTAAAAGGAACGTGCTGTAGTTTAAGGGACGACGTGGGAGCACGAGTTAGTTAGGGGAGGTAGTTAGGAGGATGGCAGAGTTCGGTGGTGTGTGTGTTGAAGAGTTGTTGGTGAGTTATGAGGTGAAGGCATGTGCTTGGTGAGTGAGTGAGGCCAGCGGGTCTGTGTGTATGGAGCGAATGGGGAATGCATGGTGCGATGAGTGATTGGGGGGAGGAGTGACTCCCGCCCAAGGGACCCCGGGGTCAGTGTAGATTGAGTTATCTGGGTTAGTCAAATTGAAAAATGGAGGTCGTTTTGTTGTTGGTGGGAAAGTAGGCTCGAGACCCATTTGGAGGGGTGCAGGAGCCCTGTTGACGGGCTTGGGAGCGTGGCTGCGAAAGGTGAGTATCGCTGAGTGGGTACCCCGGGCACCAGGCTAGTCGGCCGCGGTAGGCCAAGGGCCCATGGGGGGCCGGGATAGCGTAGTGGGCACGGGTGCGCCTGCTTGGTGCGGGGGCCCGGGGCGCCATTAGCCGCGTGGGCAGTGTTGTGGGCACGGGTGACCCTCGGAAAGGGGCCCGGGAGGCCGGCCTGCCACGTGTGCGTTTCAGGGGAGGTGCCATGGGGGGCACTCCCCGGTGTTAGGGAGCTGGTAGGCTCGGAGGCAGTGTAGTGCCCGGGGGTGCCATAGCGGGAGAATCGGCAGAGGGTCGTGCCTGCCAAAGGGAGCCACGTGTCCCAGCCAGGAGACCGTGTGAGGGCACGGAGAGAAAATTGGGGGGCGAGGCCCGAAATTGTGAGGACACCAACATAGGCGACGGGAATCTGGGTTGTTAGAACCAATACTTTAAGCGAGAGGCGCTTGTTGAAAGCCCCGGGGTAGTTTAACAGTTAAATGGATAGGGTAGATTAGGAAGTGTACCCCTCCGCACCATCCATCCCCTCGCTGTCGTTGTGGGCCGCTGGACCCACTTTGGTTATAGATCGCCGAACTCTGGGGAGGCCATTCTGAGGCTTCGTTGGGCCTCGACACAGGACGCTAGCTCTCCCTTATTCCCCTCCGGGAAGGGAACGTAGGGGTTGGGAGTAGGCTAGGTGACAGGATAGGTTAGCCGAACAAGGACGATAAAGGGGGTTAGGGGACGATTTATAGTGGGGAAGTAAAAATAAAAACAACAAAAAAATAAGTTGGGGCTAAATTGGGGTTTGACAAATTAAGGGAGTGGGTATGTACAGTGACAGGCAAAGGCAATAGGTGGGAGGGAGACAGGTAGGTAGGTCCGAGCCCGCCTTCCAAGTGGCCAGCACCACCGCACTCCCTCCACCAACCTCCACTGAACGGCAAAGGCTGGCCAACTTCATCGGCTGGCCGTGTTTTGCTTCAAGGCGGAGGCCGGCCAACTTCATCTGCAGCTGCTGTGCTGCAAGGCCTGTGCCGGCTGGATCGTCTGCAGCTGCTGTGCTGCAAGGCCTGTGCCGGCCAGTTCATCTGCCGGCTGCCTGTTTTTTCTTCAAGGCCTGTGCCGGCCAGTTTATCTGCCGGCTGTGTTTGCCTGCAGCGGCCTTCTTCTGCGGGCTGTGTTTGCCTGCTGCCTTTGCCATGCCATGCCCACTGCCCATGTTCACCAGCCCCGTTCAATTTTTGCTTTGCCCCCCCCCTGTTCATTGCCATGTGCGCCAGGATCAAGGCAACAGTTTGCAAGCTGCGAGAACTGCCCTGTTGGCAGCTACAACACGGGCCTGCAGTGGCAGCCCGTGCACCGTGTTTGTGTCCATCCATCCATTCGTTGTGCTCATTGCGTGTGCCACTTGAGCTGGCACGGAGACTGCGTTGTGCAGCCCATGCACCGTTGTGGTTCACTGCGTTCAGTTCAAAAGGGAAGGCCTTGGACTGCGTGTGAGCAGCCAGCCACGTTCCCTGTCACCTGCATTGTTTGAGCCAGAGACTGCATGTGGGCAGCCTGGCTCCCTGCTAACTGCTTTCTTTTTGCAGAGTTCAATGATCCTGGGCCATGGTTTAGTGTAAAATTTGTAAGTTAAGGTTAAGATGTACTGTAAATATGAGTGCGCCCCCGGCATGTTTGTCTTAGCGCCGGCAATTTTATTTAAGTCGTCCGTGTGAGTGAGTTTGTTTAGATAGTTACGCAGCCCTCAGGTTATTTATTTTGGGGACACGAATACCATGAATGTCGCACTCAGGGATCCGTAGGTAAAATGTACTAGGGGAAAACTACACATGATGGCACACGAAAATTTGACGACTCGGGACGAGTCTGTAAAAAGGGGAGGGGGTAGTGTTGTGGTTACCAAATTCGCAAACCACCATTCAGGTCCCTTAGGTGAGGTATCTCGGTAAGTACATGTGTAGTTAGGCCCAAACCCGTTGTCTAGTGGGAATACATGTCATTTATGCGTGCTGCGACTCTTCAGGATAGCCGTTTTTCTTTTGCTATCTTTATTTTGGACCAACCGCCATGATTACCACCACAACCACAACATCAACCACCAACCACAACGCCGCTTCACCACAACCGCCACGACCTTCACGTCACACCTCGCAACCGTAGCATCGCCACCGTTCTTGCCCCGCTGTGGGTACCGGTGTTGGACTCGTGCAGGGCGCGCGTCGAACAGCGTGTACAAAATCACGGATTTTGTGCTTCAAAAACGGATCAAAAACGACACACGCCCACTTTTTGCCGTCCAATCGGTGAGCGAGGGGCGGGTGGCCCCGCCCCCAGGGCGATCGATATATGCAAATTTATGGATCAAAAAGCCTTCACGCCCACTTTTTCTCGGGCCAATGGGGAGCGAGGTGAAAGGTCAAAGGGAGGGGGTCAAAGGCGAAGCTACGGGGGGATAAAAGGACCGTGTTCGTCAGTCAGAAGAGAGTTCAGGAGTCGGAGAGTCGAGAGGCGGAGAGTAGGAGAGTCGGAAACAGAGAGTCAAGACTTCGCGGGCGGTGGAGCTGCTCGTCGTGTGCGTTGGAGTCGGAACGGAGGGGACGGAGCTGTGGAAAGGCGGCGACACCAGACGAGGGGGTGCTCGCGTCGTGCAGGAAGCTGCACCCGAGGGAGGCCGACAGCACGACCTGGCCGAGGTGGAGACGCTCGTCGCGGGATAATAAAGATCCTCTATACCCCGAGCATCAGCAACCCCCTCCTGTTTCCCCCCGCGCTGAGATAGTGCGACCAAGGGGGCCCCTTTCCCACCCCCTACCAGACACCGTCCGCGAGGCCCGCGGAGTTGAGGCGCCATCGCCGCTCCGCGTCTCATCACCAGACGGGTAGGCGCGACCCGGTCTCGGCCTCAGGCCCGCCTCATCCTTGAGGGTATTTCTTTTCCTTGGTTTTGGGTATGTGTTGTCGGCGCCGTCTGTGAAGTAGAATTGTATAAGTGTTGCCGTGTGCTCGGTAGTCGGTATTAGCTCTGAATTGTGTTTTCGCTTTTGCATTTGCTTTTTGTGTAAATTGAATTGTGTCTTTTCTGTGTGCTTTTGGTGGAATTGAATATGTGTGCTTCCCGTGTGCCGCGAATAAATGTGCTTTGTGTTGAACTGTTTCCCGCTTCGCTTCGTCATTTCTCCCATTGAATCCTCATCTTGCTTCACGTAAAGGGTTGGTAGTGGGCTGAATACGCCCGATAATTAATCGAACCGTCGAGGTCGACGATAACACCGCTCGGTTATTCTGATAGTACGGAACGGGTCGCTTAAGTGGCCCGTGTCCGAAGTCGACCTGCGGCGAGGTGCGATCGCCCGGTCTACCCTCCGCGTGGGTACTTAGGTAGTTCGAATTTGGCGAGCAACCCTATCCCACGCGGGGGCTGATTGGCTCGATCGCGGTGAGACCGAAAGGTCCACCCGTGACTGGTTCCCGGCGTTAGTCCGAGAGGGTCACGACTGGATTGTCCGTCCGGTGGGCGACGTGCCGCGATTCGAGTTACGTGGCCGTCGCACGCCGGCGGGCGCGAATCCGCAACAATATATATATATATATATATATATATATATATATATATATATATATATTTATATATATATATATATATATATATATATATATATATATATATATATATATATATTTATATATATATATATATATATATATATATATATATATTTATATGTATATGTATGTGTCTATATAGATATATATATATATATATATATATATATATATATATATATATATATATATATATATATATATATATATATATATATATATATATATATATATATATATATATATATATATATATATATATATATATATATATATATATATATATATATATATATATATATATATATATATATATATATATATATATATATATATATATATATATATATATATATATTGTTATGGTTGTGGAAATTCGCATTACACCATAATG
The DNA here is from genome assembly GCF_056783735.1 of Eptatretus burgeri. Classification (NCBI taxonomy): domain Eukaryota; kingdom Metazoa; phylum Chordata; class Myxini; order Myxiniformes; family Myxinidae; genus Eptatretus; species Eptatretus burgeri. The sequence goes on from NC_140967.1 coordinate 18,355,778, forward strand.
GGCCCTCAGGTGAGATATCTCTGTAAGTACATGCGTAGTTAGCCCAAGCCCGTTGTATAGAGGGAAATTATGTGATCCATCTGGGCTGCGACGCTTTGAGTTAGCCATTTTTCTGTTCTATCTTTTATTTCAAACAAACAGCATCTCAACAACCATGCCATCCCCACCACAGCGCCAACCACACTACAACCACACCACCTCCACCATCTGCGCTACCACATCTTCGCCACTCGCCATTCAGTAGGCCCTGTGTGGTTACGATCTCCGGGAACAAACAAAAACCAACAATGATGCTCGGGGGTTTTCCCGCCTGTTTCTCCCGTCGAAATTCTCCGCGCTCGGTGTGGGGGAAGGGCGATCCGAGCCGAGGGTCAAAGGTGAGAAAAGGTGGGGGCGTCTTTTTGGGGGAATAATTCCCTGGCTCTGAGCCAAGACTGACTCCCCCGGCCCCCGCACGGCGCGGGGTGGAGGGAGAGCGAGAGGTCACGCCCCCCTTCGAGAGGCTTCTCCAAGTAGCTCGAAGGGAGGCGGGGCCGAAAACGGGGCGGAGCAAAGGGCGGAGCCCCGCGCTACAAAAGGCGGACAGGACGGACCTTGAGGAGTTGTTGGTCGAGAGAGGTTGGTCGAGTTGTTGGTCAGGAGTTGTTGGTCGAGAGTTGGTCGAGTTGGTTCGGGTTGAGTTGGTTCTTCGAGGCTTCCTGTCTGCTTGTCTTGTCGGGGGAAGAGTCCTGCGCCCGCGGCTTGGTGAGCGGCCTGTCACGAGGGCACGGACGGGAGACGCAGCAGTGCCGGTTGTGAGGTGGACCTGCACGTCCGGACGAGGAGTGCCGGAGAGGGTTCGCTGGCCGAGAGAGAGGTCGGGGCCAGGCGCGACCACGCTGGCGGTCGTGGGAGAGGGGCTCACCGGCCGCGAGGGTGGAGGTCGCGACTTATTTTTCCTTTTCCTTTGCTTTTTGTGTGGATGTCTGTGGGTGGCGCCGTCCATCAAGTAGTCTTGTTTTAAGTGTTGCCGTGTGTTCGCGTATTCGGTCGTAGCTCTGCATTGTTGTTGTTGTTTAAAATTGCTCTTTGTGCATTTCTGATTCTGTTTGGCTGTATATGTGTGCTCTGTGTCTGTGAATAAAGTGCTTGTGTGAACTTGTTCCCCGTTTCGCTGCGTCCTTCCCTTTGTTGAATCTCCATCTTGCTTCACGTAAAGGGTTCGTAGTGGGCTTAATACGCCCGATAAGTAATCGGAACTGTCGAGGCCGACGATAACACCGCTCGGTTATCCCGATAGTTCGGAACGGACCGCTTAAGCGGCCCGTGTCCGGAGTCGACCTGCGGCGAGGTGCGATCGCCCGGTTTACCATCCGCGTGGGTACTTAGGTAGGTCGAGTTTGGCGAACAACCCTATCCCACGCGGGTGGCCGATTGGCACGATCGTGGTGAGGCTGAAAGGCCCACCCGTGACTAGCTCCTGGCGTTAGTCCGAGAGGGTCACGACAGAATTGTCCGTCCGGTGGGTGACGTGCCGCGATTCGAGTCACGTGGCTGATAGCACGCCGGTGGGCGCGAATTCGCAACAATATAAATATATATATATATATATATATATATATATATATATATATATATATATATATAAATGACTGTTTTTACAGCCATTTTTCCCTGCTGTGCAGGGGTTTGGCTTTTTCTTGAGGCAATGTTTTATGGCCGGATGCCCTTCCTGACGCCAACCCTGGTCGCCTCTTACGACACACAGGGATATGGTACACCTATTCTAACCGGGGCATACACCGGGACCAGTACACTGGCACTCATTTCGCCGACCTCGGAAGGATGACAGGCTGAGTCAACCCCCTGGTGTTAATTCAGCAGCCAACGGGGCTTGAACTCAGGACCCTGGGATCCCAAGCCGCCACCCTAACCACTAAGCCAACACCAGGCATATATGCATATATATATATATATATATATATATATATATATATATATATATATATATATATATATATATATATATATATATATATCGGGCATATAAAAAATAGTGTGGTGGATAAAAACATTAGAAAGGAAAAAATAACTTGCACCAAAAACTTTAACATTCTCACGCTCATGCTGACGCTCACGCCGGGGGTATCGCTATAGCTCTCTGTTCTTCGAACAGGCGAGCTCACAAAAAAGAAATTTAGATTTTTGTATTTCTTAATAAATTTGCTAAACACCCATGTAATTATATTGTTCCAGAACTTTTATTTACTTTCCACAGAAAATGACAGACAAATACTTTTCTAAAGGTGGTACATGATTTATCACACAGGAAACACACTGATATATGTGTCACCTATGCATGTTTAGAACTTTTTGTTCAGAAGCAAATGATCCCAGCAAAAGGTGAGACAAATTTCAATGTTAATGTTTGATTGACTGATAAAAACAATGTTGTTAAGGTGGAGTAGGATGTGTTACCTTGTACTGGCCATTTTGCACAAAAGCTTATTCAAGGGTAGGCATATAAACAGGGTGATAACACACAAAAAGCTACCACCGATGCAATGCTATCACATATTTTCTAACTCACGAGTTGTATGCCTTGCCAAAAATCATTATGAGAATTATTCCTCCCAGATGGTACCGACCAACCCTGCTGGCGAATGGACTCTGTACAACAAACTTGGTCACTGAACACAGCCCTGGTTACATTCGGAATGCCGGTATGATATGTAATCTACATAATCTACAGCCTCCAATTATTTTATGATAAGTTTTGCTTTTTTAGATCCACATAGTCACAAACCTGAAGAAAATTTGAAAATCAGAAAGTAAATTTCATCAAGAAGTGATGATCGTCCTGAAAGAAGTGGATGGCTTTTCGAGGGCCATAGTGCTCGTTTTTGCTAATTGGCCTGACTTATTCATATGCAAGAGAAATAAGAAGTGGGTGTCATTGTAATTGTCGGAAATGCAATGGTGCAGATTTTTATTTGAATATCTCTGAATCTCTTCCAGAATCTCTGAGAAGTGTTGAAGTTGACAGTTTTCAAATTTTAAGTAGCATTTCCAATTTTAATGAATATTCATGATTATGGAAATGAGCCAATTAACATAACATAAGGTGTTAAAGGGGAAATGCATAACCTTTATTGTGGTTCCAGATTTGTTATTCTACCTTAAACATTTAACGAGACATGCTTTATTTACTGATCTCGGTGCTTTGGTCCTATTTTCGATAGATTGCCATGGAAACGACGCAATATTATATATCGCAAGTTAGTTTGTTTTCTGGGAACATTTGGTTTTTTTTTTCATTTCGTTTATCCTTGTGAACAATTTGGTACCCAGGAAAAATTATCTTACGAGGGGAGGAAGTGGGGGGGGGGTGCGCATGATGGGCTTCACTGGCCCACAGCCTAAATCATGAACAATGTCCCAATTATAGGGGCAATCATCGTTGCAGAAAATACATGTTCAACTCGTGGTTACCCTTTGGAGTGCAAGACAATGTCAGAATTCCCGAATTCATGTGAATAACCTGGGAAGATAAATTGATATATTGTGCAGAAGGTGTGACCCAAACACTCTGAGATTGAAAGCAGGAACCTTTGATGAACCCTCAAAGAAGACCAGACCACTTGCTATCCATAGTCCAGGCTTTGTCCACTAACCAATAACAGCAGGTGGGACACCCAGTTTAACGTCCATCCGAGGAAGGGCACACACATTGATATATCACCGTGTCTGTGAAACACCAGGATGACAGTTAATAGGTGAATGTGCATACCTCGAGGAGTTCTAATATAACCAACCCTTTTCAGCACTGAGTGGTAAAGCATATCCATTGCTACACACACCAATAGCCCTTGGGATTGGTTCTTCAGTCACCTACTTGCTCTTCTCAAAGTTTTATCCCTTCCACTTGCAAAATTACCTTCCAACTTTTAAATAATTGTGCTTTCAGGTTTATTGAGGAATAATTGATGTCTCGCAGCTTGTCTTTTCAACCGGGAAGGGGTTTTATAGTGATTAACTCATCTCCCTCACTCAGCAGGAGACAGGGTTTTGCAATCACGTGTGTGTGTGTGTGTGTGTGTGTGTGTGTGTGTGTGTGTGTGTGTGTGTGTGTGTGTGTGTTCGGCTTGGAGACGAGTTTCGGAAATGTGGTTACGAGGATAAAAGCACAATAACGTGGAGGTCCTTTCCTGTAAACTCTTTATTTTTCAGCAGGGATTCGATTCTGGTGAAAACAAAAAGTGGCCAAGGCTTCTTCGCTAACCACAGTGATAACGATAATGGTACACGACATGGCCAAAAGTATGTGGACACCTGCTCGTCCAACATCTCATTCCAAAATCATGGGCATTAACATGGAGTTTGTTCCCCCTTTGCTGCTATGACAGCCTCCACTCTTCTGAGAAGGTTTTCCACGAGATGTTGGAACATTGCTGCGGGGATTTACTTCCATTCAGTCACAAGAGCATTTAGTGAAGTCGAGCAATGACGTTGGGCGATGTCTGGCTCCCAGTCGACCTTCCAATTCATCCCAAAGGTGTTCGATGAGTTTGAGGTCAGGGCTCTGTGCAGGGCAGTCAAGTTCTTCCACACCGAACTCGACAAACCATTTCTGTATGGACCTCGCTTTGTGCATGGGGGCATTGTCAGGCTGAAACAGGAAAGGGCCTTCCCCAAACTCATGCCACAAAGTTGGAAGCACAGAATCATCTGGAATGTCATTGTATGCTGTAACGTTAAGATTTCCCTTCACTGGAACTAAGGGGCCGAGCCTTAACCATGAAAAACAGCCCCAGACCATTATTCCTCCTCCAAACTTTACACTTGGCACGATGCATTCGGGTCGGTCCTGTTCTCCTGGCAACCACGAAATCTAGATTCATACAGCTTGCTGGTGCCTTTCATAAAAATCCCTCAGAAAGAACGATAGCTTTTAAATGATAGGCAATTATTTTATACTGAATAATGATTTTAAGTTTCAGCTGAAAGGTCAACCTGTTTTGAACATCTTTACAAGACAGATTGATCATCTTTCAATACAGAGGAAAGATATGATTATGTAAATTAAAATTTAAATGGATACATGATAAAGCACATAAAACCACACCATATTTGAGGACATGCTCCATCACAGATTTATAACAATACATTTATTTTGATATCAAGTTTTAATTGACATTTTACTAGTTTTTATCACCCTCAAGCCCATAATGCCAATTTTGGAGAAATTGCATTGAAAGGGCCCTCGATGTGCTGAATGAGGAGTTGGAGCAGCTGGGATTATGGGTTTCCTGGGTCAAAATTAAGATTCAGGCTTTCAATGACATCTTGGATGCTGCTATCTTGCCTGTACCTTTTTGTGGTGAGGATGTTGAGATCACGGAGAGATTCACTTACCTTGGCAGTGATATTCATGTCTCTGCTGGCTGTGAGCCAGAGGTCAGTAGATGTCTGGGTCAGGCCTGGGGATTCAAGGATTCACTGGATCATGGGGTGTGGCACCGCCGGTATCTGTGCAGAATGACGAAAGTTCGAGTCTTCAGGTCCTTGGTACTTCCAGTCTTGCTCTATGGATGTGAGACTTGGACTCTGACCAGGGATTTGAGACGGAGACTTAATTCCTTTGGTACCAAGTCTCTTCGGAGAATCCTTGGCTATCGCTAGTCGGACTTTGTGTCCAACGAGCGGTTGCTGAGAGAGACTCAAATGAGATTTGTTACCTGCATAGTCCGTGAGCATGATCTGCGGCTGTATGGACATGTGGCTCATTTTCCTGATGCTGATCCTGTTCATCAGATTCTCTCAGCGAGGGACCCTCGTGAGTGGAGGAGGCCAATCGGCCGATCACGTGCTTCGTGGTTGCAGCAGGTTGATTATCATCTCAAGGAGATGGGGATGGGCGAGGCATCTGTCTGGGGGATGGCCAGACAGAAGCCCCTGGAGTTTTAATTGCAATCGTGTGTGTGTGTGTGTGTGTGTGTGTGTGTGTGTGTGTGTGTGTGTGTGTGTGTGTGTGTGTGTGTGTGTGTGTGTGTGTGTGTGTGTGTAGGGTGGATGCAGTGATGCACTGCTCCGGCGCATGCTCCCATACCTAATCTGACCTGGCCGTGGCATGTGAGAGGTTCGGGGTAAGGAAGATGTTGGATGGTGATCAATAAAACCTCCATCTCATAAACTGTGACAACGTTGTGTTATTGCAGTGTATTAGGGTGAGATGTATCAGATTACTTCAGTAGCGTTAAACGTTCAGATATTTTATAAACAATCTTTAAAATCATTATTTAATTTAAATTGAAGTACAGTATTAAACTTGAATACTGTGTGGGATTGGCCTGGGTTATGTTCAGTTACAAAGTGGCTAGATTAACCCACCGTTCCTCATGAACGGTTCCATTTTCGTGCTTAAGCCACTTGGCGAGTGTTCTACCAGAAACATGGTAATGGAACACACCATTTGTGTTGGCTTAATGGTTAGCGTGGCTGGCTTAAGATCTTAAGGCCCGGTCACACCTTGACGTTTTAGCCAACGTATGCCGATTTTTGAATTTTTTTTCTAAAACGCTGGCACACGTTGAATACGTTATGGGTAAGTTTTGATAACATTGAGAGCACGCTGAAAAACACTGCCATACGTCGTTGTACGTTGGCTTTAAACGTTGTACTTTTGGTTGTCCTCAAATTTTTTCATGCTTGAAATTTCACGACGTATGCCGGCGTATGACTCACACGTTCCGCTACGCTGGCCACAAGTTGTATGCACGGTCTGCAATCGTTGACAGACGTCAACACATGCTACTTGTAAGTTAATCATAAGTTGAGACACGCCGAGGTAATGTTTAGCGTACCCGAAACTTATTTCTAACCTATGATTAACGTGTTGTTGGCACGTTACGCGATCGTTGCCACACATCGACAGACGTTACTTTTAAGTTACTCATAGGCTGAAAGACGTCGGTGTAATGGATCGTCCTTGCGTCAGCGTCCACGGCCACGGCCAGGACACTTATTTGCAGCATTCTTCAAACTTTTCTTCGGCATGACGAGGATGTTCACACGTCGATGTCTAGCTTGGCTATGATTCCAATTGTCCATCGGCAGCGTCTATTTAAAATAGTCGAGTTTGAGCGTTTTAACACGTTCAGAAACGCTTCAAATTTCCAAACCCCAGCGTCAAAAAACAAAGGCGAGTGACAGCAATTTAAATCGTTCATTGTAAACAATGAAAATGGCTGAGTGGTACCGTTTAAAAGTCGTTGAGTGTAAAAAAAATCCAATTGTTGAGCGCAAGCGTCTACTTTCAATAGTGGAGATGCAGCCATTTAAATCGTTGAGTGGCAGCCTATGAACCTACTCGTGGACACGCGGACGCAAGGACGATCCATCATAACCCACACCCTCCCCCTCACACTCACCTACTACTGTCAACATGAACAAACTACTACTACTACTAATACTAATACTGATACTGATACTGCTGACATGGACATCAACTCAAAAAGGAACTCGAAAACACTGTTGGGTTCCCCTTTTATGAGCAGAATTTTTATATACCAATTCCCAAAACCGCTGGGAACACGTCTTTATATGGCAGTTGTAAGCTAGAAACACGTTCATTTATTTTTTTTTTTGTCGACCGGAAGACGTCATTGGAATACGTCTACATACGTCGATGTGTGTTGGGACTACGTAAAGAATTGGTTCAAAGCACGTCAAACACAAGTTAGAAATAAGTTTCGCGTAAAAAAGACATTACCGCGACGTGTTTCGACTTATATGAGTAGCTTATAAGTAGCGTTTGTGGACGTGTGTAAGCGTCCACATATCGGGTGTAAAACTTATCCCCATCGCATGCGGAACGTGTGTCGTACGTCGTAAAATTTTGAACATGTTTAAAATTTCTTGACGTACTCTACTTATTACGACGTATGATAGCGTACTTTAGCGTTCTACTCACGTATACCAAACTTACTCATACCGTATTTGACGTGCCCCAACGTTTTACACACATTTTTCTTAGGTCGGCATACGCTGGCAAGATCGCCAAGGTGTGACCGCGATGTTGACACTTCCATTTCTACGGCAGTTATGATTCGAATCGTTGTGCGTCAGCCTTTTAATAGGCTACGTCACGACATCGTCGGCGATGCGTGCAACGCGCTATGCCGAAGTTAGACTATCGTTGGGCATAGGTTGTGTAGGCCGACAACAGGTTCAGCATTCGTTGGTATAAGTTATCTATAACACAACGAAACGTTCTGTGTCCATTACTAATATGTTATGCATACGACCAACTCGTTATGAATACGTCCGAATCTTAAAAAAAAAACATCAAAAGTTCAATGTCAGCCAGCGTTTTACATACATTTTAATACGTTGCCATCGCTGGCTAAAACGTCAAGGTGTGACCGGGCCTTTAGGGTCTTGAGTATGAGCCCTTCTCGTATTGTTAAATAACACCAGGTTGGTTGACTCAGCCCGTCATCCTTCCGTGGTCGGCAAAATGAGGATCAGCTTACTGGAAACAGGGGCATAGCTGTGCTCCCACCAGCCAGAGGCTGCATCTACACTAATAAATGTCAGTGTGTGTCAGTATGTCTCCTCCATAAGTCTGAAACCATGAAACATTGGAGCCTGATACATTGTATGCACACGAACAAAACTCCAAGGAAGTGCAAGAGTGAAAATTGGGTGTTTGGGTTAATTAAAACATCCCTTTTGAAGATAATTAACGGCATTGTTTAATTTTATCCTTTACCTTTATCAGGTATATCCTTGGACACCCTCAGACACCTTGCTCACACTCGATGGGGGTCCTAATTCGCCATTTTGCTCGGCCTGTTCAAACATGCCTCGATTTATAAACACGATCTACTTTCACGCACTATTTAAAGTATATAAAATAAAACATGTCATATTTGAGAATCGGATCTGGTGAACAAAATCTGGAGTGAAATCCGAAAATTTTAACAAATTAGTGATTTTTATAACTTTGTGTATTTATTTAAGCAAAGCATTAAACTTAACTTTTTCTACTGTTCAGACGATTATATTCAGATTACAGAGGTCCTTTCCCTCAAACTGCTATCACATGCCACTCCCTCATTCTGCTTTCCCATTCCCTTCCCCTCACACTGCCTTCCCATTCCCTCCCCTCACACTGTGTGTTAAAGAGTGTTCGTGTTGAATGAGTGTTAAAGAATGTGCACATTCGCCAAATGAAAGCTTTACAAAGTTTTTTATTTTTTTCTCAGCAGTCGGAACTGCTGCTTGGATCATTTCAGTTTTCAAAAAGCAGTGAATCACCAGATCACGGCATCATAGCCAAGAAGTACCCATGCTCGCTCTGAGCTGTTATGTCTCGCCTGGGTTCGTATCCTGACTCGGCTATAAACTGTCATCCCAGTGTTTCACAGGCAGGGTGATTCATCAATGTGTGTGCCGTCTCTCAGCTGGACGTTCAGCTTAGTGTCACATCTGCCAGAATCCCCCATCCTCCTCTCCCTCTCTTCACTCCTCCTCCCCCTCTGCACTCCCTCTCTCACCACTATCCCACCCCTCTGCCTTTCTCTCCCTCTCCACCTCTCCCACCCCTCTATCCCTGTCCACCCCCCTCCTCTCCACCTTCCCTCGCTCTCTACCTCCCCTCCCCTTCTATTCCCCCCCTCCCCAATATTCCTGTCAGCGAAGCAACGGGTTGTATTTGCTCATTCAAAATAACAACACTGTGCTGGATATCGTGTTCAATGAACTCTTGAGTTATTATTGTTACAACTCACAAGTAACCCGTTTTTACGAATGGGATAATTTCCACACTTCTATGATGTCTATGGTGTATTTTATTGTCTTTCTTTGCTTCGGTCAAACAGTCTTTCTTTGAGAGCTGCTTGTCCTCATAAGAGAAATCTATTAATGCCACTCCAACTCGTCAATAGGGAGCCAAATCTGATCTCAACTTTCAAAGGAAATCTAATGTTCGTCATCAGCAAAGATTATAGATTTGATCACATTTAATAACCTCGACATCCCTCCTTCCAAATTCACTTGGAAAAAAAAGTCAGAGCATTTCAGCATTTCACTTGTGTAAAAATGACGACATTGTGGCAAAGAACGATTCGGCAACCTATGACGGATGATCAAGCTCCAAAAGAAAATTGGAAAGATCAACAAAACACATAATGAAAGATTTAACCAAAAAAACATGTTTATTGCAATTAGAAAGGCAAACTGATGCATCAGAGTTAGGCCTGCAGCACGTGCATGGGAAGTCTTTTACGTCTACAGCAAATATGTATATAGAAGCTATACAGATTTGAAGCTCCTGGAGGAAACTATCGAAGAAAAAAAATGGAAGGGATGAGTAGGTGCGGGTATGGGGGGGTGGGGGAGGAGGGAGTGTTAGGTTTAGCCCTGCGACTCACCCTGAAACTTGAACAAATGAAAAATTGAAACACAGACAAGCAGTTTGTGCTTCTTTCAGGCGTATCCCCCAAAAGCGAATGTTCAAGTGCATAGTCAGCATTCAAGATGGAAGTACCCAGAGAACATGAGTGAAGGGGTTATCAAAACCGAGAACACGAGTTATGCACACAAAACCGAGCTGCGGCGACGTGGAAGCGTCACCCACTCCTCAAGCTCCTGTCGAGTTGGACAACCTTGGCAAATCTCCCTCGAATAAAAGTAGGACCTTTTTCCGTCTGCTGAGAGAATTCATGGACCAGGACCTTTCACAGCCCCCATTCAATTTAACTAGATTTTTCTCTTGTCATTAGGGTTTCATCTTCACGGAAATAGGCTGAAAACAAACAAACAAACCAAAAAATAAAACAGTGGTATGTTGAAAAACGATCCACCATTTAGACTGGAATTAAAAGACATTAAAAATTACCCCAGTGTGGGGGTGACGGTCATCTTTGAAAATACCACAAGTTCTCAATGTTCAGTTATGACCGAAGACTATTGCGCAGCTCGAACTGCGCAGTTTGGTTAAAGATGACTCGGCATTTTGGCGCGCGTGCACGAAATTATATTTTGAAAATAAATGCGACGTTTACATTTCGGGTTTTGAAACTTTTGCACCTTCGGCGGAAAATGTATAAATATAAAAGGCTAAAAATGTGTTTTATATTTATATTTCATTTCTCTTTCCTTCCTTCTTTACGAATCGCATCGGCGTTTTTGGCCTTCGTCCAGATCACGTGACGATCAAACAGGAAGGAAATTCAAAAATCTGTCCGGTTCGATACAAGATAATATTTTTTACTATCATAATCGATAAACAGTTGCTGAATATCTTGTAGAATGGCAGACTAGATAGGTTTTGAAAATTTTTATAACTTACGTGACCTCGAGACCTTGACCCTGACCTTGAACTCGGACAAAAGTTATATCGTTGTGCAACACTCATCGACCTCTACCCACATACTAAGTTTCATCAAGATCGGAAAGAAAAATTGTTGATGGACGGACATTTGGTCCGGCTTTATTCGGTCATCTCGGTAGAAATGACCTAAAAAAAGAAACATTGCATCATTCTAATCAGGATGAAGGGAGATCACCATTTGCATATGGTTATGAATGGAATAGATGGATCACCAACAAGGACAAGTGTACTCGGCACAAGTCATGTCACATAAATATTCCCAGGTATTAAAATAAAAGTGATCTGTAAGAACGATTCCCAGGAGGTAAATTGTTAAATGTTCTTACGGTGGTCCTTCATCGCAAAATATCATTACCCTTGCCAGAGGAAAGGGCACTGCATTTGGGCCCGTTTGTCTGTCTTTCTGTCTGTCTGCACATAATGTGCTAACATAGGCTACAAACACTACCTGGTAACCAGTATTACAAATTACCTTTTTTGAACCAGGTGTCTCAATAAAGTATGTACAGGGCATTTATGAAGTCCTGTTACATTTCATTTATATGTTCGTGTTAATCTTTAGCCTGGTATTGGCGTAGCGGTTATGGTAGCTGGCTTGGGATCTTGGGAACCTTGGAACCCGAGTTTGAGAAGTTCATTGAATTAACACCAGATGGGGTTGATTCAGCCTGTCATCCTTCCGAGGTCTGTGAAATGGAGTACCAGTGTACTGGTAATATGGGCACAGCATCAGCGGCACAGCCGTGCCCTCAGCTAATGATGCTCCCCATAGCCTTGTGGTGCATATGAAGGAGGAGGAGGATGGTAATCTTAATGTTAAAGTTGATGTTAATGTCAAACTTATTTAATTGATTAATATTAGCGTTTCCTCTCATGTGTTCATCTATCTATAATTCCAGCAATCTGTGTGTGTGTGTGTGTGTGTGTATGTGTGTGTCCGCTGTTTCTCGACAACCACTGGTCCGATCTAATTGAAACTTGCCAGGTATATTGCTGGGGACCTGAGGATGTGCCTTTTCAAGGTTTGATATTAATCGGACAAGTGCTTCCCAAGTTATGGCCATTTATTTACCAAACCAATGACAAGACACGTTGTTGCGTGGGCGTGGCCGATGGGGAAGGGAAGCTCAGCCGCGTTCCCCATTACGGGTTACAACGTGCGGACTTCCAGAGAGTGATGACTTCGTGTATTCTAATAATTTCTCGATTTCTTATGCGCATTTATAGATAAACACAATGCCGCAAGTTATGATAGTTTTCATTCGAGACGGTGCATAAATTTCGGTAACATCAGAGTGCTGGTATGCTCCGAATCAGGAAGTAATTTTTTTCTCTCTTCTCTTCTCTTTTTGTTTTTCCTTGCGATGACATTGCGAAAAGGCAAAATACGTTGGCGCTAATTGAACAATTGGCCATTAAAACCTAAATTGCGAATCATCGTAACTGCGAGTAATATGCGAATTTCCGCGCCACGCACGTACGGGCACGCGAGAGTGAAGAAACGGCCTGTGTGGTTGTTGCTCACGGTTTGAATATTTATTTATATATATATATATATATTTTTTTTTACGGGCACGTACTAGTTATATTAATTTATCAAGTTCTGCAGAGGGGGGTAACTGGACTTGTAAACACCCTGTGCAATTGGAATGCCAGTATGTCTAAAAACAACGTACTATAAAGCACATACTACAGGGTGTTCCAAAAAAATGTACTCACATTTTGGCTCATAACTCATTGAATTTTTCATTTTTTTTCAGATCAAATTGACCCTAATAATGGCAGAAGTACGACTAAGTGTTGAAGAAAGAAAATTTATCATAAAGTGCTACTGGAAGCACAAAAACATCATGGAACTGCAAAGACAATTTATGACATTTTCACAAAGATCCACCAACGCGACGCACCATTGCTCGCATCCGAGATAAGTTTGAAACAGATGGAACTGTGCATGACGTCCATAAGGAGTGTTCAGGAAGACCACGGTCATCAACCACCCCCGCAAAGGAAAATCAATTGCTGGAAAGCCTCCACCGATCCCCACGGAAATCTGTAGGACAAATGGCTCGTGAGACAGGAATCCCAAAATCAAGCGCCCATCGCATTTTGAAGCGAATTAATTGGAAAAGTTACATTCCAAAATTAATCCACGCTCCAAATGAAGACGATCCTGACCGGAGAGCTGAATTTTGTGAGTGTTGCTTGGGCAAATGCGAATAAGATGCAGCATTTCCATCCAAAATTGTTTGGAGCGATAAGGCCAGCTTCAAGTTAAATGGCTCAATCAACCGACACAATTGCACCTACTGGGCTCCTGAAAATCCGCATGTTACTATGGAACACCATTTAAACTTACCAGGGGTTACTGTGTGGTGTGGGATATCAGAATTGGGCATCCTCGGGCCATTCTTTTTTGACCAAACTGTCACTGGGGATGTTTACTTAACCTTGCTGCAGGAATCCGTCGGTCCACGTGTCGAAGAGATATTTGGTGATGAAGAGATTTACTTTCAACAAGATGGAGCACCTCCCCACTACCACCGTGATGTAAGGGCCTATCTCGAAGCAACTTTTCCGAACAGATGGATTGGGCGAAGAGGTAGTGTTGAATTCCCTGCGCGTTCCCTAGACCTCACTCCAATGGACTTCTTTTTATGGGGATATCTCAAAGATAAGGTTTACGGCTCAAAACCAGCAACAGTCGATGAGCTGAAAGAGGAAATTAAAAAACAATGTCTTGCAGTTCCTAATGAAATGATTCGTAACGCTGTTGAATCCATTGGTCCGCGTTATTGGCTGTGTTTGGAACGTGATTGGTCGTCAGTTTGAACATTTGTGAACATGCATTTATTCATTTATACATGTAACCATTAATCTTGTTTCTAAGTCAATAAACAACGCATTTATTATCATTTAAAGAGAGTACATTTTTTTGGGACACCCTGTATTACAATACGTCTCCGTCAGTAAAATACGGGTATCTATAAAATACGTACCACATAGTCTATAAAAATACATATGATTGGAATGTGAATCTATACAATAAAACTAAAAATGTCTGTCTGCTGTCTGAACACAAACCTACATTGTCAATGGATCATCTATACACCACACAGATATACCAGCACACAAACACCACACGAAACAAGTCCTGGCATGGCTCTGCAATCTTTGAGTGCTCTTTCTAGTTTGGGCATCTCTACCGAGATGACCGAATAAAGCCGGACCAAATGTCCGTCCATCAACAATTTTTCTTTCCGATCTTGATGAAACTTAGTATGTGGGTAGAGGTCGATGAGTGTTGCACAACGATATAACTTTTGTCCGGGTTCAAGGTCAGGGTCAAAGTCACGAGGTCACGTAAGTTATAAAAATCGCCATCTTCAAAACCTATCGAGTCTGCCATTCTGCAAGATATTCGGCAACTGTTTATTAATTATGATAGTAAAAAATATTATCTTGCATCTAACCAGACAGATTTTTGAATTTCCGTCCCGTCTGGCCGCCACGTAACCTGGAAGATGGTCAAAAACACCTCCCGGTGCAAAGAAAACTTTTTACTTCCGATCTTGATGAAATTTGGTATGTGGGTAGAGGTCGATGAGTGATACCCAACGACATATTTTTTCCTGGATTCGAGGTCAGGGTCAAGGTCACGAGGTCACGAAAGTTGTGAAAGTTGCCATTTTCAAAACCTATCTCGTCTGTCATTTTAGGAGATATCTGGCAACGGTGCATCGATTATGATAGTAAAAAACATTATAGAGATGACCGTCACCCCCACACGGGGGTAATTTTTTTGCTATGCTTTCTATTTAATTGATAGGCATTTTGAATGGTGTTGCCCTTTCATACAAAGTTAGCCTGACCAAACTTTGCATGGGCATGCTATATATGGGTTTTTTACCTTATTGCAATAAGGGCATTCTCCAAACACCACGTTGAAGCTCTGGTGACAGGAAGGCAAGGATCGGAACCACTGTGGTACAAGGTAAATTATAATGATTAAATAAAGAAAGAACTACGACATATCACCAGATCAAGCACAGGAGTTAGTTTTCTCCTTCAAAAAGAAAAGAACAACACCTACACATTATGTTTGCAGGGAGGTTGAGGGGTTAACTTGAAATAAAACATTTTGATGCAATAAAAATGAATGGGAAAGAAGGCGGGAAGAAAAAATGAATGAAAAGGGAAAGCAGGCAAGCACGCGCGCGCGCGCGCACACACACACACACACACACACACACACACACACACACACACACACACACACACACACACACACACACACACACACACACACACACACACACACACACACACACACACACACACACACACACACACACACCTATTTCATCATGACATCATAATGATAGCTCTTAGAACAATAGCTTTCACTCCATCCTACCTCCCAGGGCTAATAGAATGGCCTCGAGTTATGCACACTCGCTTTCAAGCCATCCAGCCTGTGTTCGAATCCCAACCCAGCTATAAACTGTCATGGTGATTAACAAGAAGGGAGATTCATCAATGTGTGTGCCATCCCTTGGATGGACATACATTAAACTGGCCTTCATAAACAGTGGGCAAGCTATTGCAGGCACCCTGAACAAATTACAAATCCATCCACACAAATTTCTACCACTGAATGAACCTTTGGATACCAGTAGGAAGATATCTTGTGGTTGTGTACATTATCATCATAATTTCATAAAATTGTGATGGAGTTGATGTATAAAGCTCCCACATTTAGCGATTTCAAGATGCATATTGTTGTTTTGGCAAAGTTCCTTTTTGCAGATGACTCCACATTGTGTTGTAAAGTGCCCCCATTAGGTCATGTGGAGGTGGGTCGGTTCGTTCAGTTTCGTTGTGCAGATCACCAATCTAAACGAAATTCACCCTGTACATTCATGAGAACACACCATTGAAATTCCTACTTGTTTCCATATGCACAAGTTGACACACCGACAGTTATTACCATTTTAAATTATCGCCGTGAAGTGGGCTTGGAATGCTTCTAATCGCGGAGGAAACGACCAGGAAACAACAAATCAAGATGGTGGCACCCATGGTTGTCATGTGATTGAGTGATTTTTGGTCTTTCAACAACCAAATAAGCGTTGTTTCACACTTGGGCGGGGAGGACGATGAGAAAGTGACGCAATTCACGGATACGAGCTGGCGTAAGGTATGTGAGTGTGCGAAGGCTTTGTGCGACGCCGCAGATAGTGAAACTATCAACAAATGCCATTTGCTGGCTGATCAAATTATGAAACTCCTGCCAATGACTGATCCTCCTGCGGATGCCGGCTGTCACCGGTTCTGCTATGCGTCGTTTTGTAACAAGGTTCCTATAAAACGTGCTGAAGCCAGGAAAAGGAAATCAGAAGCCAGCACTACTGCAGTTTCTGCTCAAGCCAGTGAGGTGGTGGGCAGACGAGAAGAAGAGGGGCACTCATACCACAAAATACGTAGAAAATCCCTCAGAATCTCTGTAGAAAGGGTGGCTGGCAAATCAGCTGGTGTACTGCCAAGAATTTGTATCATATGCCAGAAAAAAGACAAATTCATCCGTGTCAAAGGAAAACCTCAACGTGATCAGTTGTCCCTGGCAGAAACACAGGATGGAAGAAAGCTGAGGGAAACTGCTGAGCAGAGGAGAGATGAACGTGATGTGAGAATAATGACAACTATAAAGGATAAAGACTGTGTGGCGCTGGCAGTTTGTTATCACGAGTATGTGAATGACACATACCACAGACAGAGTGAAAGTAAACTCCAAACTCAGAAAGTGAACTATGACCCAACATTTGACATTTTCTGTGATAAAGTAATCCAGGTAAGACTCATTGATGGAAAGCAATCTATACATATGAAGAAGTTGTGTGAGATGTTCAATGACCTATTCAGAGTATGCCAAGGTCAGGATAAGGCCAACTACCAGGCAACAAGACTGAAGAAAAGACTGCAGGAACGGTACCCAGACAAGATTTCCTATCGTCCACCAAAAATGTCTGAGAGCGAAGTGGTGTACATGAAGGACATTGATATTGGTTCCATTGCTCAGGCTGCTGTTGAAGATAGTCGCTCTACAACAGAAACAGAGTCAACTGCAGAGGATGAAGCCAGCCAGGGTCCACAGCAGGGTGATTCAGACCTCAATTTACATGTTCTATACTCGGGAACACTCATGGTGAGGGATGACCTGAACAAACACCAAAGTGTGGACATTACATGGCCCTACTTGGAAATGGTGGAGCTTGCACTAGAGCTTATACGGGCAACTCGTACTTAGAACTGGCCGAAACACCTTGCGATCACGAGAGCGTCAATGCCCTGGTACTTTGCGTACGATCACCTAAACTATGCAAGGTACTTACCCATTTACTGGCTGGAAATGGCCGGGCTAGAGTACTCCCACCCAGACACCTATCAAGCGTTCATGGACGGCAAATGGACTGTCCAACGGCATACTCGTTATGGATTTAGTGGTGTTATGTGTGATCAGATCATAGAGCAGACTTTAAATAGGGACAGCAATATCAGTGGAGGCATCATTGGTTACACTCAGAAAAGCACAGCTGTGAAGAAATGGATCCTGTCCCAACCAGCACGTGCGGAAATCGCAAGGAAATATGAGTCCATGGCGGGTATTCACGACGAGCCCGGAACGAGAAAGGATTTGGATGTGTCGAGCTCGAAGAAGAACGAAGCAGTGGTGGTACAAGTGATGGACACAGTACTTCAAATGATTAACCCTTTCTCCGACGCTCACCTTGAACTCGTCAATATTAGTTCAGGTGTCATCGCACCGCCAGCCACTTCCGCCGACTTGATGAACGCGTATGTCAAGGGAGAGAATGCTGTTGTGCAATTCATGCATGATCGGCTTCTCTCAGATGAGGTCCCATTCTTCAGTCCGATTTCGAAGGCCAAATTGGCAACTTTCTCGAACGTGCGAGGGCAAGTCGGCGACTCCCCACCAGCAGACGGCGAAGGTTGAAATTGTGATTGAATGTCGTCTTTTCACACGACTGCTGTTGATTGGCGAGAAAAGCAATGTAACACTCCACAATCTGCTCGCATACCCACTGGCGAACATATTGTTGCGGATTCGCGCCCGCCGGCGTGCTGACGGCCACGTAACTCGAATCGCGGCACGTCGCCCACCGGACGGACAATCCAGTCGTGACCCTCTCGGACTAACGCCGGGAACCAGTCACGGGTGGACCTTTCGGTCTCACCGCGATCGTGCCAATCGGCCCCCGCGTGGGATAGGGTTGCTCGCCAAATTCGACCTACCTAAGTACCCACACGGAGGGTAGACCGGGCGATCGCACCTCGCCGCAGGTCGACTTCGGACACGGGCCACTTAAGCGACCCGTTCCGTACTATCGGGATAACCGAGCGGTGTTATTCGTCGGCCTCGACGGTTCGATTAATTATCGGGCGTCTTAGCCCACGACCAACCCTTTACGTGAAGCAAGATGGGGATTCAATGAAAGAAATGACGAAGCGAAGCGGGAAAACAGTTCAACAATAAGCACATTTATTTAGCGATGAACGGAAAGCACACATATACAATTACACCAAAAGCAAATGTAAAAGAAGAAGAAGACAACGCAATATTACACAAAAAGCAAATGCAACAATGCAGATCTATCCGACTACCGGGCACACGGCAACACTTATACAATTTTACTTCACAGACGGCACCGACAACACATATTCCCAAAGCAAAAGAAAAGAGAACCACCCTCCAGGATGAGGGGGGTAGGCGGGCCTGGGGCCGAGACCGTGTCGGGCCTACCCGTCTGATGATGAGACGCGGAGCGGCGGTGGTGCCTCAACTCCGCGGGCCTCGCGGACAGTGTCTGGTAGGGGGTGGGAAGGGGGCCCCCTTTGTCGCACTATCTCAGCGCGGGGGGAAACAGGAGGGGGTTGCTGATGCTCGGGGAAAGGAGGACTTCACCCTGACTCGGGTCCCGCGGCGAGCGTCTCCTCCTCCACCTCGGTCGCGTTGCTGGCCTCTCTGGTGTGCAGCTCCCGGCACCGACGCGAGCACCCCCTCGTCCGCCTTCGCCGCCGTCACCTCTCCACAGCTCCGTCCTCTTCACTCCGACTAGTACCACTTCTTTCCAGCTCCACCGACGACTCTGTTGAATTCCGCACACTCAACTCTCAACTTCCAACTGAACTCCTCCTCAACTTCCAACTGAACTGAACTCGACTGACGAACGCAGTCGTTTTTATAAGCCCCGTGGCTTCGCTCTTTCACCCTTGACCCTTTGCCTCCGACCCTTCACCTGCCTCCCCATTGGCCGGAGGAAAAGTGGGCGTGAATGCTTTTTGATCCATGAATTTGCATATAGCGACCGCCCTCCAACGCCCTGGAGGCGGGGCCAAATCGCCCCTCGCTCACCGATTGGACGGAACAAAAGTGGGCGTGAGTCGTTTTTGATCCGTTTTTCTGCGGAAAGTCCGTGATGTTTTTGAACACGCTGCTCGGTGCGCGCCCCGCACGAGTCCAGCATCGGTGCCCACGAGTGGCGCGAGATGACGGTGATGCGATGGTGGCGAGTTGTGACGGTAAAGGTCGTGGCGGTTGTGGTGAAGCGGCGTTGTGGATGGTGGTTGTTGTGATGGCTGTTGAGACGTGATTGGTGGTGGTAATAATGGCGGCTGGTCCAAAATAAAGATAGTAAAAGAAAAACGGCTATCCTGAAGAGTCGCAGCCCGCATGAATGACATTTATTCCCTCTAGACAACGGATTTGGGCCTAACTACACATATACTTACCGAGATATCTCACCTAAGGGACCTGAATGGTGGTTTGCGAATTTGGTCAACCACAACACTACCCCCTCCCCTTTTTATAGACTCGTCCCGAGTCGTCAAATTTTCCTGTGCCATCATGTGTAGTTTTCCCCTAGTACATTTTACCTACGGATCCCTGAGTGCGACCATTCATGGTATTCGTGTCCCCAAAATAAATAACCTGAGGGCTGAGTAACTACCTAAACAAACTCACTCACACGGACGACTTAAATAAAATTGCCGGCGCTAAGACAAACATGCCGGGGGCGCACTCATATTTACAGTACATCTTAACCTTAACTTACAAATGTTACACTAAACCATGGCCCAGGATCAATGAACTCTGCAAAAAGAAAGCAGTTAGCAGGGAGCCAGGCTGCTCGCATGCAGTCTCTGGCTCAAACAATGCAGGTGACAGGGAACGTGGCCGGCTACTCACACGCAGTCCAAGGCCTTCCCTTTTGAACTGAACGCAGTGAACCACAACGGTGCATGGGCCGCACAAACGTAGTCTCCGTGCCAGCTCAAGTGGCACATGCAATGAACACACGAATGGATGGATGAATGGTTTGAACTGAACGCAGTGAACCACAACGGTGCATGGGCTGCACAACGCAGTCTCCGTGCCAGCTCAAGTGGCACACGCAATGAGCACAACGAATGGATGGATGAACACAAACACGGTACACGGGCCGCCAGTGCAGGCCCGTGTTGTAGCTGCCAACAGGGCAGTTCTCGCAGCTTGCAAACTGTTGCCTTGATCCTGGCGCACATGGCAATGAACAGGGGGGGGGCAAAGCAAAAATTGAACGGGGCTGGTGAACAGGGGCAGTGGGCATGGCATGGCAAAGGTAGCAGGCAAACACAGCCCGCAGAAGAAGGCCGTTGCAGGCAAACACAGCCGGCAGATGAACTGGCCGGCACAGGCCTTGAAGTACCACAGCTGCAGATGATCCGGCCGGCACAGGCCTTGCAGCAACACAACAGCTGCCGATGAAGTGGGCCGGCACAGGCCTTGAAGAAAAACAGCCAGCCGGCAGATGAAGTGGGCCGGCACAGGCCTTGCAGTAACACAGCCAGCAGATGAAGCTGGCCAGCCTTTGCCGTTCAGTGGAGGTTGGTGGAGGGAGTGCGGTGGTGCTGGCCACTTGGAAGGCGGGCTCGGACCTACCTACCTGTCTCCCTCCGAACCTATCGCCTTTGCCTGTCACTGTACATACCCACTCCCTTAATTTGTCAAACCCCAATTTAGCCCCAACTTATTTTTTTATTTATTTATTTATTTTACTTCCCCACTATAAATCGTCCCCTAACCCCCTTTACTGACCTTGTTCGGCTAACCTATCCTGTCACCTAGCCTACTCCCAACCCCTACGTTCCCTTCCCGGAGGGGAATAAGGGAGAGCTGTCCTGTGTCGAGGCCCAACTCAAGCCTCAGAATGGCCTCCCCAGAGTTCGGCGATCTATAACCAAAGTGGGTCCAGCGGCCCACAACGAGAGCGAGGGGATGGATGGTGCAGAGGGGTACACTTCCTAATCTACCCTATCCATTTAACTGTTAAACTACCCCGGGGCTTTCAACAAGCGCCTCTCGCTTAAACTATTGGTTCTAACAACCCAGATTCCCGTCGCCTGTGTTGGTGTCCTTACAATTTCGGGCCTCGCCCCCCAATTTTCTTCCCGTGCCCTCACACGGTCTCATGGCTGGGACACGTGGCTCCCTTTGGCAGGCACGACCCTCTGCCGATTCTCCGACGATGGCACCCCCGGGCACTACACTGCCTCCGAGCCTACCAGCTCCCTAACACCGGGGAGTGCCCCCCATGGCACCTCCCCTGAAACGCACACGTGGCAGGCTGGCTTCCCAGGCCCCTTTCCGAGGGTCACCCGCGCCCACAACACTGCCCACGCGGCTAATGGCGCCCCGGGCCCCCGCACCAAGCGGCGCACCCGTGCCCACTACGCTATCCCGGCCCCCCATGGGCCCTTGGCCTACCACGGCAGACTAGCCTGGTGCCCGGGGTACCCACTCAGCGATACTCACTTTTCGCAGCCACGCTCCCAGCCCGTCAACAGGGCTCCTGCACCCCTCCAAACGGGTTTCGAGCCTACACACCCACCAACAACAAAACGACCTCCATTTTTCAATTTAACTAACCCAGCTAACTTACTTTATACTGACCCCGGGGTCCCTTGGGCGGGAGTCACTCCTCCCCCCAATCACTCATCGTACCATGCATTCCCCATTCGCTCCATACACACAGACCCGCTGGCCTCACTCACTCACCAAGCACATGCTTCCACTTCACTCGCCAACTCTTCAACACACACACCACTGAACTCTGCCATCCTTCTAACTACCTCCCCTAACTAACTCGTGCTCCCATGTCGTCCCTTAAACTACAGCACGTTCCTTTTAACACTACGTAGCTAAGCTACGTCCCCTCTACACATCCACAAGTCTGTCACTGTCTCCAAATCTCTAAAATAACTTTTATTTCCCCACCTAAAGATCACTAAATCCCTCTACCTAATCCATTCCACGGACTCCATGAGGACTTACCCCTGCCCCATGAAGTCGGTCTAACTAAGCTAACCCTTCCCCCTAACTAGTTTCCATCCTGTGCCCTAGGTCAAGGGGGTCTTCCACCCCTTGCCCAGGAATCCTGTGCACCCGAAAGTGAGGCTTGCTTCTTTTTTTTTTTTTCTTTTTTTTTTTTCCATGCGCAGCACCAGCGCGGCAACTCGCCGCTCGCGCACTTTACACCTGCCCGTGACGTCATGCAGCTGCACGTGTACCTCGTCCCTCCTTGGACAGTACCATCCGGCAGGGATTCCCCTCCTGCCAGATTCCAACCCCACGTGCAGCCATGACGTCACCGTGCGCATAAAAAAAACAAGCCCCACGTCTCGAGGGGTTCCCCACGCGAACACATGTGCTTTGCCCGTTGGAGCTTAACACACACGATCGCGTGGAGAACCCGTCCGGTCCAAATCCGTTTACCTGCCCTAGCTTTGTCCGTCCGCGGGATCGGCAAATCCACCGCGTGCGTTTCCGGACCGGGACTTCACTCTCGCAAGCGAGCACGTGGGGGTCTCGTGCGTTGCACAGCACGGACCTCGTGCTCACTGCTGGGTGAACCCGGCACGGTCCCCGAAACAGCTACAGCCGCTACTCGGCTTTCTTTCTTCACATGTCTCCGTCGTCGCCTCCATTCCACACACGCACTCCCGCGTGTTACGACGCTCACACTCCACACCATTACATTCACACCGGGAGACGCGGCTGCGTGCTCCCGCATGCCAACCGACATCTCCCTCACATACTGCTCTCTCACACACACGGTCTCCCTTGCATAAACCATACCACTCACACGTGGTGCTCCATTCATACAAACCACTCCACTCACACCCGCGGGGGCACTCACCCGCGGTGCCTCACTCACACACCGTGCCTCACCCACACACGCGGGGGCACTCACCCGCGGTGCCCCATCCACACTGGCCGTTTCATCCACACACACGGCCTCACTCATACACGGTGCCTCATCCACACACGGCGTGCTGGGAAGCACGTACTCTGGCACCATCGCCACCACACCACTCACACACGGGGTCGCTTCCACACACGGGGACGCACTCACACCTTGCACCACACACACAGGGTCAACCACACTAGGGATTCGTGTCCCCACAAGGGTCTCCGGGGCCTCTATACCCCCCAAGTTCTCCGTGCACCTGTCCACAGCACTCCTCCCCTCGAACTCGCAAAGCACGACCGAACTCACCTGGTCGTGACTCGCCTCAAGGGGGCATACTCCCTCCCCTCGTTCCTGGAGGAGGCTATCCCGCTGCTCGCACTGGGTCTCCACCCAGTCCACCAGCTCACCCCCATTATCCTCCACTACCTCCGTGCGTCACTTACCCCGTCTTCATCGTGTAGTCTTCCCTCTATCGTTCTCATCTCCCGTGTCTCTGCTAACTCAGTCACCTCTTCACTCTTTACCTCCCTTGTCTCAACTATTATTATTTCCTTTGTCGTCACCTCGTGTCTCGTCTCACACGTTTTGGTCTCCCCATTTAATTTTTCCCTTTCGGTCATCGTCACGACCCTCGCCCAACACGTCCCCCGAATTATTTTTTCACCCGCCTCCACCGTGGGCCCGACAGCCGTTGCACCCCCTTCCAGCTCGTTTGCTCCCACACGTGGAGTCGCCATTTTTATCTCCCTGGTCACGGCCTTCATGCCCGCCTGCAGGCATCGGCCCATGTTCTGCGTCTCACCCCGCAGCTTTTTCGTTTCGTTTATAAATTCATTTGCGTATGCATCCATCTTTTCGTTCATTCCTTTCATTTTGTTTATAATTTCATGCGCATTCGTTTCCATTTGCTTGTTCATTGCCGCCAGCATGGCGTATAGCTGGGCCATGTCGGGTGCGCTTGGGTGAGCCGATTCGGCAAGAATCGGGAGGTTTTGGTGGAGAGGGGGAGGGGAGGTGTCATACACCGCGGCCGCTGCCGCACCTATTTCGGGCTCTGGGTTCAGTTGGGCGAGTTCGTTTTCCTGTACAACCAACATTTCCTGCACGGGGATTTCATCCTGGACCATGGATCCTACATTACTACACATATACATTTCTAATACCCCCGGCTCCCGCTCGCCTTGAGACACCATCTTGCTTCTCCCAAAGGGTTAATTTAGCTCGCTCGTAATTTGGAGGGAATCGGGGGTCGCTCCTCTCACCCCTGGACCGATTCCCGTGAATTTAATTGGAGACAGGAGAGCCCGTTTTCCCGTTCTCCGATACCAGTGCCGCGAGGAGGGCGATGGGTTTATATCGCACGACCTGACACCAGTGTTGCGGATTCGCGCCCGCCGGCGTGCTGATGGCCACGTAACTCGAATCGCGGCACGTCGCCCACCGGACGGACAATCCAGTCGTGACCCTCTCGGACTAACGCCGGGAACCAGTCATGGGTGGACCTTTTGGTCTCACCGCGATCGTGCCAATCGGCCCCCGCGTGGGATAGGGTTGCTCGCCAAATTCGACCTACCGAAGTACCCACACGGAGGGTAGACCGGGCGATCGCACCTCGCTGCAGGTCGACTTCGGACACGGGCCACTTAAGCGACCCGTTCCGTACTATCGGGATAACCGAGCGGTGTTATTCGTCGGCCTCGACGGTTCGATTAATTATCGGGCGTCTTAGCCCACGACCAACCCTTTACGTGAAGCAAGATGGGGATTCAATGAAAGAAATGACGAAGCGAAGCGGGAAAACAGTTCAACAATAAGCACATTTATTTCGCGACGAACGGAAAGCACACATATACAATTACACCAAAAGCAAATGTAAAAGAAGAAGAAGACAACGCAATATTACACAAAAAGCAAATGCAACAATGCAGATCTATCCGACTACCGGGCACACGGCAACACTTATACAATTTTACTTCACAGACGGCGCCGACAACACATATTCCCAAAGCAAAAGAAAAGAGAACCACCCTCCAGGATGAGGGGGGTAGGCGGGCCTGGGGCCGAGACCGTGTCGGGCCTACCCGTCTGATGATGAGACGCGGAGCGGCGGTGGTGCCTCAACTCCGCGGGCCTCGCGGACAGTGTCTGGTAGGGGGTGGGAAGGGGGCCCCCTTTGTCGCACTATCTCAGCGCGGGGGGAAACAGGAGGGGGTTGCTGATGCTCGGGGAAAGGAGGACTTCACCCTGACTCGGGTCCCGCGGCGAGCGTCTCCTCCTCCACCTCGGTCACGTTGCTGGCCTCTCTGGTGTGCAGCTCCCGGCACCGACGCGAGCACCCCCTCGTCCGCCTTCGCCGCCGTCACCTCTCCACAGCTCCGTCCTCTTCACTCCGACTAGTACCACTTCTTTCCAGCTCCACCGACGACTCTGTTGAATTCCGCACACTCAACTCTCAACTTCCAACTGAACTCCTCCTCAACTTCCAACTGAACTGAACTCGACTGACGAACGCAGTCGTTTTTATAAGCCCCGTGGCTTCGCTCTTTCACCCTTGACCCTTTGCCTCCGACCCTTCACCTGGCTCCCCATTGGCCCGAGGAAAAGTGGGCGTGAATGCTTTTTGATCCATGAATTTGCATATAGCGACCGCCCTCCAACGCCCTGGAGGCAGGGCCAAATCACCCCTCGCTCACCGATTGGACGGAACAAAAGTGGGCGTGAGTCGTTTTTGATCCGTTTTTCTACGGAAAGTCCGTGATGTTTTTGAACACGCTGCTCGGTGCGCGCCCCGCACGAGTCCAGCATCGGTGCCCACGAGTGGCGCGAGATGACGGTGATGCGATGGTGGCGAGTTGTGACGGTAAAGGTCGTGGCGGTTGTGGTGAAGCGGCGTTGTGGTTGGTGGTTGTTGTGATAGCTGTTGAGACGTGATTGGTGGTGGTAATAATGGCGGCTGGTCCAAAATAAAGATAGTAAAAGAAAAACGGCTATCCTGAAGAGTCGCAGCCCGCATGAATGACATTTATTCCCTCTAGACAACGGGTTTGGGCCTAACTACACATATACTTACCGAGATATCTCACCTAAGGGACCTGAATGGTGGTTTGCGAATTTGGTCAACCACAACAATATCTTTCCCGCTGGCATCCGGTGATGGTTCGATTGCTAAGACGGACAAAGGCAAACTCCGCAACCATATACTGAAACTGTGGCCCGATTGCCGTGTGGACGCTCGGCCTATCCAAGGTGCAACAATTGTGGATGGAATGGCCGTTATTCAGGCGATAAAGGATGGTTCACTGCTGAACACTTTCGGCAAACTGGAAGAGATGGTGCTGCACATCGTAGTGGCCAAAGCACGACATAACCAATCTTCGAGACTGGACGTGGTGTTTGATACTTACCCAAGTATCAGCATCAAGTGCCTGGAGCACGCCAGACAAGCGGGCAGGGCAGGCGATCTTCAGGTGCGAACCATCTACGGAGGTGATCAAGCCCTTCCAAAACAGTGGGCCAATTATCTCCTGAGCGGAGCCAACAAGGAGGCGATGATAGAGTTCATTGTCGAATCGTGGACGAGAAACATCTCTCCATCAAAACTGGGTGACATGCTGTTATACGTCAATCATGCCAGCAAATGTGAGAAAATCAAGGCGTCGAATGGTGTCATGACTGTGTCGTAAGTACCTGAACTAGAATGTGACCATGAGGAAGCCGACACGAAGCTCCTGCTACATGCCGCTCACGCGGGACCGAATGAAGAGTCGGTGCGCATAGAGAGTTTCGACACCGATGTGTTTGTGTTGGCATTGGCTCACTCGAAGTCGATTCGGGAGAGAAATTTCCATCTGGTCACAGGAAGTCCCAAGGACATTATCATCGTTGACATTAGGAAGCTGAGTAATGCCCTGGAAAGTTCTGTTTGCGATGCGTTGATAGGTTTGCACAATTTCACGGGGAGTGATACCACCAGTGCATTCCACGGTAAGGGCAAAACAAGGCCATTTGACTTGATGATGAAGAGTCCCCATCTCATCACCTGTTTCGGGAGCATTGGTCGAGAATTCACGCGAGATCAGAATATCATTCACGACCTGGAACAATTCGTCTGCGCCATGTACAATCAGCCGACCATGAAGAGTGTGGATGAGGCTCGCTACAAGCTATTCTGCAGCCAGTCGCTGGGAGAACAGAAGTTGCCGCCTACAAGCGACGATCTGATGCTGCATGCAGCATTGCAAAAGAGTGAATGATCAGTCTGCGATCCACCACCGCGCAACTGAGAGGTTTACAGAAGCCCCTTCTCCTACATTTCACGGATGGGTGGAACGCAACGGAGCACTGATTGTTCACTGGCTGACCAAACCACCAGTGCCGAAGGAACTGTTAGAGGCGACAAAATGCAATTGCAAGAAGACGAAATGCGAGACCAACCAGTGTTCTTGCCGGTCAAAAGGACTGTCCTGCACAGAGTGCTGTGGGTGTCAAAACTGCGCCAACGATGAACAGACCCGTGCAGAAATGGAACTTATCTTATGTATTATTTCTGAGTTTGTGGTTTCGTGTCGCGCTATCTTCGACTTTGTTCTGCACTCGAGTAGCGTGATATTCGGCTTACATTATCTCAAAGACCATATGAGGTGCATGGTACAAAAAAAAGTAAATAAAATGGTTCTGAAAGAGTGAAATCGTATTCCACTTACTGCATTAAAGTAAAATTACTACTGATACTTTGCATCAGTTCCTTTCTCAAACACACCCACCCCAACATGTCACGCAGAGCACGGGTTATGCTTGTGCATGATGAAAGCAGAACTGACGATGATTCAGACGACGAACTGTGAATGCGGGTGTCACACTGCTTTTGCTGTGGTGATCTACTACACAGTAGTATTCAGGTTGGTTAACATGTAATAGTGGACTTGAGTTTTGTAATAGCAGCAGTCAAGAGCCTAGTTCACCAACCGCTTCAGAGCAAGAAATACTGGAGTTCTAAGACAGTAATCCCCTTGTGGCGTTCTACTTTTCATCAGGCTGAGTCGCGCAGTCTCTTTGTCTTTGATTTAATCCGTTATAGCCAATGTAACTGTCTTTAATAGGCGCTGTAACTGTCTTTAATAGTCAATGTAACTACCTTTAATAGCCAGTGTGGCTGCCTTTTAAGCAAAAAGTTGCCTTGGTCAACTCGAAGGCCTGTCTGGTCGGTCCAGACGTTTTCGGCCGGTAAAAATATGTGACTGCTTCGGTTTACGACCTTTAATTATAAACATCTTTAATAACAGTGAATAGGGCTCTGTATAAACATATTGTATCATTTTAAGACCTCACAAGAGTTTTCTTTGACCTACATATCAGTCTAACCTTGATTCTTCATTTGTGTCAAAATCGTGCTTTAATGTTCGGTGTATCTTTAATTGCCAAAAATGACCAATTGTGTCACATCCTCGACGTGGAAACAAGTGGATTTGGACTCAGCGTCTAAAATTCTTTAAGTATGCCAAATTTCATTCAGATTGGTGATCTGCCTAACGAAAATCATTTTCTGAAGGTAATCGCGAGTACCTCCACATGGTCTCCATCCCATTGACAGACAGACTGCAGCTGTATCTCTCTGCTGATCTGAAAATTATTGGATGCTGGTCTGAAAAAAGGAACATGTCCTTCAATCCTGAAAATTCTCACAGCATCACCTTGTCACTCTGGAAAGATCGTCAAACTAACCAACATATTGCCATGATCAGCTACTGGAAGAGGGTCACCATCTTGAACTTCTAAGCCTCATCAGCAGCCATGACCTTTCCTGGGTTGCTCATAAAGTCACGCTTTCCTCCAAATCCAGCCGCAAACTGGGCATCCTCCATTACTCGGTCTTTTCTTGAAAAATCCGAACCACTCAGTGTAGAAGGCCTCTGTCTGCTCAATGGAGTACTACTCTCCCCAATGAGCCAGGGCCCCAGCATCATATCTATCTCTCCTGGACTTTGTGGAATCGAAGAATCGAAGAACACACACTCTGCCATGTGTCCTAGGAGGCAGAGATTTAGAATCCCCCACGATGAGGCTGAAGCACAAGTTCTGCTGCTCTCATATTTAACTCCCTCTGCTCTCAAACCTTGACCCGACCCAACTCCAGGATGCACGTGTTCTTCCGGTAACCCCCTCTTGGTTAAACCTCCAAAATCCAGGTTGACTGCACATCTCAACTCTTTTATTCCTCAATTCTCCAGTATGTGTATCCATCGAGAGATTGTCCTCTCCCACTCTTACCTCCAGGGTTTCAAGCTGGCGGTGCACCTCCATCCCAGGTCACCCGACATTCTTACTCACCGTTGAATCGCTCCATTAATCCTGCCTATCCCAACGTCAGGTTACAGTAAGTACAGTGTTTGCTCCCTCCTCTTTTCCTGCTTGTTCATTCCCTTCCTTATTGTGTCCAAAAGTTGCCCCACTGCTCTACTGTCAGTTCATACCCTCCATCACCTTGCTCTTCCATGAGCCTCAAGCTTGGAGAGAGAAAAAAAGAAGAAAAAGGTTGGTTCTCATGCTGAAACAATGTCCATAAATAAACCTTGTTGTTTGGTGCTTATGTAAAGGGTCAAAGTTTACTGTTAACAGGTCCCAAGAATACAATTGTTTAAACTCTACACAACAGGAATAGGCTTCGCTATCTCTAAGCTTAAATTTACATTGACAATTATATTGTAGTTGGAGCTGCAGGAAAAAAAAAAAAACAAAAAAAAAAAAAAAAACTTTACTTCTCAATCAACTCTCAGATACCAATAATGCCTTCCCTCACCCTTGGACTTGTAGCTAAACAGAGCCACATTGTGAAAGCAGAACATACCAACAAACTGGTACTCACTTCGTATAGGCAGGCCTGGTGGTAGGGTTGACCACACCGAGGATCGTCGCACACCTGGTCTGGCAATGACGAGTCAAGTCGGTACATGTAGCAAATACCGCACTCCAAGCTGAAATCCTGCCGAGGAAGAGCGTACAAGGATATAGCAGATTTGTGTGTGCACACATGCTGATTGATACAGCAAAACCTGTCTTATAGGCACAGCCATATTGTCAGGTCAAAGTGGCACTGCATCACTTAATTCGTATCTGCATCACTTAATCACATCACATCACATCACACATCTGCATCACTGAATCACATCATATCACATCACACATCTGCATCACTTAATTTATTATTTATTACTTATATCCTGGTCAATATGACAGTAACCGAGCACCTTTGCAAAACAGAAACACTTTAACCTTGGTGTGAACGAATTACAATGACCCGGCAATTTCCAGTTACATAAACAATTTCTCAGCATCGCTCATCACGTCCTGAGTGTAATATAAAGACTGCTGATGTAACGACCTGGGACAGGTAATACTGCAGACCTTGGAGGCAGAGATTTAGAATTTAGACAGGATACAGTGGCATAATCTTTAAAAATTTGCACCATGCGATTTGAGTCCAACATAAAGTTCTGGATGGCGTACTCAGATATACTGCATGTTACCAACACAAGGTAACAGGCAACCAATACAAGGGACACCTCCCACCCCTACCTTAAAGAGGCACCACAGAGCAGGATACGTCTCCATGGAATCACCAAAAAAGAAAAAAAAAAGTTCAAACATCACCAGATTTCGAGAATTTTTAGAAGGAATTTTTTTTTCTTCTAAATTTCACTCTTCACTATATTGTCTTGTCCACCAATGTCCTTGTAATTCATGTAAAGTCCATTGATGTGTATTAACATCATTGTCCTGCATGCCATTTCTGTACAAACTCGAGCAGGAGCATTAGATCCATCACTGTATGTCGAATTTGAATTTGTTCAGGAAAATGTAAGTCAGGTGTGGGAGCATGCGGCGGAGCAGTGTGTGGCTGCGTCCACTTTCCGCACTCCATTGGCCTCCGTCTGGCCATTCCCCAGGCAGATGTCTGGCCCATTGGCCTACTCCACTCACGAGTCTCCCTCGCTGAGAGAATCTGGTGAACAGGAACAGCGTCAGGAAAATAAGCCATGTGTCCATACAACAGCAGCTGACGCTGACGGACTATGCAGGTAACAAATCTCATTTGAGTCTCTCTCAGCAACCGCTCGTTGTGACAAAGTCTGACTAGTGATAGTCAAGGATTCGCCGAAGAGACCTGGTACCAAAGAAATTAAGTCTCCGTCTCAGATCCCTGGTCAGAGTCCAAATCTCACATCCACAGAGCAAGACTGGAAGCACCAAGGACCTGAAGACTCAGACTTTCGTCCTCCCGCACAGGTACCGACAGCACCACACCCCATGATCCAGTGAATCTATGACTCCACAGGCCTGACACAGACGTCGATTGACCTCTAACTCACAGCCAGCAGAAACGTGAATCCCTCCGTGACCTCAACATCCTCACTACAAACAGGTACAGACAGGATCGCAGCATCTAATATGTCATTGAAAGCCTGGATCTTAGTTTTGACACAGGAAACCCGTAATTCCAGCAGCTCCGACTCCTCATTCAGCATCTCGAGGGGCCCCAAAAGGATATCCAGTCTCCACAAAGATGACTGCATCATCTGTGAAATCAAGGTCAGAGATCTTGACATTCCCAAACGATGCACCGCAGCTTGCTCTCTCAGACATCCTCCCCAGAATCCAGTCCATACAAGTGCTGAAAAGTGTGGGGGCCAGTACACAACCCTAATGAACTCCTGTAACAACTGGAAATAAGTCAGAGATGGTATCATCACATCACACAGCAATCTCAATACCAGAGTATAGTTCAGACATCAGATTGATCAGTTTTGGTGGCACCCCACGAAGACCAAGAATCCTCCAGAGGGCATCGCAATTCACTGAATCACACGCTTTACAGAGATCAACATAGGCTGCAAGCAGCCCCTGCCGAAACTCTTGTCTGCATTCTGCGAGAACCCGAAGAGCAAGGATACGGTCAATCATTGACCTCTTTGGTGTAAAGCCTGACTGCTTTGGACGCTGGTGCTCAAGCAGATGGTGGTGAACCCTATCAAGAATTATCCGAGCAAAGACCTTGCCGGGCAATGAGAGAAGCATCACCCCTTGGTAGTTGTTGCAATCCTGGCGATCACCCTTCCCTTTCCAGAGACCGACAACAAGGCCCTTCTTCGAGTCAGTTGGGATGATGCCTGTGTTCCAGGCAGAGCACAGAACTGCATGTACCGACATCAGTACAGAATTTCCACCAGCCTTGAGAAGATCAGCATCGATGCCACAGATCCCAGGAGCTTTACCCCATTTCAACCGGTTCACTGCAGCCTGTTTCCACAAACGAAGGTGGACCGCAGTTGATTGGAGGGTCAGGAAGAGGGATAATAACACCCCTGACATCTAAATTAACAGCTGGTGGGTCAGCCTGGTACAGCCGCTCAACATAACCGGCCCAGCGTTCCTTCACTTCTGAGTCTTGTTTTGGAGCCACTACCCTCCGCTCTAACAGCAGTACAACGCGGGATGGGCTTGGAGGAATGCAATGCGTGAATTCCCCTAGAAGCAGGATGAGAATCACTTAACCACAGGTGATGCTCTACTCCCTCACAGATTCCTTGCACATAAGGCTCCTTTGTCTTCCCTCAGCGCATGTACAGTTTTACGCCTCAACTCCCTGAACAGCTCAGCTCTGCCATTAAGCCTGGCCATGCGACTTTGATTCATGGTATCCAATGTCCCTTGAGCGACAATATTCTTCTTCGCTCTCCAGTGAGTTACAAAACATCCACCAGCATCATCAAGGATGTGGTTCTTGAAGGCACTCCACAATGTTGCAGGATTTCCAAAAGCACTCAGACCTCCCAAATCCCCAATCAGCCTGTTTGCAAACTCCTCAGCTACCCTCTCATCCTTGAGCTTGCCAACATCCAGTGTTGGCTGGAATGGTACCATTCTCTTGGATTTAAGCTGCAACTTCAGAGTTGCTACAACAAGGTCGGTGGTCGGTATTGTGGTCGGTATACCGTGGTCGGTATTGAGGAACTGAGCTCTCCGATAAACTCTGCAGTTCTGGATCATCCTCCAGCGACCATCAACAAGCACCTGGTCAATCTCCTTTGCTGCACCACCACAATAGAATACTAAGTCGAGCAATGAGCCTGTGGGTGTTGAAACCATGAACTAGCCACCCTAAGTCCATGACTTCTTGCAAAGTCAAGGAACTTAGTCCTCTTCTGGTTCACATTTCCAGACCCATGGGGACCAACACAGGTCTAATAACCATCCCTGTCAGTGCGAATTGATGCAATAAAATCCCCCAAGACTAGAAGAGTACCTCACCTGGGGCACTGTTCAACAACAGATTCGAACACAGCATAGAATGCGTCCTTCAAGGTGAGATCACTCGCCTCAGTCAGGGCATATATAGAGACCAGGGAAACGACACCCAAGGGGTGATGAACACTTAGTCTCATAATACACTCATTGACTAGTGTTACATCAATTATCATGGGAGTAAGCTTATATTGAACACAGCAACAGCAACTCCTTGGGCTTGGTAACCATCAGATTGACCAGACCAATTGTAGGTGTAACCACCCGCTATGATCTCGCCACTATCCGGTCTCCGAACCTCAGAGAGTGCTGCAATACCGATGTTCAAATGCTTGAGCTCAGATGATAACAGACAGGTGATCATCCTCTGTTCGGGATAGGACATTCCAGGCACCCACCTGAAGGGACTGCTTCAGGTTAACCCAAGGAGACTGCCGTCTGGTGGACAACACCTCAGTTTCACTCTGCCACACACCACCGCAATCTGATCCTGGATGTTTACCCCGTGCTTTTCCTCTTATCATCAAGGAATGGGGGTCCCGAAAGCTTTGCCTCAATCCCGTCATCCGGTGAGCTGCCCTGCTAAGGGCAGCAGCACGGGAGGTACTCCCACAGAGTGGGTTTTCAGTTTTCTTTGTGTTTTGCAGAATTAAGTGTTTTACGGTGGCCGCAGTGCAAATCCTGCCACTAACCTCCTTAGAAAAAGTAACCCAACTGCAGGAGGATGTCCACAGACACAGTTGGGCACTAGATATGGATGGCCGTTAGCTCACAAGGAGCTCCTCCGCCCTTTGACAGGTTTTGTTTTTAATTCTGCTGGGTGTCCATATCCATACGCCCTCCTCATGATAAAAACCTGGTGGGGGAGACGGTTGAGTTGCCGACAACCCGACCATGAAACAGGTTCGTGCAGGTTTGCATGGTACCTGGAGCAGGTCACAGATATAATCTGCCCTGACCTGACACAATCAAACTGACCTGACCTGAAAAACGCAAGTGTCGACCAAAAATTCCATTTGTTACAAAACTTGGAGATCGCGGAGCTCACCATAATGAGATTCATGACCGGTTGATCGCAGTTTGCTGGGGGTTCATGTAATCAAGGAGATTTCTCTTCCTAAAATGTTTTGTGAATGGCAAGTGGCATCATGATCGAGTGACTACATACTGCAGGGTTTATGGTCTAGTACTCTAGTAGCAGGTGCAAAAGGTCATTGATAGTTTAGTCACAGTTGGAGTCAGTGAAAATGTAACCATCTGAGTTCATAAAAACAAACTCACCGACTTGCTATGGGAGGTGGGGGATGGGAATTCAATTCCCAGAATGCTCTTCAGATTCTGCAGAATGCTCAGCTGTGGTTCCCTGGATTGTAAACAAAGACAAGTCACAAACACACTTGCAGCACAAGTTGAGACACATGAAGAAAACATTGAGAAAAAGCTCAACTCACCACTCGTACATCTTTGCATTGAGTTTGTTTTTCAGCGGGGTCACCACTGCAATAAAGCAACAGTTAAAAACAAAAGAAAAATCACTCAAGCCGGTTGACATTCCATGAATGGAACTGAACTCTACACTTCAAACAAAACTGACATTTTTGCTTATGGTTCCAGTGGCTGAAACTAGTCTCCTTATACCGACAATCCCCTCCGACCGATGGCCTCACCCGGTTCGGGTCCAAGCAGCCGGCATTCTGGAAACATCCGTGGGTGTCGTGGATCGACCTCCATATGCAAGGATGCATTGTTGCCTTTTGTCAAGAAAAGAAGATAAAGACGAAAACGAAAGCGTTCTTAATGATCAAATCAAAAACAAAAAGACAAAGTAAAGAGAAACTTCTGAGGGCCACTTTGAATGTGTGCAAAAGTTTTAGCCACATCTATAACATATAGTCTATAATTATATGGCCACATCTATAATTTCTTGCCACATCTTTTATAATACAAAAGGAGCTTGGTCTCGGCATGCCAGCGTCCATCCATCTGTCCCTGCGTCCATCAACAATTTCCCGCGAGGGAATACCACTAATCAAGCCCAATTTGCAAACAGTATGATATAGTTGAGTAAGGTGAGGATCGATGGGCTGGTTTCAATTTACATTGAAATTAAAAGCTCTTCCTCCTTCATCTTATTCTTTACTTGTAATAATGGTGAGTCTCATGCAATCGCGTTTCTCATATCGATTAAATGCTAGCTATATTCAATACTTTTATGTTTTGCAACATTTCCATTTTATTCACATCACCCTATCAAACAGCATTTCCGATTATACACTGCCTTTTAAAGCATCACAATGCAGGTCTCTTGACTTGCATTCTAGTTATATTTGCAGCATATCAAAACGAACTATTACAGGGTTCATAGAACACGATACCCCACACAATGTTCAAGTATATGCAGGAGGGCATTGCCGTTTGCAGGGGTTACGTTCTTGAAAATCCCCGTGAACCGCACATCCGCAAACTTAGGGGGTAATGGGGGAAATAGGGTTAGGGACTTCAACTTTAAAAATTGCCCAAACTGTACCCTTAATTAACATGTTTGTACATTACATTGTTTTTATGATATTTATTTTCATGAATAAAAGTTATTAAGAACGTAAATATCGTATCATTTTCCTGTCGTAAGAACATAAAATAAAGTATATTTTATTGAGTTATTATTAGTTTGTGTGCAACCTGTGGCTGCTAGTTGCATCAATGCTGTGAGCATGGCTGTGCCCCTGATGCAGTGCCCCCTATTTTCAGCAAGCCAGTACTCATTTTGCTGACCTCGGAAGGATGAGAACAGGTGAAAACTCAAACTCAAGACCCTAATATCTTAAGCCAGCCACATTAACCATTAAGCCAACACCAGGCTTATTTTCCTGCATGAAGAATGTAAAATAAAGTTTATTTACTTGAGTTACTAAGATCATGAAACTTACCTTTAATAATAATAATAATAATAATAATAATAATAATGATAAACTTGATCCAATAATGTAACGGTGATGTTGATGATGGTGATGATAAAGAGGAGTTGATGGAGATGATGATGTTGGAGATTTTGAGGGGGTTATTGACTTGACAGCCCATATTAATTATGTGAATAAATGTCGAAAATAGTTCTCCAACCCGAGAATAGCCTCAATAAATTCATCACAATAGAGTGAATCCATGAAGGGGAAACCCCTGAATGGCAAGGCCCTCCTTCCTGAACTTAAATTTTAATAAAATAATAATTTTAAAGATCGTTAAAAATAATCCGGAAGTTTTTGCGCTCCAGAAGCAGTCTTATACACCAACCACCCTTGTACACTAATACGTAAGAAGACTGAGTCACAATCTAGGAATGGGGCTTTATTGATCACCATTGAACGCAGCGTCAATCCGCATCATACATAGCCATATTGGTGCCCTTTTCTTTACCCCGACACACATGCCATATATCATGGTTCTTGGAAGTATTATGAAGGCCATTTGTTTTCTATAGTCTTCAAATGTACAATTCAATTTAAATAAAGGTTTAAAGGCGTATAAATAAAAAAATTCCGGGTTTTACCATCATTTACCCAGTGTTGATTACATCAACCTATCTAACACGTGACATTAATTATTCATAACAGTTGTTTGTGTCCTTAATGACATCCTCAAAAACAGTAAATTTCGTGTTTGGAATGATATTCAGTTTTGTTTAACTGCCAGGAAGGCAGACAGAGTGAAAATATTATCTCGCTCCTCTGCGCAAGTGGGGTCGGGTTAAATTAAGAGACAAAGTAATAATAAACTAAAATCTTGTCTTCCTATTCATGTTCCGATTCATGCTGAAAATAAAACGTTTGATTTAAATAAGTTGTTCTTCGATCATAAACTGAAAAGACAGACGTAAGGACGAACATGAACCAATTGCTTAATCCCGCTTTTCACTTCACGTGTGTGGGGTAATAATTTTCTTGGCTCTGAATTGTGATATGAATATTTCGACTTGTACTTCATCGTATTGCCTCCCACACACATTAACTCATCGATGAAGTTTGGCTTTTACCCTTTGAGTCCAGACAATGTTGTCTATACTTTCATACCTATATAACGTAACATAGGTGCTTCCTAATCATCCAATAGCATCATCATTTCCAGTGTGGCCTGGAGGAGCTACAGAGGTGATAACACGGCAAAGCAGGAAGACAAGGGAGAACGAGGAGTGAGACTTCGATGAATCGATCTGTATGCTCATTACACATCTGTGAAAAATCGATTATAGATTTAAACTACAATGGCACTCGGTAAAGCGCACACCTCCACCAGGCCGA
Source organism: Eptatretus burgeri (assembly GCF_056783735.1). Taxonomy (NCBI): domain Eukaryota; kingdom Metazoa; phylum Chordata; class Myxini; order Myxiniformes; family Myxinidae; genus Eptatretus; species Eptatretus burgeri. Next base: position 18,394,054 of record NC_140967.1, read on the forward strand.
ACAGTTCACGTTTTGTACCCCACTGATAGGCTGGATCTGTAACCTGAACCAAAATCTAATCAGCTTGTTTTTTTGTCACCTCCCCAAACTCATCCACCAGATTTTGTCATAACCCATCCACAACTGTTTGAAATATCATGTTACATGTCGTTTTTGGCCCGACCTCTTAATTGTGAAGAATCACTTTAAAAATCTCACATCCGGAACCGGATCTTCATCAAAATCTAATCGATTCCTCCTTGTCACACACCCAACCTGTCCACCAAGTTTTATCCAAATACATCCCTAACTTTTTGAGATATCCTGCTCACAAACAAACAAACAGGGGTGAAAACAACCTCCGTCCACCTTTGCTCATAAAAGGGGATCACATGATTATAGTTATATTTGCAAAACTGAAACTATAATTATAGATTATAGTTATATATAAATCGCCAAAGGGAAACACAAACAATGCTGTGACACCGACACAGCTCTTTTTAAAATGTTCACTGCCAATTTGCCTATGACCGGCCACTGACCGCAAATCAAATTCCTGACCAATTTTATTAACCCTCCAAATACCGATAACTTTACATTTTGCCAATTATTAGATTTGAGGATAGGTAATCGGATTGTGACACTATTTTACAATTTTTTTTTTTAACAACCAAATGCAAGTCCAGAAAATGGAGCCTTTATATAAAGACAAGTACAGTAAGTCCTCGCTTTTCGCAAGGGTTGCGTTCCTGGAAAACCTTATGATAAGCGAAACTGTGTTCAACAAAACATATTTTCCCATAGAAACCAATGTGTTAAAGGGGGGATGTGTTTTTGGCTCGAAATTTTTTGGACATAAACACAAATAAACAAAACACACTCCTCGAGTAGTGGCGACTTACCCCGAGGCTGGAGGAACGGAGTTGATTGCGGTGGACAAGTCACACTTGCGGAATGGCAGAATCGTCCCCCTCTTCACTTGACACTGTGCTGTCACTTTCTTCACCAGTGGGAACGGTCTCTTGGCAGCTGGTTGAAGGAGCATCCTGGATGGTGGATGGAGTTGGTGCTGCATCTTTTGGCTTGAAAAATGCATGGAGAGTGGGCTGGATGGCTTTCTTTTTCTTTGCTGCATAAAGTTCCTTGTAGCAACAAAGGGCATCATTAACAACACGGCTAAAATCAGTGCTCCTTTTAAGATTTGGATCTTGCTCGATAACAAATTCTATGGCATTTTCAAACGAGCTGAGGATTTGGCTGAGGTTTTTCATGGTGAGATGCTTGGATGAAGGTGTCACAGCATCTTCTTCTTCCTCAAGAGCCCACTGCTGTTCCAACTCCATAAGATCTTCATTGCTTAAGGGTTCTGCATGAGACTCCAGTAAGTCATCCACGTCCTCTTCGACAACCTCTTCAAACCCAGCCTCCTGCGCCAGGTCTACAATTTGACTTGTAATCAACGGAACATCAGCAAACCCCGTGAAATTGTGGACACACTCAGGCCACACTTTCTTCCACACAGCGTTCATTGTGGAGGCACTCACCTCCGCCCATGAATCCTTAATGTTTTCCAAAGCCATTTTTATGTTGTATGTTCGCCAAAACTCCTTGATTGATAGCTTGTCCTTATCAGTTTTTTTGATAAGCTGCAGCACGGTATGCTTAACATAATATGCTTTAAAAGCAGCAATAACTCCCTGATCCATAGGCTGTAAAAGTGAGGTAGTATTTGGTGGTAAAAATACTACCTGCACGTTTTCACACCAGTCTTCCATTTGCTGAGGATGGGCAGGAGCATTGTCTACAAGCAGCAAAGATTTGTTGTCAATGTTGTTCTCCTTGGAGTACTTCTCAACATGATTGGAGAAGTAATTGATCACGTAATCGTGGGTCAATGCCCCAGTCATCCAAGCCTTTGTATTTGACCGCCATATTACGGGAAGTTGTGGCTTGAGGCAACCCTTTAGCGCTCGTGGGTTTTCAGAAATGTAAACAAGAAGCGGCTTGAGTTTTACATCCCCTTCTGCATTTCCACCGAGTAATAAGGTCAGCCTGTCCTTTGCTGCTTTAAACCCTGGAGCAGTCTTTTCTTCTCGTGCGATGTATGTACGGGAGGGCATTCTTTTCCAAAACAATCCGGTTTCGTCAATATTGTAGACTTGCTTCGGTGAGTAACCCCCCTCCTCAATCATCTTCTTCAACTTTGCTGGAAACTCTGATGCGGCAGCATGGTCCGCACTTGCTGCCTCACCGCTACACTTCAGGTTGTGGAGGTTGGCAAGATGACAAAACCTCATGAACCAGCCTCGGCTAGCTGTGAAGGTCTCTGCGCCTTCACCCTTTCCTTCAGCTTCCTGTTTCTTCTTTAAATCGTTCCACAAACTACGCGCTTTTTCTTGTATCACAGCAAGAGATAAAGGCATGCGACGTTTAGTTTGATCTTCTATCCACACACATAATAAACGCTCCATGTTGTGCATGGCACCATCTCTCATTCTCGTTAGTGTCGTTGCACTCGAACTGGTCGCAATCTGTGATATTTTCTTTATCTTTGCCGAACTTTGAACGATCGAATGTACAGTCGATGCAGCGATTGCTGCGCGCGGCCGATTTCCGTTGTCCCTTCACCTCGTTCATGTCTTTTAATTATATCCAATTTCACCTTCAATGTGACAGCCTTTCGTTGTCTCTTGAAACGAGGTGTGCTCGGCAAAAGACTTGCGGGTCGCTTGGGATTCATACTGGAAGGTATGCAGGCGAGCGTGAAGCGAATACGTACAGTACAGCATACAGTACATGCGCAGTAAAGTGAAAGTGTGTTTATGCGCATCCTGTGTGATTGTTGTTTTTTGCAGGCAGTTTGAAACTTTTTTTTGCTATTTTCCTTGCAATGACATTACGATAGGCATAAAATGTTTGCGATAATTGAAAAATTAGTCATTAAAACTAAATTACGAATAATCGAAACTACGATATGCGAACTTCCGGTTAGCGAGGACTTACTGTACTGTACATGCTGTTCCAATTCTGCTTTGCATACCGTACCACATGAGCACGGCACAAATAATTAAACTGCTTAGAATCAAGTCAATTTGTGGTGTTTAACCCCGGAAATGTCTAACCCCGGCATGATAGACATTCCTTAAGTCATAAAAGGATCAGCTCGGTGTTAACCCAATCTTCCCTTGAAGTTATTAACTCAGAACAATCCAAAATCTTGGTCAATGCATTTAAATAATGAAGCATTTAGCCATTGCAATGGTAGTGACATCAAGGTGTCCTCTGTCATGCCTGGAGGCACTCTTTATTTTTATTTATTTATTTACTTTTAAAGTTGAATATTTTTTTATGCCTGGAGGCACTCTTTATTTTTTTATTTAATTTTAAAGTTGAAAAAAGACACAACTTTTTTTTACTTTTTAAACTCAAACTTTTCACTGCATGGGCCAATGTGTGCCCACAGCTCTCCCTTGCTGGGTGCTTGGGAGGATGAAGGATAGTGGGTTAAAAAATCATAACTATGTACCATCCATGTTACCCCATGAGATCAGCTACACTTGAAGAGTGTATGGCAAGCTCAATTTTTAAATACCAAGGGCAAGGCGGCGGATGGTGTCGCCCCTTGTAGGACGTTCAGGTTCCAGCACCCATGTGCTTTTATCGATCTCATCCATTTCATCCCAAAAGGCAGTCAAGGCATCCATAGCAGCTGATGCTTGGGCAAGTACGCTCTCCAGTGAGCCCTATAAAAAAATGAAATAAAACATTGTGCTCAAAAACTTTGGTACTGTATAATCCCTTCATGAAGAGCAAATGCATGAATATGCAGGTAAAGCATTGCAAAGTGCGAAGGTAAGTCAATAAAGAGCTTGTTTTGCTGTCACTAATGATGAGTGCATGTGTGTAATTCAATATTGTACTACGTGCAATTTTACAGAGCCAACTGTGAGTCATTTGTTGACCAAGTAGTATCCGACTTGCCCGTGTGTGGCACTGGTTATCATGCCATAAAGATGGCGTCCAAACTACAAGAGTGCACTGTTACGGAGCAGGGAGGAGTCATCATGTTTTTGCTTGAAGGTGATAAACCGTGCAACATCCTTAGGAAAATGACTCCACAATATGCATGGAAAGTACAAACTGTATCTTCTTCTTCTTCTTCTTTCGGCTGCTCCCGTTAGGGGTCGCCACAGCGGATCATCTGTATAATCTGCATAGTGATTTGGCACATGTTTTACGCCGGATGCCCTTCCTGACGCAACCCTGCTCGCCTCTTAGGACACAGGGATATGGTACACCTATTTTAACCGCGGTATACACCGGCCCAGTACACTGGTACTCACTTTGCTGACCTCGGAAGGATGACGGGCTGAGTCAACCCCTTGGTGTATTAATTCAGTGGCCCAACGGGGCTTGAACTCAGGACCTTTTGGATCCCAAGCCGCTGCCCTAACCACTGCGACAACACCAGTCTATTGAAAAGTACAAACTGTATGTCGTGGAATAATGTGTACAAATGGTGTGAACACTTTTGAAAAGGATTCATGAGATAGATGAGTCCTTTGTGATAGTGGACACAGGTCGGCCAGGCCGTTGTTCATCGCACGCGCTCATGATTACAAGCAGAACTCACATACAAAGTAATCTGTACTATTACTATAAGAGAGCAGTTTGTGTTTATGTGTGTGGATCACCATTTTTCCCCAGAGATGGCTGAACGGATCTTCGTCAAACTTTTAGAGATTCATCACTGAGTATGCCTGGTGTTGGCTTAATGGTTAGAGGGTTGGGCTTGAGATCCTAGGATCCTGAGTTCAAATCCTGCTCGGCTGTTGAATTAATACCAGGTGGGGTTGGATCGGCTTGTCATCCTTCCGAGGTTGGCAAAATGAGTGCCAGCTTGCTGGTATCCTGTGTCGAGGTGGCGAACCATCCAGGATTGTGTCCAATAGCCAAGGAGACTGCTTAGGTAGCACCAACGCTCTGCACAGAGTATGGTCCCAATGGATGGATGGATGGATGGATGGATGGATGGATGGAGTGAGTGCTGCGCAGAGTGTTTTAGGCAAAACAAATGTTTTTGAAAAAAAAAAAAGTTGGATTTATTTTAAAATTGCTCTATAGTGCCGAAGCCTTTGTAACTACGTGAAAGGTAATATTAAATGATCCCTGACCTCATTACTTAGTGGGTGTTGGAAAGTGTTTGAGGCCCCCACAAAAAATAGACAGGGCAAAGCCAAGTACCCCTTCTAGTCTTCCTTACCATAATTCAATGGACCAGTGTGTGTGTGTGTGTGTGTGTGTGTGTGTGTGTGTGTGTGTGTGTGTGTGTGTGTGTGTGTGTGTGTGTGTGTGTGTGTGTGTGTGTGTGTGTGTGTGTCACGCCACTCCTCCTACAGTTCTGGGTTGATGACATCCAGACTTGCTACAGAAGATCAGCATGACCGCAATTAGTGAATGGGGGTGTTTTTATCTTTGTTGGTGGTCTTGGGGGGGGTGGGTAGAGGGAGGAAGAGGGATGCAAATTATGTATGTAAATGTGTATCGTCTTGCAACGCTCCAGGTGGGAGAGGGTACTACAAGTCCCCAACCTTTACCGTATACGGTCGTATTCCCGTCCCCACGTTTTCCAGTGCAGTGAGTTGTTTTGATTTATGCAGGGAGTGGTATTTTAGATTACATGTTTGAATAAGGATAATAACATTATTCCCTCTCGCTGCTCCCATTGGGAGAGGGTGCTTCTCGTATATATAATGGGGGTAAAGTACGTTGTACATTTCATGTACTCCTCCAAGAGGATTTGACTTAGGTGCCTGTGCAAGTTTAGTTTGATTCCATCAAGTTTTGAGGATTTTTTTTTTTCGCCCATCTTGGCATTTTCTTCATTTTGGGGAAAGGTGGGGGTGCAATTGGAATTATATATCAGAGTAATATAACCGCGATGTATTATATATTCACAAAAGCAGTACGCATGTGATTGCTTCATTTATGTAACCTGGGTAGTTTTTATTTTCGGGAGTGATTGGTGGTGGTGGTCGTATGGCAGCTTAGCTGCCAGGGTAGCTATCATTTCTTGAAGCACGACTGTGTCGCTGATGCAGTGCCCCTCTACCAGTACACACACTAGAACTGGTACTCATTTCACTGACCTCAGAAGGATGACAGGCTGTTGTCTATACATCGCTCAAAGAAAGTGATGCACGGGTGAAACTGCAGAACTTTTCAAAAAAGGAAAGTAATGAGCAAAATTACTCCTTACTCGGGGGGGGGGGGGCTTGGGGGCATGCTCCCGGGAAAAATTTGAAAAATTGATGTAAAAATATGCATTTTGGGGATCATCCTGTCAAAAATGTAACAACAACAACAACAAAAAAACCAATGCAAATGAAAGTGATATTTGGGGAATTTTTTTATTTTATTTCACCTGAACATTCATTGCTGGGAAGATTATTTTCAGTTGGTTAGTAAAGCATTTTGTTGTCACAAAATAAATGAATACTGAATACCACATACCTTTCCAGGACTTTATATACAAGTGCTTTATAAGGGGGGTAGTGGGGAGTGTCACGTTTCATGTCATGGAGCGGTTTACCGGAATTACCCCCCCTAATGGTGCAAAAACCAGAGCATTCACAACCCCCTTATGTTTTCTGTGCATTTATTTAATTGGCAGATATGGACTTGTTAATACCATACTGTCTGCTACAGAGATCTCACCTGACACCCTCTGTCGTGCGCTTGTGACCATTTTGATTAGATTACATTTCCTATATTAAGTGGGTTTTTATTATATCGGATCATGAGCGCACTTTATTTATTTATTTTGTTATCTGCCCGTTTTCATGTCCGTCTATCTTTTGTCTCTGGATTCTCCATTTTTGTCGTCCTGTGCCTTCTTTGTAATTAACTGTTATTGGTGTGGTGACTGGCCATTGCAGGTTTAGACCTGATGAAACCATTTTGAGAAACCATTTTGGTGTGGCTTCAATGGCAAATCTCCGGGAGAGGTTAAAATTGGTAATTTCTCGAAAAAGACACCAACGGAATTAACAATTCTGACCGCCTCCTCCCTCCTGCAGGGGTCAGTGAACACACAATGTCACGTATACAAGGGAAAGTTGCATGTCGTAATAGACAAATGAGTTTTTAAATATTGATTTTATTTACATTTATAATACTCAAGTCCCTCTGGCTGCCACACTTTTCTCATCCCCAGTCCCCCCCCCCCACAAAAGGTGAAATTGAGTCGAGAGCCTGATGGATATACTTAACGAGTTGGTAGTGGTGCAGCCCAGACATGATGTGCCAAATGGCCTCCTCCTGCGTCAAACCTCCTTGTTAAGATGTATTGGTCTCGTATCGATTTGGTCACAAACTTCAGCGTGACCAGACCAACAGACAATAAATATCAAGTTTTGCAGCAGAATCGCATCTTTACTTCATGCAATGTCAAGACGGCACTTCGGTATTTTCCATGAAGTTCGTTGGAGGGAACGGCGATGGGAAAATCACCGTTCCCTCCAAAATCCAACAATGGACACTATTTCCGTGTGTACCAACATAGACGGACGTTCTCCTGCCTGACGGACATCTGGTCACGGTAATGCGTTTGCAAGCTTTTTTTAACCCCATTAACCTCAACAAAAATACCTCAAAATAAAACTACCATAGGAGTAATTCACGTAATCATGGTCATGATGTGTTAGCATTGCACCCCATCCGGACGAAATGGTGAAATAAACAAATCAGCATTTCGGAATAGCACCTGAATTCGCTATAATAGCGGCATGCTTTTCCGACGACGTGAATATGAAAACCTCTGTATGGGCCGTCACAAAAATAAGGATTTCCGGATACATACAGAAGAATTTCACCCATGTGGATGTGTTCGAAGAATGTGTTGCATGCTTATAACAAGATCGTACTGTATGGCGAGTACTCTGCTATGCTATTACTAATCATAAATCATAAAGATAATGACATGACCCCCTCTGGCCACTCCAATGGGGAGCAGGTGCTTCCAGTGAAAATAATTATGGAAACGATCAGGAAAAGGGGTAGAAAAAAAAAGCCAAAATGCGACAGGAATTCCATCCCTTTCGAATATAAAAATGAACCACACCCGAGGACAATTAAGTGTTGAATAGTTTACATCGATTTGGTCATGTAACCGATGAAAAAGTGCCACACTGGTACGAAGCCGACAAATAGCCAGTATCCGCAGGGTGAATCCAGCAATGGCTCCCAGGCCTGAAACATTGCATGGCAACCGATGTAGAAAGAAAGGTACCGACAGCCGAATGATACCTGAAGTGTAAAATTACATCAACACTCCGTGTTTCAGAAGAACACATATTCGAGACCTTTTGGATACGAGGAACTAACATGGTTAATAATGGAGATGGTTGAGGTAAAAGCCAAGTAAACAGCAACAATTAATTGCATTCTAAAGCAACCCTCCCTGTACCTTGTAATCTATGACCCTGAGTTGAACATTGTACCCGAGTAGCATATGTTCCAAAACAAATACCAATGAAAGTGACAGGAGATACCATCTTGTGGCATTGATCGAAGGGGAACGACATTGAAAAGATAAACTAAAATAACAACCTACTGTAAGTTCTCTCCACAATGTTTTCAAGTGCAAACTATTTGAATTTCACCTTTTGAGGCCAGGTCAGATGAAAAGGCACTGGCAAATCAGCCCTGCACTCTGGGGGTTCTTTCGGGTACTGTGGGGGAGGGGTGGGGGGGGGAGGAAAGGTTCATCAGTGCACAGATGTAAGGGGGGAATTCAGTATTTCCTTTTGCCTTATGGATAACAAGTTCTAAAAGAGTGCTGTCCAAGACATCAATTTGTGACAGTACACGTGACAGTTCCACCCTGCCCGTTTTGGGTAGTGGTCTTTCGCAAAGCCCTCTGGAGATCACCTGTAAGTATCTTTACTAAATAATGATAGTTTTGGGGTCAATCTCTGTAAGGGCTAACCTGAGAGCTGGCAGGATAGTCTAGACCAGGAGGTATGCACACTCGTCTCTGTGCTGTCCCCACCTGGGTTTGAATCCTGACTCAGCTATAAACTGTCATCCTGGTGTTTCACGTGCAGGGCAACTCATCAATGTGTGCCATCCTTCGGATGGACATTAATCTGTCCGTCCCACCTGCTAGCATTACGTGATGGACATTGAAGATACCACTGTGTCCTTTGGGAAGAGTCGACGAGCTACCGCCGTCACCATGGCTTAGGCTCATGAAAGAGCTAGGACAAACAACAGATCAGGACACAATATAACAAAGGGATCAACAGGAGAAAGGGGACATGCCAACAAGCACGGTGGAGGGAAAAAGTAGATGGAGATGGATAAACAAGGGATGCAGGTAACGATGAGGGGTAGGGAAGAATGCAAGGGGTGGACAAGATGGATAAATAAGCAAAATTTTGGGAGGGTGGGGGTGGTTTAAAGGGGGTGGAAAAAGATAAAGGTTTTGGATGGGGGATGACTTGAGATGGTGATGAACAGCTGTCTTGAAGACCTGGAGGGAAGAATGACACTGGCCAAATAAAAAATTCCTACTCTAAATTAAAGGGAAGCACTGCATCAGCAGCATCGCCACAACCGACAAGAACTGTTACAAACCTGCAGTGACATGCTGCATACAAACGGATGAATGAAAACAAAGGGCCAACCTTAATACTGTAATATATATATATATATATATATATATATATATATATATATATATATATATATATATATATATATTGTTGTGGTTACCAGATTCGCAAACCACCATTCAGGTCCCTTAGGTGAGGTATCTCGGTAAGTGCATGTGTAGTTAGGCCCAAACCCGTTGTCTAGTGGGAATACATGTCATTTATGCGAGCTGCGACTCTTCAGGATAGCCGTTTTTCTTTTACTATCTTTATTTCGGACCAACCGCCATGATCACAACCACAACATCAACCACCGACCACAACCACCGCTTCACCACAACCGCCACGACCTTCACGCACACCTCACAACCGTAGCATCGCCACCGTTCTTGCCCCGCTGTGGGTACCGGTGTTGGACTCATGCAGAACGCGCGTCGAACAGCGTGTACAAAATCACAGATTTTCTGCTTCAAAAACGGATCAAAAACGACACACGCCCACTTTTTGCCGTCCAATCGGTGAGCGAGGGGCGATTTGGCCCCGCCTCCAGAACGATCGATATATGCAAATTTGTGGATCAAAAAGCCTTCACGCCCACTTTTTCTCGGGCCAATGGGGAGCGAGGTGAAAGGTCAAAGGGAGGGGGTCAAAGGCGAAGTTACGGGGGGATAAAAGGACGGTGTTCGTCAGTCAGAGTAGGAACGAGAGAACGAGTAGGTCGGAGAGTCAGCAGAACGAGGGTCGGAGTCAGCAAAAAGGGAACGAGAGAGTCAGCAGAACGAGGTCGGAGAGTCAAGAAGAGGAGAGTCGGAAGCAGAGGGTCAAGACTTCGCGGGCGGTGGAGCTGCTCGTCGTATGCGTTGGAGTCGGAACGGAGGGGACGGAGCTGTGGAAAGGCGGCGACACCAGACGAGGGGGTGCTCGCGTCGTGCAGGAAGCTGCACCCGAAGGAGGCCGACAGCGCGACCTGGCCGAGGTGGAGACGCTCGTCGCATATAATAAAGATCCTCTATACCCCGAGCATCAGCAACCCCCTCCTGTTTCCCCCCCGCGCTGAGATAGTGCGACCAAGGGGGCCCCGTTCCCACCCCCTGCCAGGCACTGTCCACGAGGCCCGCGGGTTGCGGGGCCATCGCCGCTCCGCGTCTCATCACCAGACGGGTAGGCCCGACCCGGTCTCGGCCTCAGGCCTGCCCCATTCTTGGGGGATTTCTTTTCCCTTGGTTTTGGGTATGTGTTGTCGGCGCCGTCTGTGAAGTAGAATTGTATAAGTGTTGCCGTGTGCTCGGTAGTCGGTATTAGCTCTGCACTGTGTTTTCACTTTTATGTTTGCTTTTTGTGTAAATGGAATTGTGTTTTCTTTTTTGTGTGCATTTGGTGGAATTGTATTTGTGTGCTTCCCGTGTGCCGCGAATAAATGTGCTTTATTGTTGAACTGTTCTCCCGCTTCGCTTCGTCTTTTCCCCCATTGAACCCTCATCTTGCTTCACGTAAAGGGTTGGTAGTGGGCTGAATACGCCCGATAATTAATCGAACCGTCGAGGTCGACGATAACACCGCTCGGTTATTCTGATAGTACGGAACGGGTCGCTTAAGTGGCCCGTGTCCGAAGTCGACCTGCGGCGAGGTGCGATCGCCCGGTCTACCCTCCGCGTGGGTACTTAGGTAGTTCGAATTTGGCGAGCAACCCTATCCCACGCGGGGGCTGATTGGCTCGATCGCGGTGAGACCGAAAGGTCCACCCGTGACTGGTTCCCGGCGTTAGTCCGAGAGGGTCACGACTGGATTGTCCGTCCGGTGGGCGACGTGCCGCGATTCGAGTTACGTGGCCGTCGCACGCCGGCGGGCGCGAAAACCGCAACAATATATATATATATATATATATATATATATATATATATATATATATATATATATATATATATATATACATACACATATATATATATATATATATTTGGGTGGTCCTTACTGGTACACCGAAACCAAAAAGAGGACTTTCTCAAGGTGCTTTTTCCTAAAATGGTTCGTATTAATAAGAAAAGTATTGGTACCAAATATGGTTCATGTACGGCTTTATTAACCACCGTCACACAGGGTCTGAAAAATACAGTGTTCCAGTCTCTGAATCCATGAATTATAGCATTGTGGCTGTTTGACAGTTAAATGCAAAATGAAACAAGAATCCTTCCTGTTGAGTTGTTGCACTCCTAAAAATATTGCTTCTGGAGTGAAGAGGTTTAGATACTGAAACGCAAAAGAAACTTACCACCTTTTAAACCTGCAAATATCAATAATAACACTGCGTGTAGTAAATGTGTGAACTTATTTGTGGACAATTGTGTCCTCACTCTCAGACAAAACGGTCACGGATGGTCACTTGAACCTTCAATGGTCACTTCATAGCACAGCTGTTGAACAGCCGTTTTGACTGTCAGTGATTAGCCAAGGGGTACGGGATGATTTTAATGAGCTGCACGTGATGTCTTGATATTGGCTTTAAAAAGGCCAGTGCAAAATGGGCATTTCAATCAACATGCCACGATTGTCAAGGGATCAACGGCAGTGTGTCTTGGGCATACTGCAAGGCGGATTGAGCTACTGTGAGGTGGCATGTCGCCTTGGCTGTTCACACCAGACGATATCGGCCCTGGTGGACAGAGATACCCTCCACAACTCTGCAGATGACAGACCTCGATCAGGGAGGCCAAGAGTCACCACTGCAAGGCAGGACAGGCAGATGGTCCTAATTCAGATGGCTTCAGAGATTGAGGACTGAGTGGGACAGAATCCAGCAGCAATCCATCCAAAGACTGGTAGGCGGTATGCGCCGACGATGCACTGCCTGTATCCAAAACAATGGTGGCCACACACGCTATTGAAAGGGGACTGACATTGCATGCTGTGCTGTTGTGTACTGTAGGACAAACTTATGAGATGGTGTATCTTGGTCAAAAACTTGACATGTCATCAATAAAATGCCAATGTTTCAATTAGCAATTGTTGGTTTGATTTATTTTGAACTGTTACAATTTTATTACATTTCAAACAAGTGGTAAGTTTCTTTTGCGTTTCAGTATATTAACCTCAAAAATATTACCAAGCTGAGATATAAACCCACAACTCTGTTCAGTTCAGTCATAGTTTGACGTCATGGCACAAAACAACAGGGGTCGTGTGACAGTGGTAAAATCTGTCGAAATCAAATGAAACTTCACTCAATTTTTTTTCTTCCCAAGTGGAACCAAAAAATAAAAAAGCACATTTGAAAAGTTGAAGTTTGTATTTTAAGACCACCCAAATATATATATATATATATATATATATATATATATATATATATATATATATATATATATATATATATATATATATATATATATATATATATATATATATATATATAAAGAAGGTTTACCAAGATTGGCCAGAACAGAGAAATTGGAATAACACGATTGGTAATGCTATGTTGGGCTCGTGTTTCATTAAATCCTCTTACCTGTGGATTTATCTTGAGAGCGAACACGTGTTCCCTACCGCAAGCATCGTGCAATCTCAGATTTATGTTCCTGAGCTCTTCGTCCACGAATGAAATTCTGCAAAACAAAATAACAAAGCCCTGGAAGGATGACATATGGCATGGGATATTTCCAAGTTCAGACGTTTTATAATGTCGTTCGATAAGTTTGCATTTTAATTAGCTTTTGTACGCTTCAATCAGGGCTCGTCGAAGAGCATTAAACAATTAAAGAGAGTCCTGAAAATAAATTCCAAGAAAGGAAATGGATGCTTTTCCCCAAAGCAATCAAACATAGCAGGCCTGTTTAAAGTGTTGAGCCAAGACGCTTCAACAAGACTGATGTTCTTGCAGTAATGTACACACACTTAAAATCTATGAAGAACAAGCAGAGACTCGCTGATCAACATGACGAGATGTCGCCAACATTCCCATAATCCAGTTATCTTGTGATATTCGGTGTTTTTTTTTCCAAAATATCGCATCTCTGGATCGCCCTATATTTTCTAATGGATTTTCCCCCATACTTTCCCTGCATTACATGCTGTTCAGCTACTCAGCTAAGTGGATCGTCTGCGTGCAATCAGATCGCAATTTAAATGAGTATGTTTACAGGAGAAGGGTATGACTCAGAGTTATTGATATTAATGATGGTTTGGAATGGTAAGACCCATAACTATTCAGAATTACTTCCGATACACGAGACTAGAAGGAGGTAGGAAGGAAGGGAGCTAAGACGGGGAGGGCTTGAACTTCTGAAGGTTACAGGTGGAGGGAGGGGGGGTGGAGCAGGTTGATGAAGGTGATTGCAGCATGATGAAAGAACGATGATGCATGCTTACAGTTTCTGCAAGTCTGAAGGGACACAAAGTAAGGTGGGAAGTTGAAGTCAAGTGAGTGTAGTGAGGATGCATCATATGTGGACAAACCACAGCTGTTAGCTCTGCAGAGCAATCACAATGGTAATGACAGGAGAACAGATTTCGAGAGGAAAATGCTCTGTCTGGGGGATGAAGGTTGGCAGAAAGCAAGCTGTGGTGTCTTTTTGTATACAGACTCAAGGCTGGTGAAAGAGCGAGAACACTGAATGGATGAGGACATAACAGAACAAAATAGAGGGAGACTGACATATAATGGGTGTGTGGAGGAATGAGGGGCAGGAAAGGACCCATGGGGTGGACAAGATGGATATGGAAGCAAATTCTCAGGAAGAAGAAGAAAAAAAAAAGAAGGAAATTCAGAAGGTGGGCTTGGGAGTAGAGGATTATCAGGGGTAGAAAAGATTATGGTTTTGGATGGGATATGATCTGAGATGGTGGTGAACATCAATCTTCAAAAGCTGGAGAGAAGATTGAGATTGAAAAGAATGTGGAAGTTGGTTCCATGGGTTGACAAAAAAAAAAAAATAAGAGGAATGAATGAGTGGAGGTGAGCAGTGATTCTGCATTTTTGGGAGTTTCACGAGAAGAAGGTTGATGGTGGACAGTGTGTGCTGTGCAGAACTGTGGGTGAGGGGGAGGGGGGAAGCATGGTAAGAGCCGAAGGTGCAAGACCAGAAAGGAGGCGGAAGAATACGGAAACTACCGACCTGTCTGTGATGGGAAAGTGATAGGCTCATGGACTGTTTCATTGTGGGAGATTCCAATGATCATGATGGCCTTGGTCTCCATGGTGTCAAGCTGAGCAAGGTGTGAGATGGGGCATCAGCCCAGAGGAGGAGGAAAGTACTCCACAAAGCTGTGGATGAAGGCTTTGTAGGCTAAGAAAAACCTCCAATGGTGGATATAGGAGTTCAGGTGTGCCAACGAAGGACTAACGTTAATTTAATAAAATTATCCACATATTTCATAACATTGGCAAACAGGTGGCAGCTCATTGTTGTTACACAAACTATTTGAGCACTGGGAGTGTATCAGGATTGGACAAGGATCACGGCTTAACTCTACAGCATACTGGGCCTGATATGCTACATGCTTTGGGTAAAACCCTGAAATCTCAAATCATCTCCCATCCAAAACCATGATCTTTGCTACGCCCTTCAAACCACCCACACCTCTCCCAAAATTTTGCTTCTGTATCCATCTTGTCCACCCCCTGCATTCTCCCTAAGGCCTAAGTCACATTTGCTCTACGGCGAGGAAACGGCGGCCGTACGCCCTCTGAATTTACAGAAACGTGCGGCGGCCGCAGAGTTTCTGTGGTGGCCTCAGGGTGGCCCTACGCCGTTTGGCTATATTTTACAGGTCGTAAGGTCGCCGTGGAATTATAACGCGGAGTTATAACTTTTTTCATTTCTACGTTCGCCGTAGCAATTCGACAAGCCGAAAAAAAAAACTGGTAAAAAAAAAAAATTAACCCATTCGTTACCGTCCGTCTGGCCGCACGTTCGCCTTAGGGCCCCCCTGCGGTCGCCTTGCGGGCACCTTGAGGCTACCTTGCGTCTGCCTTGAAAATTCTATGGCCGCCGCAGGGCCCCCTTAAGGTCACCGTGCGACATCAAATCAAAGACCGTACGGCAACTCCACGTTTTCTGTCTCCACAATTTCTAAGACCGAGGCCTAAGTCACATTTGCTCTACGGTGAGGATACGGCGGCCGTATGCCCTCTGAATTGACAGAAACGTGCGGCGGCCACAGTTTCTGAGGTGGCCTCAGGGTGGCCCGACGCCGTATGGCTATATTTTACAGGCCGTAAGGTCGCCGTGGAATTATAACGCGGAGTTATAACTGTTTTCATTTCTACGTTCACCGTAGCAATTCGACAATCCGAAACAAAAAAATGGTAAAAAAAAAAAATTAACTCATTCGTTACCTTCCGTCTGGCCGCACGTTCGCCTTAGGGTCCCCCTGCAGTCGCCTTGCGTCTGCCTTGAAAAATCTATGGCCGCCGCAGGAGCGCCCTCAGGTCACCGTGCGACAAATCAAAGACCGTACGCAACCCCACTTTTTCGGTCTCCACAATTTATAAATACGCTGTGCAGCTCCCCGAAAATAAAAACGTATGTGACTGCTACATTGTGTGACCGTGGAAATACTGCGGCCGCCGTATAATTGCTGGTGGCCGTAGATTTTGGAGACCCCACGCCCGCTGTGGCAAATGTGACTTAGGCCTAACCCTCATCATTACCCACATCCCTTGTTTGTCTGTCTCCGTCTATTTTCTCCCTCCACCCTCCTGTTAGCATTTTCCCCCTTTTTGTTATGCTGTTCCTTCTCTTATTTGTGTCCTGATAAGTTCATTGCTGCAGCTCTTACAGGAACTTTGACTATGTATGCAAAAAAAAAAAAATACAGTACTCACTTGTCCCATCCCAAATCCACGATGTCCCGTATCAGCTGAGAGTAATAGGATGGCGGTGGAGGAGAGGAAAGTTCTTCATTGGTTCTCACAGAACAGTTCTAATTATAAAAGAAAGATATTCCATGAAGTCATTTAGGAATTAAAAAACTAATCAAAGCAATATCATGGGATATTTTTTTGACTCATTCTGACAAAAACGAATTTTAATGAGACTTATTTGGCTTGAATACATATATATATGTCAACATTGAGAGCGTTTGTTTAAACTGTTATTGGTAACATACAATACTTTGTTTGGCTTCAAAATAAAAAATAAAAACTCCAAGGGGTTCTCCAGCAATGTCAGAATAAATCACATGTTCAGACTGACATAAACATGGCAAGTTCAGGTGAAAAGAGATGAGGTCAAAACTTCCATCTTATGCGTACATAATAGATAGCCGCTTTAAAAGTTTGGACATTACAGCTAGGCAACCCTGATATGCTTCAGGTCTGTGCACCATAAAGTTGTCGCTTTTTTGGTGATGTCACAAAATAATCCCGTTACTGGATCGCCGAACGAACTTTCATACAGATTTTTTTTTTCAGTGATCCGGAAATGCTTGCCTCGAACGTCGTCTCCAATCAGATGACAATTTGAATGTGCTGTGTGGTCTGATGTTCGAGAGATGCAAGCTTATCCAACAAAATGTCTGCAAAACTAACAAGTGATTCGACAACCATCGACCTATAATGGTAATCGAGTACAGCAACAATATCAATATTCATTGGGGTTAGATATTGACATGCTTCCACATGTTACATATAATTTCCCAGCCTGACGGAATAATTTGGAGTACTGTATTGTAAGACGAACATAAATAGCAGATGAAGAATTGACAGGATCTTGGTTTGATGCACTTACCTTGGTGCTTAATTGACATTCACATGATATTAAAGCAGGAAGCTGCGACCTTTCGACGAAGTGAGTGAACAAGGAATGATTGGTGAATCAGCATGAAATTTACCGCTTTATTCATACTAGCAAATATTTACCTGTATGGCATACATAAATTAGGGATGAAGCAGGAGGATATAGGCATGGAGGAGGAGGATATTGGGACAATACTCTGTGCAGAGCGTTGGTTCTGCTTTTCGCAGTTTCCTTGGCTATTGAGCACAATCCTGGACGGGTCACCACTCCGACACAGTATACCAGCATGCTGGCACTCATTTTTTTGCCGACCACGGAAAGATGACGGGCCGAGTTAACCGCACCTGGTATTAATTCAACAGCTGAGCGGGATTTGAACTTAGGACCCGAGGATCCAAAGCCCACCACCCTAACCATTAAGGCAACACTCGGCATGAAGAATACATGTATTGAAGTATATACTGTGGTGAAGGGTGTCATGCTGGAAAAATGTTTTGATTATACTCATAGTTTTATTTTACTGTGCTGCGCATATTCACATGTGTGCTCAGAATGATGAAAAACATTTTGAAAATCTATATTGATGGAAATAACCTTCAATGATCCCTCTATTATTTAGTTTTTGTTTCACACTCATATCAGAGTTCATTTAATTTGTGTTGAATTTTGAAATTGGGTATGCATTTTGGCCCATCCTGCGTAAGCAATGAGGATGGTTGGCATCCAAGCAGATGGAAGATGACCTCAGGCAAATGACAGAGTGAATAGAGAAGAATCTTTGTGAAGTACATACAACATGCAGTCTTTTGATTAAACCCGCCAGCAAAGCGACGGCTAAAAATGCCTAGTATATATGTATACTGGTATGTACGTGTGTTATGTATATATATGAATAAATATAAATATATATATGAATAAATATAAACATATATATATATATATATATATATATATATATATATATATATATATATATATATATATATATATATATATATATATATATATATATATATATATATACTGTATATTGTTACAGCTGTGGAAATTAGCATTACACCATAAAGGACCCTCAGGTGAGATATCTTCATAGGTACATGTGTAGTTAGCCCAAACCCGTTGTATAGAGGGAATTTATGTGATCCATCCGGGTTGCGACGCTTTGAGTTAGGCGTTTTTCTTTTTCTATCTTTTATTTCAAACACACAACATTTCAACAACCACGCCATCCCCATCACAGCGCCAACCACACTGCAACCACGCCACCTCCACCATCTACGCTACTACATCTTCGCCACTACGTCCGCTTCCGAATGGCAAACAAGGGCGCCAAGGAAGGAGCTGCGAGGACGCGCGGGTTTTCCCGCCTGTTTTTCCCACCATTTTTCCTCGTCAAAAATACACTTTTCTCAAAGCATTTGCTTCTGCCGGATGATGTCAAGGCATTCCGGTGGGTGGCACTTTCAGTGTCGTTCCATAAAACTACTACTGTTGTAGTAGTCGTCATAGTAGTACCCTGTCGTCCTATCAAATCCCATACAATCCCATCATCTGTTCTCGATGAGTTTATCTTCCAGTTTATTTGAGAATAAAGATAAAAGCATGTTTATTTGAGAGTTTGTGAGCAATTCTCACAAGATTGTTTTTCAAAAGAAAAGGTAAAAAAACACAAAAACACAATGATCTGAGCTCACTGGTTAATGTGTTTCCAATGTTGTCCAATGGTGACATCAAAATAGAAATATACCATCAGAGATGGGGAATCCCCTACCATTGAATGAAAATGGTCATACATATTCCAGATAATGAGGGAGGTGAATTGGAAACAAGACACCATTTGGACATCATCTTGAAAAAGTTCCCCAGGGGTGAGGAACGTAGTAACCAAAAATAATTGAAATCATATAAGCGGTTTTCCATTTTTACAAAAAACATTTTTTTCAAGATGGCCGCTCCAGTCGGCCATCTTGGATCCGGCCACGCACAAAATCAATAGGGTTCTTCCTTTTCAGGTGGTACATGTGTGACTCAAATTTCAAATCGATATGGTGGAAAAAACTTTTTTTTCAAGATGGCCGCCCCAGTCAGCCATCTTGGATCCGGCCATACCCAAAATCAATCGGGTTCTTCCTTTTCAGGTAGTACATGTGTGACCCAAATTTCAAATCGATATGGCGAACAGTTTATGAGTTATCGCACTCACAGCTATAAATGTTGACGCCCGGACGGACGGACGAACAGCCGGACGACCTGGGTGACAACAATATCCCCCTTCCACCACGCGGCGGGGGATAAAAACAATCTTAGCCACATGCCTCATGAACAGCAAATGAGAATTATCTCACAACTATACAACTATTTTAGCAAAAAAATGTGAAAACAAATTATTAAAAATTAAATATATCTGAATTGTCAATTTCCATTCATTTGCACCTCGTAAAATAGATAAGAGTTTTGTTTGAAGTTAAAAAAAAACACTTACCAAGATTCTTTTGAACTCTATCAGGAAATCTGTTAAGTTGTCACTCTGCTGCAATCTCTATGAAAACAACAACAAAAACAAAACAAAACAACACAAAACATTACTTGTTAAACTACCACCTTTCCTAAAATAAATTGCCATGCTCTTAATTTTTAGGAAAGCAATTAGTCATGCATACGTATTACTCATATATAAAGAATGAATGCCCATTTAGAGACGAGACCATCCTTACACCGTCGATGAAATTTGAGTCTGAGGTCGGAGCCTGGGGCGGTGAGGTGAAGGAGGGAGGGAGTGAGGGAGGGAGGGTGGGGGAACAATTACCACCCCCCTCCCCCCGTCTTCTTGGTAGAATTGGTGGGTTGGGGCGGAAAATGCCTTTCACGCAGATGCCCGAAAATGTCCGACGACATTGCTGAATTAACAGAGAGTAAGAGGTTTCTCTTATGCATCATATCCTTTGACTGCCAATAAGTGTGTCCTCACAAGTCTTTAGCAGCCTTTAAGGAGGTAGATCTCAAAATGTATCTTGTATTTAGCAAATTTTCTCTGCGATAAGACACCGCACGTATCTTGGCAGCGAATGGCGTTACCTGACAAGCCTTCAGCTGCCAAAGAGCTACATACAATGCATCAGGATAGTGATAATGCTGTTCAGTTCACTACCACTCATTGATGTGACTGATAATTCTCGGTATTGTAATTAATTGAAATAATGTTACTGCACGTGGGTCTTATCACTTTTTGGGACCTTTTGGCATGCAGCAGCTGATTAGTGCACTTCCTTTTGATCCTTAGCATAATTATCTATGTGCAATTCCTTCGTTATAATAGATCTGAGAATTAACAATCTATATTAATGTAGATCTGTATGAAGACTCACACATCCACAAATGCAGACCTTCTTCAGGAAAGGGTAAGGCAGAAAGACAACATGAAATGTTCCTTATATTACCAAAGTGTTTGAGATGTGTGATCGATTACTGACACATCATGAAGGTTATATAGATCACCAGCTGAAGTACCCGGCGTTGCCTGGGGAAACTCGATATGTATTGAAATATTTCCTGGATGACACACTGAGGAATGTTGGCCTTCTGGTTTTGTATGAATTACCAATCTTGGGCATTGCAAAATGTACTTGGACTTGATTGAAATGCTTCACCTTCCAAGGGTGCCCAATATGCTGCCCTGGAGGCTGCTTGTCTTGCATGTTGATCCTCAACCTGAGCCTGTGTCTGCCCTGGAGGCTGCTGGTCTTGCATGTTGATCCTCAACCTGAGCCTGTGTCTGCCCTGGAGGCTGCTGGTCTTGCATGTTGATCCTCAACCTGAGCCTGTGTCTGCCCTGGAGGCTGCTGGTCTTGCATGTTGATCCTCAACCTGAGCCTGTGTCTGCCCTGGAGGCTGCTGGTCTTGCATGTTGATCGTCAAGCCGAGCCTGTGTCTGCTCTCAATTCTCAAGTGACCTGTGGACTGCCATTCTCTTTGCACCCGATTTGTTTCTGCTCATCAGGGGTCTTTTTGGTGGCATTTGGCAGTATTTATAATTCAACTAAGGTAGGTTAAGATATTTCTTAACAGAAGTGTTCCCTTGGGAGTTCCAGAAGTGCTCCGGTGGGAATCTTACCATGCCGATCTTTGTGACATGATGGATTAAAGTTAAAAAAAGCAACAGACGGATTGTACATACATATATGGGGAGGATCTGAGGTAGGGGAGCAACGTATAAAGGGAATACACAGGTTCCATTATTAGCTTGTATACATCATATAACCTCAACATATGATCTTCACAATACATATTACTTGATCGCGGAAGTGTGCAACAAACGTACTCTTTCGAGGCCTGAACACGGAGGCCTGAATAATATTGCCTTTACAGTGATAGTCAAGGCAGAAATTCTGGCAGGAGAGGGGCACTCCTTTCGAGAGGCATCATGGAATCTCCGATGTTCACCAGTACCTGACAGTTGGTTGAGTGACCCTTCTAAAAGGATGACCTTTCATGATACAACACCCTTTCTGTGCAGCATCAAACTGACAGTTTATTGTTGTCTTATCCCAAAAGGGTTTGAATTCAAATTAGACGATTCAAATATTATGAATGATTTGCTGATGCCAAGCCGATAGCTCCTGTATACAAATCCCTCCCTTGACTGTTCATCATGCTGCATCCTTACTGTAATTCACAGACCGGTGTGAATGTGTGTTTTTCGTTTGTCGCGCTACTCCTCTTACAGTTCTGGGCCAATTACATCCAGACTGGCTACATAGGAATATCATGACCCCAATTAATGTATAGGGGTGTTTTTTTTATCTTTGCTGGTGGTTTTGGAGGGGAGGAGGGGAAGACGCAAATTCTCGATGTAAATGCGTATCATGTAGCGCCATCTCCAGGTGAGCGAGGGTATTACATGACTTCACTATTGACAGGACTGTATTCCTGTCCCAACGTTTTCTAGTGCTGTGAGGTGTTTTGAATTTTAAGCAGTAGGTATGTTTATGATTCATGCACGTAACCTGGGCTATGTTTTTTGTTGCCTGTCCAGAGCTGTCAATTGCCCAAAATAAAGGCATGCATCACAAGAATGTGTTGCATGCTTGGAACAAGATCACCCGTAGGGCGAGTACTGTGCTCGCGAGATATAATTTGAGAAGTGTCTGTTTGTTTGACATATATGCACTCCTGGGCCGCTGGACGGAGTGAATTGAAAATTGGTGGTTGTACTTGGTGTACACAAAAAGGTTTTAGGGGATGAAAAAAAAATTAATAGTTCCAAGGATTCATGGTGGGGGGAGGACCCCAATTCTCCAGATGTAAATGTGTATCGTATAGCACCACCTGGCGTAACCATGATTACAAGTCATAAATCAGAAAGTGGAAGAATTAATCCATCTGTAAGTAAGGGTTCTTTGCCAGCCGTCTTCATTTTTCATCTAAGGGGTGGAGGAAATATCCCGATGAGCGGTGAGAAATGCGGCGCCGTTATAGCGACGTCACTGGTACCCACAGTGCCCTGGAAAGTGACTGCACTTTCCACAAGCTCAGCGACTGTGTTTCATCTAACAGTCCAGTGATGCCTTGTGTATTCGTCTGTACTATGTTCGAGTGTGTGTGCGTGAGCGTGTGCGTGTGCATGCGTGTGGCAGCTCCATTATGAGCCTTACATCCTGTAAAAAAAAAAAAAAACATATATACCGTCCTGCCAATTACTGAGCACAGGCACAACTCATCAACATTGTGTCTCACCAGTCTGAAATAAGGCCATCTACTTATAATGTATGCAGGGCAGTTGAAAGAGGATCAAGGGGGATATGGGGGGGGGGGACAGAATAGGAAGGAAAAGAAAATAACTTTGAGAGATAGCAGTAAGCAGAGGGAAGGAAAGTGGAATGAATGAGGGAAGAGGAGGAGGATGGGGGGGGGGGGGTTGAACAATTTCACCAAATTTCTTGCAAGTAATTAATAGATCGTCCCGATCTCGAATTTCTTTCAAACAATAAATCCCCCCTCAGAACAGTCATGAGGTCTTGTAAGAGGTGTACAAAATTGGAATGGTTAAAAGCACCTGTTAGAGAACAGCCATTAATACAAAGGCATAACATGGAACATAATAAGCAAGCACAGCAGGTTAGGGTTTATATTACCTGTTTTATCAGCTTCTGATAATCCTGCACCAACTGCTGCAGTATCCAATCACAATAAATTCTGAAACATAAAACTTGAGCTTCAGAATCATGTCATAAAACCAGAAATGGGTTTCCAATATTTAATGAGAAAAATGAAATGGAAAGCAAGTTTGAAGATAACGAGTACACATTACCAATAGTATTGGGACAGTACAACCAGATTTGAAACGAAGCCCCCCCTAACCTGCGTGTGCACAATTCTCACACACTGCTTTATAAAGGGAGATTCCAGGCTTTGATGCAATGCCACAGTGCTAATCTTTACAACCAACATAAGACAATGCATTTCCATATTGCAGTGCCTGTTACAAATCTGTAATGGTCAGGCAAGAACCCCAACCGAAACCTAATCACACCACTTTTGACAGGTCTCGACATGCCGCCCGAGGGAGGGCCAGAGTCCAAAGCACAATCTACCACCGAACCTGCCCTTGCTCTGGAGGAGGAACGAATCCAAGCGCAATATTACACCTGTTACTGATACAAGTGTCAGTGACAGTGACACCCAATAGAGAATTGAATAAACGGCTGTGAATTATTCACCTCGCACATTTCGTACTCTCACAACACTCTTGTTCATGTTTCTGAAGAATATTCTGAAGGGCAATGATAAAAACCAGTTTTGTGGCACTTAGAGAGAAACTGAAGGGAAAATGGAGATACCAATAACAATTTCTTCATTACATGAATATCGTTTCATTTTCTTAACACAATGGTTATCCTTTCAATCAATCGAATGTGCCATACTCCATGACAGAGTGTCGGTGCTGTGGAAGCAGTTCCTGGGTGGAAGTTAAGCTGGGTGGTTTGCCATTGCCTTTCCAGCACTCCATCATCATTGGAATTTGGAATTTGTTCAAGGTGCCATCGATAGCTTGCCTACTCTTCGCAAAAAACACCTTAGGATTTTGAATATCCACCAATGAATGTCGACAGACGAGACACCCGGTCTAACGTTTATCCCAGCGAAGGCGCACACATCGATGAATCACCTGCACATGAAACACCGGGATTACAGTTTATAGCTGGGTTGGGATTCAAACGCAGGTGAGGTAGCTTAGAGGCGAGTGTGCGTACTTCTCGGTTGTCTTGCCCGCCATCAATTCAAATCCTGCCAGTTATCTTTTACAGGTTAAAAAATATTAGTTCATCATCCAACTCTTACAGAAACATTGGGGTCAGTATTTATTTATTTTTAAACTTAAGCCCCATTGTTACCATTTTAAGCAAAGCAAGTTAGATACAAGTTCTCTGAATAACCACTCGAGCAGAAATAATTCAAGAGAGTTTTTGAAGTGTCGATATGTGAGGGTTATCCCAACCGTTGTCAGCCCACCGATGTGTGCACAACAGTACAATTGAGAAACTTTATTAATTTTATACAGTTTCACGTAATCTCCATCCTCCTCAACACACTCCGTCCCACGGTCAAACAACTTTTTGATCCCAACGTAGCAGCTTTCCTCATGAAATGTCCTTAACGTGGTGGATATAGACCATGTGGAGGTACTCCCGATTACCTTCAGAAAATGATTTTCGTTGTGCAGATCACCAATCTGGATGAAATTTGGCATACTTAAATAATTTTAGACACAGAGTCCAAATCCACTTGTTTCCACGTCGAGGATGTGACACAATTGGTCATTTTTGGCAATTAAAGATACACCGAACATTAAAGCACGATTTTAACACAGAAATGAAGAATCAAGGATAGACCGATATGTACGTCAAAGAAAACTCTTGTGAGGTCTTAAAATGATACAATATGTTTATACAGAGCCCTATTCACTGTTATTCAAGATGTTTATAAATAAAGGTCGTAAACCGAAGCAGTTACATCCCCCCTCAGAACAGTCATGAGGTCTTGTAAGTTTTACCGGCCAAAAACGTCTGGACCGACCAGACAGGCCTTCGAGTTGACCAAGGCAACTTTTTGCTTAAAAGGCAGCCACACTGGCTATTAAAGGTAGTTACATTGACTATTAAAGACAGTTACAGTGGCTATTACGGATTAAATCAAAGACAAAGACACTGCGTGACTCAGCCTGATGAAAAGTAGAACCGCCACAAGAAGATTACTGTCTTAGAACTCCAGTATTTCTTGCTCTGTAGTGGTTGCTGAACTAGGCTCTTGACTGCTGTTATTACAAAACTCAAGTCCACTATTACATGCTAACCAATCTGAATACTACTGTGTAGTAGATTACCACAGCAAAAGCAGTGTGACACCCACATTCACAGTTCGTCGTCGGAATCATCGTCAGTTCTGCCTTCATCATCCATAAGTTCCATTTCTACACGGGTCTGTTCATCGTTGGCGCAGTTTTGACACCCACAGCACTCTGCGCAGGACAGTCCTTTTGACCGGCAAGAACACTGGTTGGTCTCGCATTTCGTCTTCTTGCAATTACATTTCGTCACCTCTAACAGTTCCTTCGGCGCTGGTGGTTTGTTCAGCCAGTGAACAAATCAGTGCTCCATTGCGTTCCATCCATCCGTGAAATGTAGGAGAAGGGGCTTTTATAAACCTCTCAGTCGCGTGGTGGTGGATCTCAGACTGATCGTTCACTCTTTTGCAATGCAGCATCAGAGCGTCGCTTGTAGGCGGCAACTTCTGTTCTCCCAGCGACTGGCTGCAGAATAGCTTGTAGCGAGCCTCATCCACACTCTTCATGGTTGGCTGATTGTACATGACGCAGACGAATTGTTCCAGGTCGTGAATGATAGTCTGATCTAGCGTGAATTCTTGACCAATGCTCCCAAAACAGGTGATGAGATGGGGACCCTTCATCATCAAGTCAAATGGGCTTGTTTTGCCCTTACCGTGGAATGCACTGGTGGTATCACTTCCCGTGAAATTGTGCAAACCTATCAACGAATCGCAGACAGAACTTTCAAAGGCATTACTCAGCTTCCTAATGTCAACGACGTTAATGTCCTTGGGACTTCCTGTGACCAGATGGAAATTTTGCGCCCGAATCGACTTCGAGTGAGCCAATGCCAACACAAACACATCGGTGTCGAAACTCTCTATGCGCACTGACTCTTCATTCTGTCCCACGTGAGTGGCATGTAGCAGGAGCTTCGTGTCAGCTTCGTCATGGTCACATTCAAGTTCAGGTTCTGACGACACAGTCATGACACCATTCGACGCCTTGATTTTCTCACATTTGCCGGCATGACTGATGTACAACAGCATGTCACCCAGTTTTGATGGAGAGATGTTTCTCGTCCACGTTTCAACGATGAACTCTATCAACGCCTCCTTCTTGGCTCCGCTCAGGAGATAATTGGCCCACTGTTTTGGAAGGGCTTGATCACGTCTGGAGATGGTTCGTACCTGAAGATCGTCCGCCCTGCCCGCTCGTCTGGCGTGCTCCAGGCACTTGATGCTGATACTTGGGTAAAGGCCCAGTCACACCTTGACGTTTTAGCCAACGTATGCCGATTTTTGAAATTTTTTTCTAAAACGCTGGCACACGTTGAATACGTTATGGGTAAGTTTTGATAACATTGAGAGCACGCTGAAAAACACTGCCATACGTCATTGTACGCTGGCTTTAAACGTTGTACTTTTCGGTTGTCCTCAAATTTTTGCATGCTTGAAATTTCACGACGGATGCCGGCGTGTGACTCACACGTTCCGCTACGCTGGCCACAAGTTGTATGCACGGTCTGCGATCGTTGACAGACGTCAACACATGCTAAATCATAAGTTGAGACACGCCGAGGTAATGTTTAGCATACCCGAAACTTATTTCTAACCTATGATTAACGTGTTGTTGGCACGTTACGCGATCGTTGCCACACTTCGACAGACGTTACTTTTAAGTTACTCATAGGCTGAAAGACGTCGGTATAATGGATCGTCCTTGCGTCAGCGTCCACGGCCACGGCCAGGACACTTATTTGCAGCATTTTTCAAACTTTTCTTCGGCATGACGAGGATGTTCACACTTCGATGTCGAGCTTGGCTATGATTCCAATTGTCCATCGGCAGCGTCTATTTAAAATAGTCGAGTTTGAGCGTTTTAACACGTTCAGAAGAAACGCTTCAAATTTCCAAACCCCAGCGTCAAAAAACAAAGGCGAGTGACAGAAATTAAAATCGTTCATTGTAAACAATGAAAATAGTTGAGTGGTACCGTTTAAAAGTCGTTGAGTGTAAAAAAAATCCAATTGTTGAGCGCAAGCGTCTACTTTCAATAGTGGAGTTTGAGCGATTTAGCACGTTCAATAGAAACGATTAAAATTTCCGAGCGCCAGCGTCAAAAAACAAAGGCGAGTGACAGCAATTTAAATCGTTCATTGTAAACAATGAAAATAGCTGAGTGGTACCGTTTAAAAGTCGTTGAGTGTAAAAAAAAATCCAATTGTTGAGCGCAAGCGTCTACTTTCAATTGTGGAGATGCAGCCATTTAAATCGTTGAGTAGCAGCCTATGAATAGCAAACCCCACGTCACCGGCAAAGATAAACTGCCGCACGATATGGATAAGTTAGGCTATCGTTGGCCATAGTTTGTGAACGCCGGCTACACGATAATTATTCGTTGGTATACCGTATCCATAAGTTATCGAAGCGCTCTATTCACATTATTAGTTCATTGTGCATTTGTCCAACCCGTTATGAATAGACCTAAATCGTAAAAACAAGCCATAGCTCATTGTTGAAAAAGCCCCATAAAAAAATTAGCCGCGAAGAACTTCGAACAATGGTGCAAAGATGTCTCCTACCCATGGACACGCGGACGCAAGGAGGATCCATCATAACCCACACCCTCCCCCTCCACTCACCTACTACTGCCAACATGAACAAACTACTACTAATACTAATACTGATACTGTTACTGCTGACATGGACATCGACTCAAAAACACTGTTGGGTTCCCCTTTTATGAACACCATTTTTATATACCAATTCCCAAAATCGCTGGGAACACGTCTTTATATGGCAGTTGTAAGTTAGAAACACGTTCATTTATTTTTTTTGTCGACCGGAAGACGTCATTGGAATACGTCTACATACGTCAATGTGTGTTGGGACTACGTAAAGAATTGGTTCAAAGCACGTCAAACATAAGTTAGAAATAAGTTTCGCGTAAAAAAGACATTACCGCGACGTGTTTCGACTTATGAGTAGCTTATAAGTAGCCTTTGTGGACGTGTGTAAGCGTCCGCATATCGTGTGTACAACTTATCCCCATCGAATGCGGAACGTGTGTCATACGCCAAGTACGTCGTAAAATTTTGAACATGTTTAAAATTTCTTGACGTACTCTACTTACTACGACGTATGATAGCGTACTTTAGCGTTCTACTCACGTATACCAAACTTACTCATACCGTATTTGACGTGCCCCAATGTTTTAGACACATTTTTCTTTAGACACAGTGTTCGGCAGTGAACCATCCTTTATCGCCTGAATAACGGCCATTCCATCCACAATTGTTGCACCTTGAATAGGCCGAGCGTCCACACGGCAATCGGGCCACAGTTTCAGTATATGGTTGCGGAGTTTGGCTTTGTACGTCTTAGCAATCGAACCATCACCGGATGCCAGCGGGAAAGATATGTTTGCCAGTGGGTATGCGAGCAGATTGTGGAGTGTTACATTGCTTTACTCGCCAATCAACAGCAGTCGTGTGAAAAGACGACGTTCATTCGCAATTTCAACCTATGGCGTCTGCTGGTGGGGAGTCGCCGACTTGCCTCGCGCCTTCGAGAAAGTTGCCAATTTGGCCTTCGAAATCGGACTGAAGAATGGGACCTCACCCGAGAGAAGCCGATCAGGCATGAATTGCACGACAGCATTCTCTCCCTTGACATACGCGTTCATCAAGTCCGCGGAAGTGGCTGGCGGTGCGATGACACCTGAACTAATATTAACGAGTTCAAGGTGAGCGTCGGAGAAAGGGTTAATCATTTGAAGTACTGTGTCCATCACTTGTACCGCCACTGCTTCGTTCTTCTTCGAGCTCGACACATTCAAATCCTTTCTCGTTCGGGGCTCGTCATGGATACCCGCCATGGACTCACATTTCCTTGCGATTTCCGCACGTGCTGGTTGGGACAGGATCCACTTCTTCACAGCTGTGCTTTTCTGAGTGTAACCAATGATGCCTCCACTGGTCTTGCTGTCCCCATTTAAAGTCTGCTCTATCATCTGATCACACGCAACACTACTAAATCCATAATGAGTATGCCGTTGTGCAGTACATTTGCCGTCCATGAACGCTTGATAGGTGTCTGGGTGGGAGTGCTCGAGCCCGGCCATTTCCAGCCAGTAAACGGGTAAGTACCTTGCATAGTTTAGGTGATCGTACACAAAGTACCAGGGCATTGACGCTCTCGTGATCGCAAGGTGTTTCGGCCAGTTCGAAGTACGAGTTGCCCGTATAAGCTCTAGTGCTAGCTCCACCATTTCCAAGTAGGGCCATGTAATGTCCACACTTTGGTGTTTGTTCAGGTCATCCCTCACCATGAGTGCTCCCGAGTATAGAACATGTAAATTGAGGTCTGAGTCACCCTGCTGTGGACCCTGGCTGGCTTCATCCTCTGTAGTTGACTCTGTTTCTGTTGTAGAGCAACTGTCTACAACAGCAGCCTGAGCAATGGAACCAACATCAATGTCCTTCATGTACACCACTTCGCTCTCACACATTTTTGGTGGACAATAGAAAATCATGTCTGGGTACCGTTCCTGCAGTCTTGTTGCCTGGTAGTTGGCCTTATCCTGACCTTCGCATACTCTGAGTCGGTCATTGAACATCTCACACAGCTTCTTCATATGTATGGATTGCTTTCCATCAATGAGTCTTAACTGGATTACTTTATCACAGAAATGTCAAATGTTGAGTCATAGTTCACTTTCTGAGTTTGGAGTTTACTTTCACTCTGTCTGTGGTATGTGTCATTCACATACTCATAATAACATTTACGGTCATAACAAACTGCAAGCGCCACACAGTCTTTATCCTTTATAGTTGTCATTATTCTCACATCACGTTCATCTCTCCTCTGCTCAGCAGTTTCCCTCAGCTTTCCTCCATCTTGTGTTCCTGCCAGGGACACCTGATCACGTTGAGATTTTCCTTTGACACAGATGAATTTGTCTTTTTTCTGGCATATAACACAAATTCTTGGCAGTACAACAGCTGATTTGCCAGCCACCCTTTCCACAGAGGTTCTGAGGGATTTTCTACGTATTTTGTGGTATGTCCCTCTTCTTCGAGTCTGCCCACCACCTCACTGGCTCGAGCAGAAACTACAGTAGTGCTGGCTTCAGATTTCCTTTTCCTGGCTTCAGTACGTTTTATATGATCCTTGTTACAAAACGACGCATAGCAGAACTGGTGATGGCCGGCATCCGCAGGAGGATTTTCGTTGTGCAGATTTCATTGGCAGCAGTTTCATTATTTGATCAGCCAGCAAACGGCATTTGTTGATAGTTTCACTATCTGTGGCGTCGCCCCAAGCCTTCGCACACTCGCATACCTTAAGCCAGCTCTTATCCGTGAATTGAGTCACTTTCTCATCTTCCTCCCCACCCAAGTGTGAAACAACGCATATTTGGTTGTTGAAAGACCAAAAAAAATCACTCAATCACCAGACAACCATGGGCACCGCCATCTTGATTTGTTGTTTCCTGGTCATTTCCTCCGTGATTACAAGCACGCCACGCCCACTTCACAGCGATAATTTCAAATGGTAATAACTGTCGGTGTGTCAACTTGTGCAAACAAACCTTGTCAAACAAGTAGGAATTTCAATGGTGTGTTCTCATTCATGTACAGGGTGAATTTCGTTTCGATTGGTGATCTGCACAACGAAACTGAACGAACCGACCCACCTCCACATGACCTAATATGACGATGTCAACCTCTTCATCAGATGAAAAACATCTTCCCTTATGCTCGGTGGATTAATTTCTTTGTACAATTTCTCGGTGGATTTCACATACATTTTTAGCCTGAAAAAAATAATAAAAATAATAATAACTAGAACTGCCACTTTATAACTGCTGGCAGTGATGACCGGGTACCCAGTCCGTCCGCCTTTGATACAACATGGGACTTTCTGCAGATGACAGTCGCAAAGTTTCGCTTTGATCGGGAAAGTGGTTCCAGAGAAAACATTATTTAAGAGTGATACAAACACAGGCCTGCTTCGAGACGGCACGGAACAGACGAGTTACGAACCGGGCAGCACAAAGCATTCAATTTCGTTATTACTGGCTTCCAGATTCAAATAAATAAATAATTCTGGCTCCCAAACCGTGTGACCGATCAGGTTGAAATTTTAAACTTTTGTTTGGCATATCACCTGAATTATAAATCTGAAGTTTCGCATATATAGAGGCAGCGGTTCCAGAGTAAACAATAATTAATATTTATCCTTCAATTCAAGATGGCGGCGAAACCATGTGACTTGTGATGTCATAATTTGGACCACGTGTGCAAACACGATGGTGGATGATAACTCCAAATTTTCGCTTCTCCAGGTTAAGCAGTTCCAGAGAAAACATTATTTAATATTTTCTTAAAACCAACATGGCTGCCAAACCCTGGGCCCGATCCCGTTGAAATTTCAAACGCTCATTCCGCATGAGTGTTCCACCATAAAGGTGATGTTTCACATTTATTGATGCAGTAGTTCCAGAGTAAACATTAATTAATATTTTCCTTCAATCCACTATGGCTGCCAAACGTTGCGTCGTACCTCAAAAGGGGGTGAGAACTTTTTATTCGTCATGGAGAGGCGGTCATAGTGGTGGAGTTTCGCCTGGATCTGTTCAGTGGTTTCAGAGAAAAAGACGTTTTAAGATATTATTTTTCAATCCAAGATGGCTGACGAACCATGTGACCTATGACATCACAAATTTATATTCTGCTTCCAACTGGGTATTGGAACACGTTTGTGAAGTTTCGTGTTAATCGGTAAAGGTGCGTTTTTCTATCCAAGATGGCCGCCAAACCATGTGACATGTGACATCATAATTTTTACCACGCGTGCACACACGATGGTAGATGATAATTGCAAACTTTCGATTCATTAGGTTAAGCGGTTCCAGAGAAAACATTATTTAATATTTTTCTTAAATCCAACATGGCGGCCAAACCGTGTGACTTATCAATTCGAAATTAACAAACTTATATCGCCTACATGTCCCGAATATAGTTCTGAAATCTGCCCTTCATCCGACCAGCGCTTCTGGAGAAGAAGATGTTTGAAGGTTTTAGGGTTTTTTCAAGATGGCCACCAAACCATGTGACCGATCAAGAAATTAACAAACTTGAGAAAGGACCTCATGGGGAATATATGTGTGAAGTTTTGTCTTCATCTGTCTTGCCCTTCTGGAGAAGAAGATTTTTAAAATTTCTTCATTTTCAATCCAAGATGGCTGCCGAACCTTGTGACCTATGATATCATAAATTTAAATTCTGCTTTCCATCGTCGACCCGAACAAGTCTGTGAAGTTTCGTGTAAATCGGATAAAGTCTATTTTTCTATCCAAGATGGCCGCCAAACCATGTGACTTCTGAGGTAAAATTTTTTTTACCATGTATGCAGACTTGAGCGAGGAAGGCACTTGCAAATTTTCGCTTCGATGGCTTATGAAATACCAGAGAAAACATTATTTAATATTTTTCTTAAATCCAACATGGCGGCCAAACCATATGACCTATCACTTTGAAATTAACAAACTTGCATCGCATACATTTCACGAATATAGTTCTGAAATCTCGCCTTCATTGGACCAGCGCTTCTGGAGAAGATGTTTGAAGGTTTTAGGGTTTTTTCAAGATGGCCACCAAACCATGTGACGTATCAAAAACAAATTAACAAACTTGAAAGAGGACCTCAGGGGGAATGTGCGTGTAAAGTTTCGCCTCAATCTGCACAGCCGTTCTGGAGAAGAAGATTAAAAAAAAAAATTTTTCAAAACAAGATGGCGGCCGAATTACGTCACCGATGACGTCAAAATATTTTTTTTCTACGATGAATTTTTGTGTAGATGACGCTCAAGAAATTTCAATTTTTTGCCATGTGGCGTTCTACTTGACGAATTTTCACTGGGATACCTCTTCACCGATGACGTCACGAAAAATCACACGTATTCCTGAGAGGGAGCTTGTTAAAATGCATGAAGTGAAATTTTTTTTACCCGAGAAGGTTTCAGAGATACAGAGGTCCAAAGTTTATCTGTTTTTTCAAGATGGCGCCCGTACTACGTGACCTATGACGTCACAATTATCAATCATGTATGCTATCAAAAAAGATACATATTTGGTGAAAAATTTTGTGTCGATTGGTCTTACCATTTCTGAGAAAATGGCATTTAAAGCGAAAAAATTTGGAAATTTTGCAAATTTACGGCGGAAGAAAAATAATAATAAACTTAAGAAAAACAATAGGTTACCCAGTCCATTTGACTGGTTACCCTAATAATAAAAAAAAAATTGCTCTCACTTGAAAATGCAGAATAAAATCTTTATAACATTAAAAAAACAAGAAGATAATCGAATTATAAAAGATCATTTATATCCCCACGCTTTTAAAAAAAACAACAAAAAACAACACGTGGGTTGGGGGGGGGCATTGTAATCAGGTCTGTCCGTCCATCAGCTATCTCCTCCAAAACAGTCGGGAGATTCACCAAACTTGGTAATTATTATTACAACATGGCAGGAAGGTGCGAGAGCAGCGTCACTTTTGGGGTGGGGTCAAAAGGTCAAATACAAAAAAATGTAATTACAATCATATTTTAAAACATTTTTAAATGAAACGTTGTATATGCAATCAATATTCTGGACGCATGAAATATGTAACAAGTTTGGGGGATTTGAACCCCAGTTCATACCCCATGGGTGGGGACTTTGGGTCATAGGGGTCAAAACGAAAAATGTTTTTTTTTTCCAACTCAACATTTGATATTGGGTCACTCCTGGTGGAACTATTTGCCATCTTTGAACTTTGCTTGAGGTGGGAAATGTGGGGATTTGCGAAGGCATGCCATCAATTTTGCCCGAGTTAGCTCACCTGGAACATAGTTCCGGGGAGCTAATGGGATGGCGAGTCGTCCGTCCGTCCACAAATACTTTGAACTTATTCTCGAATACTACACAAGGGTTTGGATGAAACTTTACCCCAACGTTCATCACCGTGTAAGTATCAAAGTTTGTTCATGGCATTAAAAAAATTAAAAAACATCAGACCCGCTGGCCCACCCAAAATTGGTACTGTATTAATTAGTTTTCTTCTCCGAAACTACACTCACAATTTCGATGAAACTTGACCACGACCTTCATCACCCATATGTATCAAAGTTTGTTCATGGCATTAAAAAAAATCCAAGTGTAGAGGGGTCTATGGGGGTGGGGGGGGAGGGTGGACCTCCTAAAATAGGTACTTGCTTTCTTCTCAGAAACTACACACCCAATTACAATGAAACTTGACGAAAACCTTCATCACCCATGATGGACCAAATATTGTTCATGGCATTAAAAAAAATTGGGGTCTGAGGGGTCGACGGGGGAGTTGCCCCCCAAAAGAGGATGTTCCTGTTATTTGTACACAAGGTCGAGGCTCGCATGAGAACAAACACACAGAAATGCACAACAAGGGAAGCAGGAGACAAGAGGGAAGGAGAAAAACAGTGGAACAGAGACACGAGGAGATCTGTGAAAGGGAGAGGGATGGGGCGGGGTACTCAGGGTAAACAAGATGGACACCACAGGGACTTTCAGGTCCTTACACGACAGGGACTTTCAGGAAGGAAAGCAGGGAATTTGAATGAAGTGGGTTTGGGGTGGATCAGCCAGGCGTAGAAAAGATTGTGGTTTTGGATCATGGTTAAAAAAGAAGAAAAAAAAAATTCCCGTTTTGACCCCTATGACCCCAAGTCACAACCCCTGGGGTATGAACTGGGGGAAGATAAGAGATTGTGGTGAACAGCTGTTTTGAAGACCTGGAGGGAAGAGTGGGATTGAAGAGAGTGTGGGAGTTTGTTCCAAAGGCAGGAAAAAAAGAGGAATGAAAGAGTGAAGGTGAGCACTGATTCTTGATTTTGGTAGTTTTATCAGAAGGGGGTTGCTGGCAGACCTTGAGCGCCTTGCGGAAATATTGGGGGGACATATCTCAAACAGAGCAGGGGGGACGAGGCCAGAGAGGAGAAGGTGGAAGGCCACCTGACCTGCCTGGGGTGAGAGAGTGAGAGACCCAGACTCAGCCTCATCGGGGAAGATACCAGTGATCCTAAATGCCTTGGTTTCCGAAGCGTGAAGCCAAGAAAGGTGAGAGGTGGGAGCACCAGCCCAGAGGGGAGAGCAGTACTCCGTCAGGCTGTGGATGAAAGCCTTGTATGTGGTCAGGAGCTCAGGTGTGCCAAAGAAAGACTTTGCACGACGGAGGATGCCCAGTCGGCGACTGGCTTTGGAGGTGAGAAACTATACACACAATTCTGATGAAACTTCATCTCTATATCTATCTGTCTCTGTCTCTCTCTCTCACCCTCTGGCTGTTGGTTGCATCATTGGTTGGGACGCGGCTATGCCGCTAATGCAGTGTCCCCCTTACCAGTGCACTGGTACTCATTTTGCCGACCTCGGGAGGATGACAGGCTGAGTCAACCTCCTGGTGTATTCATTCAGCGGCCCAACGGGGCTTGAACTCAGGACCCTAGGATCCCAAGCTGCCACGCTAACCACCAAGCCAACACCAGACTTTTGAAACTTCACCACAACCTTAATTACCCATGATGTACCAAAGTCTGTTAATGGCATGAAAAAAAAATCCATAGCTGTTTACTTTCTTCTCCATTACATATTTTGTGGATCATCCATGCCTTCCAGTTGTTTCCTGGTTATCTTATCCAGCCACTACCAGGTGAGCGCCCAGGGGTATTGCCCCTGTGTTTTTGATTTTTTACCTCTGCCACCGAAGGTGGACGGAGGTTATGTTTTCACTCTTGTCTGTCTGTGAGCAGGATATCTCAAAAAATTGTGGACGAATTCAGACAAAACTTGGTGGACAGGTTGGGTGTGTGACCAGGACAAAATTATTCGATTTTGATTAAGATACGAATTTGAATCCAGATACAAGAACTATTAAATATTTTAAGTGATTCTTCACCATTTAGAGATGGGGCCAAAAATGATATACAGCACGATATTTCAAAAAGTTGTGGACGAATTATGATAAAACTTGGTGGACGAATTGGTTAGGTGACAAGAACAAGCTGATTTCGATTTTGGTTTAAGACCTGGATTCAGATCTGGCCTATCAGTGGGATACAAAACATAACCTGTTCAGCATAGCGGATGTATGCGCTTGACCGAGTGCCATTCTCGTGTTTACTTGGTTTTATAAGTGCAGTACTGACCTGGCATTCTTCAATTGTCTATCCAATGGGATTTCAACACGTATTCTGAAGTCTCGTTCCTGCAATTCAGTATCCTTAGAACGGAAAAGGTTTTTTTGATGCAACTACATTTTTTTCCCATCTTTCAAAAATTATGTGATAAATAATAATTATTATACGTATAAGTTCCATCACCTTGATTGTGATGAATCCATCGTAGCAGGTCCTGCCTCTGTCCTGAGGAAGCAGCAGAGGGCACTCCTGTAAGAGGCGATGATCATCGGATATTTCTGGGAACAACTGTTTTTTGTGGCAATCCA
Source organism: Eptatretus burgeri (assembly GCF_056783735.1). Taxonomy (NCBI): domain Eukaryota; kingdom Metazoa; phylum Chordata; class Myxini; order Myxiniformes; family Myxinidae; genus Eptatretus; species Eptatretus burgeri. The sequence continues at coordinate 18,431,273 of NC_140967.1, forward strand.
TTGTCTCACCTGCAAACAGAAAGGCGTTGTAATGTAGTTGGTGAAGTAATGTAATATAGTAGAAACACCAGCTCCCGAGAGGAGGGGAAAAGGAGGCGCAACTTTAATATGGAGGTGGCAATCCCAACCTAATAGAACACTTCCATGCACACCTCGAGTACAACTACCCAGTTTCAACCCATTTTGTCCCATAAACGAACAAACAAACAAACATGCATGTTTCAATGCCCCCCCTCCCCCCACCTCCCACATCTATGATGACTATCATTATCATTACACTATAACACAGAGAATCGGCATATTTTAGAATGATTTATCCAACTTCCGAGAGTTCTTTTTTTTGTTTTTGCAATCCCATCCAGTTTACAAGTTATTTTGTTCAGCAGTGCAGGAGTGTATCAGCACGTATGATAAATTCATGCACTGATGACAATTCCCCACTTTAACATAAAAGTAAAAAACTAAGTTGGAGGTGGCCATACACACCCTCCTGGGCACACCCGGTACAACTAGCAAATTTACACTCATTCTGTCTAGCAGTTTAAGAATGAATACAAGACAAAACTAACAAAAAAAAACAACACATACATGGCAAGGGGGAGGCAGCACGCTTTGCCTGGGAAGGAAAGGACCAGGGCCACGTCAAATCCAACAGCTTCAAAGGCAACCAAGACCGAGCCGTAAACGGTAGCCTCAATGGGAAAGAGGACTGCACATGAGGTGCCTGATATCACACTGGCCCTGCATGCGTTTGTGACAAGGCCTGGCGCTGCAGCTTGGCAGGATTTGTCGACCCCATGCTGATGGGAGCGAAGGCTTGAGCTTAGATGACTTCCTCTTGCCAAGTTCCACCCGATGAGGATGAGATAGGCCGAGTTTCGTGGAATTGAGCACCGCGCCAAATACGACGACTTCTTTGGGAATGAGAACTGAGCCGAGGGTGGCAGCTTGAACAAAGAAGTGGAAAGGTATCACAAGTATCAGATAATCCAGAGTCCCCACCGTTCTGTTTGAATTTGGCACTCAGTCCATTTTCAAGACTTAAGAACATGCTTTTTTACCAAGGGAAATTATCCCGGGAATACAATAGGCATCACATGTGTTAGAGAAGAAACATTATTCATGAGTGATTCACATCGTGATGATGAAGGCAAATGTTCAGCTGATGGAAGAACCATAATTTGGAAGGTCACTTCCTTGTCAAATATTGTTCAATCCACCAGACATTCATTTGTTTTGATCATTACATCATTACGAATGGTCAAACGTTTCATTATGCTTAATGGTTAGGGTAGTGGACTTTGGATCCTTAATAGGGACCTGAGTTCAAATCCTGCACAGCTGTTGAATTAATACCAGGTAGGGTTAACTCGGCTTGTCATCGTTCTGATGTCGACAAAATGAGTACCAACATACTGGTATCCTGTGTCGGAGTAGCGACCCATCCAGGATTTTGCCCAATAGCCAAGGAGACTGCTTCGGTAGCACCAACGCTCTGCACAGAGTATGGTCCTAATGGATGGATGGATGGATACGTTTTATTACATCCAATGTCTGCTTTTCCTTCATTTGGATTTTTATGAGACAATGATTTAAATTAATGTTGAGTTTTGAGCAAAAGTCTTTTTCATTATAGTACTTCTTTTCATGTGTGTTAGAGCATTCCTTGTCGATATTTAGAATTTACTAGTACGTGCCCGTTAAAACAAAAAACAACAAAAAAATTAATAAATAAATGTTCAAACCGCGAGCAACAAACAACAACCACAAAGGCTGTTTCTTCACTCTCGCGTACCCGTACGTGCGTGGCCCGGAACTTCGCATATTATTCGCAGTTACGATGATTCGCAATTTAGTTTTAATACCCAATTATTCAATTAGCGCCAACGTATTTTACCTTTTCGCAATGTCGTGGCAAGGAAAAACAAAAAGAGAAGAGAAGAGAGAAAAAAAAATTAGTTCCTGGTTCGGAGCATACCAGCACTCTGATGTCACTGAAATTTATGCACTGTCTAATATGAAAACGATCATAACTTGGGGCATTGTGTTTATCGATAAATGCGGATAAGAAATCGAGAAATTATTAGAATACACGAAGTCATCACTCTCCGGAAGCACGTACGTTGTAACCCGTAATGGGGAACGCGGCTGAGCTTCCCTTCCCCATCGGCCACGCCCACGCAGCAACGTGTCTTATCATTGGTTTGGTAAATAAATGGCCATAACTTGGGAAGCACTTGTCCGATTAATATCAAACCTTGAAAAGGCACCTCCTAAGTTCCGCAGCAATATATCTGGGAAGTTTCAATGAGATCGGACCAGCGGTTGTCGAGAAACAGCGGTCACACGCACGCACACACACACACACACACACACACACACACACACACACACACACACACACACACACACACACACACACACACACACACACACACACACACACACACACACACACACACACACACACACACACACACACACACACCTGGAATTATAGAGAGATGACAAACAGAACCACCCACATAAAAATGTTGCCCTTGCTCTGCTCGGCGAAATGCCTTCGCCTTCCCCTCACGCGGCCTTCGCCTCCCTTCCCCTCACGCGGCCTTCGCCTCCCTTCCCCTCACGCGGCCTTCGCCTCCCTTCCCCTCACGCGGCCTTCGCCTCCCTTCCCCTCACGCGGCCTTCGCCTCCCTTCCCCTCACGCGGCCTTCGCCTCCCTTCCCCTCACGCGGCCTTCGCCTCCCTTCCCCTCACGCGGCCTTCGCCTCCCTTCCCCTCACGCGGCCTTCGCCTCCCTTCCCCTCACGCGGCCTTCGCCTCCCTTCCCCTCAAGCGGCCTTCGCCTCCCTTCCCCTCACGCGGCCTTCGCCTCCCTTCCCCTCACGCGGCCTTCGCCTCCTTCCCCTCACGCGGCCTTCGCCTCCCTTCTCCTCAAGCGGCCTTCGCCTCCCTTCTCCTCAAGCGGCCTTCGCCTCCCTTCCCCTCACGCGGCCTTCGCCTCCCTTCCCCTCACGCGGCCTTCGCCTCCCTTCCCCTCACGCGGCCTTCGCCTCCCTTCCCCTCACGCGGCCTTCGCCTCCTTCGCCTCACGCGGCCTTCGCCTCGCTTCCCCTCACGCGGCCTTCGCCTCCCTTCCCCTCACGCGGCCTTCGCCTCCCTTCCCCTCACGCGGCCTTCGCCTCCCTTCCCCTCACGCGGCCTTCGCCTCCCTTCCCCTCACGCGGCCTTCGCCTCCCTTCCCCTCACTCGGCCTTCGCCTCCCTTCCCCTCACTCGGCCTTCGCCTCCCTTCCCCTCACTCGGCCTTCGCCTCCCTTCCCCTCACTCGGCCTTCTCCTCCCTTCCCCTCACGCGGCCTTCGCCTCCCTTCCCCTCACGCTGCCTTCGCCTCCCTTCCCCTCACGCGGCCTTCTCCTCCCTTCCCCTCACGCGGCCTTCGCCTCCCTTCCCCTCACGCGGCCTTCGCCTCCCTTCCCCTCACGCGGCCTTCGCCTCCCTTCCCCTCACGCGGCCTTCGCCCCCTTCGCCTCACACGGCCTTCGCCTCCCTTCCCCTCACGCGGCCTTCGCCTCCCTTCCCCTCACTCGGCCTTCGCCTCCTTCCCCTCACTCGGCCTTCGCCTCCCTTCCCCTCACTCGGCCTTCGCCTCCCTTCCCCTCACGCGGCCTTCGCCTCCCTTCCCCTCACGCGGCCTTCGCCTCCCTTCCCTCACGCGGCCTTCGCCTCCCTTCCCCTCACTCGGCCTTCGCCTCCCTTCCCCTCACTCGGCCTTCGCCTCCCTTCCCCTCACTGGGCCTTCGCCTCCCTTCCCCTCACTCGGCCTTCTCCTCCCTTCCCCTCACTCGGCCTTCGCCTCCCTTCCCCTCACTCGGCCTTCGCCTCCCTTCCCCTCACTCGGACCTTCGCCTCCCTTCCCCTCACTCGACCTTCGCCTCCCTTCCCCTCACTCGGCCTTCGCCTCCCTTCCCCTCACTCGGCCTTCGCCTCCCTTCCCCTCACTCGACGCCTTCGCCTCCCTTCCCCTCACTCGGCCTTCGCCTCCCTTCCCCTCACTCGGCCTTCTCCTCCCTTCCCCTCACTGGGCCTTCGCCTCCCTTCCCCTCACTCGGACCTTCGCCTCCCTTCCCCTCACGCGGCCTTCGCCTCCTTCCCCTCACGCGGCCTTCGCCTCCCTTCCCCTCACGCGGCCTTCGCCTCCCTTCCCCTCACGCGGCCTTCGCCTCCCTTCCCCACGCGGCCTTCGCCTCCCTTCCCCCACGCGGCCTTCGCCTCCTTCCCCTCAAGCGGCCTTCGCCTCCCTTCCCCTCACGCGGCCTTCGCCTCCCTTCCCCTCACGCGGCCTTCGCCTCCCTTCCCTCACGCGGCCTTCGCCTCCCTTCCCCTCACGCGGCCTTCGCCTCCCTTCCCCTCACGCGGCCTTCGCCTGCCTTCCCCTCACGCGGCCTTCGCCTCCCTTCCCCTCACGCGGCCTTCGCCTCCCTTCCCCTCACGCGGCCTTCGCCTCCCTTCCCCTCACGCGGCCTTCGCCTCCCTTCCCCTCACGCGGCCTTCTCCTCCCTTCCCCTCACGCGGCCTTCGCCTCCCTTCCCCTCACGCGGCCTTCGCCTCCCTTCCCCTCACTCGGCCTTCTCCTCCCTTCCCCTCACGCGGCCTTCGCCTCCCTTCCCCTCACGCGGCCTTCGCCTCCCTTCCCCTCACGCGGCCTTCGCCTCCCTTCCCCTCACGCGGCCTTCGCCTCCCTTCCCCTCACGCGGCCTTCGCCTCCCTTCCCCTCACGCGGCCTTCGCCTCCCTTCGCCTCACGCGGCCTTCGCCTCCCTTCCCCTCACGCGGCCTTCGCCTCCCTTCCCCTCACTCGGCGTTCGCCTCCCTTCCCCTCAGTCGGGCTTCGCCTCCGTTCCCCTCACTGCGGCCTTCCCCTCCTTCCCTCACTCGGCCTTCGCCTCCCTTCCCCTCACTCACTCGGCCTTCGCCTCCCCTTCCCCTCACTCGACCTTCGCCTCCCTTCCCCTCACTCGGCCTTCGCCTCCCTTCCCCTCACTCGACCTTCGCCTCCCTTCCCTCACTCGGCCTTCGCCTCCTTCCCCTCACTGGGCCTTCGCCTCCCTTCCCCTCACTCGGCCTTCGCCTCCCTTCCCCTCACTCGCCTTCGCCTCCCTTCCCCTCACTCGGCCTTCGCCTCCCTTCCCCTCACTCGGCCTTCGCCTCCTTCCCCTCACTCGGCCTTCGCCTCCTTCCCCTCACTCGGCCTTCGCCTCCCTTCCCCTCACTCGGCCTTCGCCTCCTTCCCCTCACTCGGCCTTCGCCTCCCTTCCCCTCACTGGGCCTTCGCCTCCTTCCCCTCACTCGGCCTTCGCCTCCCTTCCCCTCACTCGGCCTTCGCCTCCTTCCCCTCACTCGGCCTTCGCCTCCCTTCCCCTCACTCGGCCTTCGCCTCCCTTCCCCTCACGCGGCCTTCGCCTCCCTTCCCCTCACGCGGCCTTCGCCTCCCTTCCCCTCACGCGGCCTTCGCCTCCCTTCCCCTCACGCGGCCTTCGCCTCCCTTCCCCTCACGCGGCCTTCGCCTCCCTTCCCCTCACGCGGCCTTCGCCTCCCTTCCCCTCACGCGGCCTTCGCCTCCCTTCCCCTCACGCGGCCTTCGCCTCCCTTCCCCTCACGCGGCCTTCGCCTCCCTTCCCCTCACGCGGCCTTCGCCTCCCTTCCCCTCACGCGGCCTTCGCCTCCCTTCCCCTCACGCGGCCTTCGCCTCCCTTCCCCTCACTCGGCCTTCGCCTCCCTTCCCCTCACTCGGCCTTCGCCTCCCTTCCCCTCACTCGGCCTTCGCCTCCCTTCCCCTCACTCGGCCTTCGCCTCCATTCCCCTCACTCGGCCTTCGCCTCCCTTCCCCTCACTGGCCTTCGCCTCCCTTCCCCTCACTGCCTTCGCCTCCTTCCCCTCACTCGGCCTTCGCCTCCTTCCCCTCACTCGGCCTTCGCCTCCCTTCCCCTCACTCGGCCTTCGCCTCCCTTCCCCTCACTCGGCCTTCGCCTCCCTTCCCCTCACTCGGCCTTCGCCTCCTTCCCCTCACTCGGCCTTCGCCTCCCTTCCCCTCACGCGGCCTTCGCCTCCCTTCCCCTCACGCGGCCTTCGCCTCCCTTCCCCTCACTCGGCCTTCGCCTCCCTCGGCCTTCGCCTCCCTTCCCCTCACTCGGCCTTCGCCTCCCTTCCCCTCACTCGGCCTTCGCCTCCCTTGCCCTCACGCGGCCTTCGCCTCCTTCCCCTCACGCGGCCTTCGCCTCCCTTCCCCTCACGCGGCCTTCGCCTCCCTTCCCCTCACGCGGCCTTCGCCTCCCTTCCCCTCACGCGGCCTTCGCCTCCCTTCCCCTCACGCGGCCTTCGCCTCCTTCCCCTCACGCGGCCTTCGCCTCCCTTCGCCTCACGCGGCCTTCGCCTCCCTTCCCCTCACGCGGCCTTCGCCTCCCTTCCCCTCACGCGGCCTTCGCCTCCCTTCCCCTCACGCGGCCTTCGCCTCCCTTCCCCTCACTGGCCTTCGCCTCCCTTCCCCTCACTCGGCCTTCGCCTCCCTTCCCCTCACTGGCCTTCCCCTCCCTTCCCCTCACTCGGCCTTCGCCTCCCTTCCCCTCACTCGGCCTTCGCCTCCCTTCCCCTCACTCGGCCTTCGCCTCCCTTCCCCTCACTCGGCCTTCGCCTCCCTTCCCCTCACTGGCCTTCGCCTCCCTTCCCCTCACTGGCCTTCGCCTCCCTTCCCCTCACTCGGCCTTCGCCTCCCTTCCCCTCACTCGGCCTTCGCCTCCCTTCCCCTCACTCGGCCTTCGCCTCCCTTCCCCTCACTCGGCCTTCGCCTCCCCTTCCCCTCACTGCCTTCGCCTCCCTTCCCCTCACGCGGACTTCGCCTCCCTTCCCCTCACGCGGCCTTCGCCTCCCTTCCCCTCACTCGGCCTTCGCCTCCCTTCCCCTCACTCGGCCTTCGCCTCCCTTCCCCTCACTCGGCCTTCGCCTCCCTTCCCCTCACTCGGCCTTCGCCTCCCTTCCCCTCACTCGGCCTTCGCCTCCCTTCCCCTCAGGCGGCCTTCGCCTCCCTTCCCCTCACTCGGCCTTCGCCTCCCTTCCCCTCACTCGGCCTTCGCCTCCCTTCCCCTCACTCGGCCTTCGCCTCCCTTCCCCTCACTCGGCCTTCGCCTCCCTTCCCCTCACTCGGCCTTCGCCTCCCTTCCCCTCACTCGGCCTTCGCCTCCCTTCCCCTCACTCGGCCTTCGCCTCCCTTCCCCTCACTCGGCCTTCGCCTCCCTTCCCCTCACTCGGCCTTCGCCTCCATTCCCCTCACTCGGCCTTCGCCTCCCTTCCCCTCACTCGGCCTTCCCCTCCCTTCCCCTCACTCGGCCTTCGCCTCCCTTCCCCTCACTCGGCCTTCGCCTCCCTTCCCCTCACTCGGCCTTCGCCTCCCTTCCCCTCACTCGGCCTTCGCCTCCCTTCCCCTCACTCGGCCTTCGCCTCCCTTCCCCTCACTCGGCCTTCGCCTCCCTTCCCCTCACTCGGCCTTCGCCTCCTTCCCCTCACTCGGCCTTCGCCTCCCTTCCCCTCACTCGGCCTTCGCCTCCCTTCCCCTCACTCGGCCTTCGCCTCCCTTCCCCTCACTCGGCCTTCGCCTCCCTTCCCCTCACGCGGCCTTCGCCTCCCTTCCCCTCACGCGGCCTTCGCCTCCCTTCCCCTCACTCGGCCTTCGCCTCCCTTCCCCTCACTCGGCCTTCGCCTCCCTTCCCCTCACTCGGCCTTCGCCTCCCTTCCCCTCACTCGGCCTTCGCCTCCCTTCCCCTCACGCGGCCTTCGCCTCCCTTCCCCTCACTCGGCCTTCGCCTCCCTTCCCCTCACTCGGCCTTCGCCTCCCTTCCCCTCACTCGGCCTTCGCCTCCCTTCCCCTCACTCGGCCTTCGCCTCCCTTCCCCTCACGAGGACTTCTATCCCTTGCAATCAGTGACGATGATTGTGCTCAATAAGCCCAGGAGACCGCTTCGGCTGCAATGATGCTCTGTACAGATTGTGGTCCCAATGGATATGGATGGTCAGTCAGTGGTCAGAAAGACCTTCACAAAGAAGGTCTTCATGGATTGATGAAGGTTGACGTGAAAGCAAATCTTGCTTCGCAACTTCAGTTCCCTATTAGTATAAGACAAGTTGCATCGCAGGTGTTAAACATCACATTGTCCAATTTATCGGGCGGCCTACCCGGGAGGAGGGACATTGATCGTGGGTCACGTGTGCTTGTGACTGGTCGGCCACCACCACACTGACCCGTGAGGAAAAAGCGCATTTACTTGCAGCAGTTGATTGATATTTCGCATCATCAGAACATACCGTGTTTTCTTTAGTCCAAATGACAATACATATTTATATATATTTATATATATATATATATATATATATATATATATATATATATATATATTTATATATATTTATATATATATATATATATATATATATATATATATATATATATATATATATATATATATATATAGTATTCACTCACGTTCATGAAACTCTTCTTTTGCGCATTCTTCTTCTTCTTCTTTTTAATCTTCAACGGACGAAACACGACCGACTGCCATTTCTGAATCTTCTTCTTCTTCTACTTCTTTAAAAAAAAATCTCCAATGGAATAAGATATTTAGTCAATGGAATAATGGAACTGCTAATTATGAATTAAGACAACGAATAACAATAAGATATCACCAGCTGCACACTTGTCAAGGTCGGATTGTACAGTAAATTGCAGCATCTCCCGCGTCTTATTCGAGGAAGTCTTGTTAAAACTGCTTTCCCAACTTGTGAAGACAAACGATGTTTTTCAAAGATAAATTCGCTCGGAGGTTTAACCTTCTTGCTTTCAATAAAATTTCACATTTAACCTCAACGTGAATTGAAAGAGAGAAGGAGGTAACCAACAACCGAGCTCAAGAGTATTGTATATACACCCTAAACGCCTTCAGGTTCAATAACACGAACAGACACCTGAGGAACATCCGTGAAATGCAAAAAAAAAAAAGGTTTCAAGTCCTCAACTCCCCCATCGTCATAAATCCCCCCTCAAGGCTTCAAAACCCCCTCCTCACGACCCACCCCCAAATCCGCAACCCCGCCCCCACAACCGAAAATTCTCAACCCCTTCCAAAGTCTCAACCTCCCCCTGCCAAGTCTGTCACATCTTTGCCCCCCTCCCTCCTCCCTTCCGAATCTCAACTCTGTCCTCTCCTGCCGCTCATAAAATCATAATGGCATTCTCACCAATCATTAGGCCTACATATTTAATATCGTGTCACCACCAGTATCGTCGAGTTGCCATTCTGGAATTAATATAAGTAAACCGAGCAATTGTTAGCTGTATGAAGTTTTTTTTTTTTGCAGATTTATAATGCTCTGGGGTTCCGAAACTCGGATCCATGACGTGACAATTTGTCATCCCTGGTAGGCCGGGGGCCAGTGGGACCTTCCTTGCACCCCCCCCCCCACCTGCGACAATTTTTCACTCATACCACAGTGTTCATATATATTCCAAGTATAAGATGTTCCCAGAAAAATAACTCATTTGCACTCTGCTTTATTGAGCTGTTTCCATTTTTGCATGTAATTAAGCTATCCAAACATTATTCTACATCTCTGACAACAAAGGAAATATGTTCATTTTATCCCTTGACCCTCCAAACATATGTGTAGATTCCTCATTTACAAATTTCCATGTACCAGAAGTGAAGATATTTACGAAAATGAGAATTTCCATAATGGTGGATCCTAATTAGCATATCAATGCATTTAAAATTATTTCCACTTCTTTTACTCAAACAGAAAATAGTTATGTTTCCCTTAAACACCAACAGACATCATAAGTCACAGTTAAGTATTGTATCAGGCCCAGGTTATTAATTCTATTGATTCATCTGATTTCGCATGATTTTCGAACGATTCATTGTGCTTTGTATTTTATGCTAATTAGGCGACTTTAAAAAAAATTCAAAAATTTTAATATATTTTTGCCAACCTGACTTTTATCTGGCAACACTTAAGTAATGTTTTTTTTTGACAAAAAAATTGGCAAGTGTGGTAATTACGAGAAAAGAAAATGGAAATTCTTTCATTTTTGTGGGAATTATTGTCTTTGTGTCTTATTGTCTTTGTGGGAATTAAGTCAAATTTAATTAATATGCAAATCAGTTAATTTGCATAAGCAAAATATATTTTAATACGTAAATGTATAAGCTTTAATTTGACACCAATTTTGTGATTTTATGTTTACATTTGACAGAGATATTGACATTTTGCCGATCTTTGTGAGATTCGTCAATTTTTGATTGGTTGCCATGGAAACAGCTGAATAAAGCATGGTACAAATGAGTTATTTTTCTGGGAACATCTTTTTTCTGATACTCGGGATGTATATGAACACTGTGGTATCAGTGAAAAATTGTCGCGCGGGGGGGGGGGGGGTGCAAGGTAGGTCACAAGGTAGGTCCCAATGGTCCCCGGCCTATGGGCAAACCGCAGCAACGACGTAAATCCAAGATGGTTGCCCTGACGACTGGCCAATATTGGCAATCAGCCGTAACTTTTGATTGGAGCATGTTAGAACCATGATTTTGGTATCTAAACATAGGTTTTTGGGTATGGGGAATCCAATGGAAGTATTTCGAAATTCGTCGAATGTAAACCACACGACCAAAATCCAAAATGGCGGCATCTGTGTACGATATCTATCAAGAGATGTATTTTGTCTCCCAAATGGTGTTTTTCTTTTTGCCCAACATATGAATTTCTCTTCATCTTTCAGGCGCTTCATGATGGCTGGGTGTGTCTGTCTGTTCACACCCAGCAGACGAAAAGAGCCCTGCTGTACGTGTACCATGATGGGGATTCACACCGGCATCGTGTGCAGCAACGACCGAGATGATGACATCCACTTCACTCTGCAGGTGACGCTCAACTCAGATGGAAATGTGGGGCAGATCGACTGTCACAAGAGCTGCTATCAACATACACCTCAAAAACTATCATTGCACGCCTGAAATGGAAATGTGGTCATGCCACTGAAAACTTGCCAAGTGAACCCCCAAGTCGTAGGTGAAGATCACATTTACCGAAGTGCGGTTTCTTGAAACATTGCTTGATTTGTGGTGATCAGAATCTTCCTCAAGACCCCAAAAATTGTGATAGGTGGAAGCGAGTCATAAAGTGTCAGACCATGCATAGACCTGGCCAACCAACATTTACCGAGCTGCTCCTTGGTCTGTGTGATAGAAGAAATGATCAGTGGGCTGGAAATGTGGAACTTTGGCTAAATGGGGCTCATTCAGATCTTCCTGCAGCAGATGCTCAGTATCACAAGTGTTGCTATGATAGTTTCAGAAAAATACCCAATAGTGGAAGTGTGTTTCGCAATCCATGTGTTGATGACTCTGCTCTCAGTGCGTGTATTGATTATTTGTACAAAAACCACTCTCACACACTTACAACCAATGAATTGTATGACATGTACTGTAGCTTCGATGGCAGACCAGAAAAAAACAGGTGCGAGCTCATCTAACAGTCGTTGATTAACTTGTGGTGTTACACACAGAGGGTTATGCATCCATTATTGTTTTCCGAGATTATGTGGGTCAATTAATTAAGCTTGTAAGACATGGGAATGTTGATGAGGAGAGTGTGGATTCTATTATACGCATGGTGAAGGCTGAGGCGAAAGCCATTTCTTATAATCGTGAATATGACCCTGGCGACCACGTTTGAGAAAACTGGTACCAGTAGTAGTCCCACACTTCTGGCCCTAGTATCTCAGCTTGTTTCAAATGGTGACGTGAACAAGGTGAGTATCACACAGTGCATTCAGCAACACATCACAAAGACACCAAATCAAATAACCCTTGGCCTGGCTGTAAAGGTACACCATAAATTTGGCAGTTCCAATTTAGTCAAGTTACTCAATGAGCATGGTTTCATCACGACCTATGACGAGGTGCTGCGGTTTTGGAAATCAGTGGTCAACTTTGAGAGTGAGAATGGCAGTAAGATTCATGAAACTATTGGCTTGACGAGGAGAGTAGGACACATACTTGGTTGATTTGACAATGATGACCTCCTTGTCTGTACACCAAATGGTCGCTGTGAGATTCACGCCATGACAGTTGAATTACAACAACATCCTGCAGTGCATCATTGAGACTGGAAGTGCAAAACCTGCGGTGATGAATATCACTATTCCTCATCTTAGTAAATCTGCAGCTGACTCTCTTCATTTGGGCTGTCGTTTGGTTGCCATGGAACACCACACAGGACCGAAGAAGGATAACTCCCCTGCTGTGGTATATACGTCTGGTCCTCCATACACTGATGTATAATGTGTTGCACACCCATCTCCAGGTGACGCAATGGAAGGCGACGGATAAGCAGAGCCTACCAGCTGTTGATATCACCAACTCTGGGTGGGAGATTGTGGATGGAATTCTGTCACAGTTAGCAGCAGCAGGACCTATTGCTCCAACCGATCTCATGGATGTGATCAGCTGCTGATGCAAAGATGAAGGGAAAGCATGTAGTAAACATGGATGCAGCTGTCGGTCATCTGGGTTATCATGCACGCATTATTAACTTCGCCAACTAATGTGAAGGAGGAAATATTTTCATCCATTTCTATCTGTTTGTTTGTTTGTTTGCTTGTTTATTTGTGCACAGGATATCTCAAAAAGTTGTGGACAGATTCGGATGAAACTTGGACAGGTTGGGTGTGTGACCACGACAAATTGATTCGATTTAGGTGAAGATCTGCGACTACTAGAATTTTTAAAGTGATTCTTCACCATTGAGAGATAGGGCTCAAAAATGATAAACAGCACGATATTTGAAAAATGTATTTGGCCAGATATGTTCTTGTGGATCAGGCATTACGGGGTGGAGGTATGCGCTCCACCGAGTGCCCTTCGAGTTGCCTATGTGATGGCGAAATTCATTGCTTCAACTCTCTCACTAAGCAGGTTGAAGCCTGAAGGAGAGCATGGTGGTGAAGTTTGGAAGGAAGCAGATGAAGGTGATGGACAGGGGTTGAATGAAAAAAAAAAATGATGAAGTTGATGAATGGGAAGAATGTCAAATGCCCCAGCTATGATGAATGTTGTAATGGTTGGTCCTGTAATTTTTCGCTTTATTGCTTTACCATCTTTTTTAAGGGGGCCTACAGGGGGTTGCCTCCCAAGAAAGGTATTTGTTTTCTTCTCAGAAACTACACACATGATTTTGATGAAACTTGACCACAACTTTCATCACCCGGATGTACTAAATGTTGTTCATGACGTTAAAAAACAAAATCGGGGTCTGGGGGGTGGGGTAAGGACAGGTGGCCCCCCAAAATATGTATTTGCTTTCTTTTCCGAAACGACACAGATGATTTTGATGAAACTTGACCACAACCTTCATAACCCGGATGTACCAAATGTTGTTCATGATATTAAAAAACAAAATCGGGGTCTGGGGGTGGGGGTAAGGAGGGGTTGCCCCCCCCCCCAACATATGTATTTGCTTTCTTCTCCGAAACTACACAGATGAATTCGATGAAACTTGACCACAATCTTCACCACCAACCAAAGTTTGTTCACACCATTAAAGAATAGGGTCTAAGGGGGTTTACAGAGTGGGGAGGGGGGTTGCTCCCCAAAATGGGTAATTGCTTTCTTCTCAGAAACTACACACACAATTATGATGAAACTTAACCACAACCTTCATCATCCATGATGTACTAAAGTTTGTTCAGGATATTAAAAAAAATTGAGGTCAAAGTGGGTCCACAGGGAGGTTGCTCCCTAAAACATTTGCTTTCTTCTCTGAAACACACGATTTCGATGAAACTTGACCACAACCTTCATCACCCGTGATGTACCAAAGTTTGTTCACAACATTTAAAAAACAATCCATGGGTATTTACTTTCTTCTCCATTACATAGTTTGTGGGTCAACCATGCCCCTGGTCAACCATGGTCAACCAAAGTGGTTCCCTGGTTTTCTAATCCAGCCGCCACCAGGTGAGCACCCAAGGGAATTGCCCCTATTTTTATCTCACCTGGAATGTAGTTCAGAGAAGCTTATGGGATGGCACGTCATCCGTCCATCAATCTGTCCGTCCATCCATCCACAAACATTTGCAACATCTATCAAACTACACACACAATTTTTGATGACACTTCACCACAACCTTCATCACCCGATATATACCAAAATTTGTTCACGGCATTAAAAAAAAAATGGAGCCCTCAGGGTGTCTACGGGGGGGTGGGGGGGGTGGGGGGGTTGCCCCCAAATAGGTGTTTGTTTCCTTTTCAGAAACTACACATGCAATTCCGATGAAACTTGACTACAACCTTCATCACCGTTGATGTACCAAAGTTTGTTGACGACATCAAAACCTTGAAAAAAAATTATATTCTCCAGAGCGGCTGGACATATCGAGGGGAAACCTCACACAGATGTTCTCCAAGCCTTGGGAATACCAGGGTGTTCACAAATAATTAGCAAGTCACATAGTTTGGCAGCCATATTGGATTGAAGGAAAATATATATATATTTAAATCTCTCTTGAACTGCTGCATAAATCGATGTGAAACTTCAAAATTATGATCAAGTAGTGAAGGGGAATATATGTTTCAACCTCATCAGATGCATGGTGTGGCAGCCAGAATTATTTAATTTTTTTAATCTCTGTTCTTTTTGATTTTTGTTTGTTTTGAATAAGGCTCACTTGACTGCACCTGGATGGGTTTGAGGATAGAGTAGCAGCCGAAACCCGAATAGTATCCAGATTCCTTCTGATGACTTAGTCTTTGCTTTTTGCTTGTTCGAGTTCCTTCTGATGACTCCAATGCAATACCTATTTTATTTGGTCTTCCATTTGATTTGAATCCAATTCTGAATTCAATTGAATAAAGAGGACGCAATGGGCCAGGTATCCGATCAAAGCGGAGTTGCGTCGAAGCAGGACGTCTTGGTACCCGGTCATCACTGCAGGCAGTTATAAAGTGGCAGTTTCTAGTGTTAAGAGCGTCCATCAAAAACAATTCAACGGAGGAAATTTAAACTTCACCACATGTTACATGACCATTTGATATGGCACCTATCACTTGGATGAACTTACATGGCGAATTCAACAAAGCCTAACGCCAAGAGACAATGTCACTTCCTCACGTTAGAAATTAGAATCATTGGAATCGCTTCAGCCTTCATTGTGCTCAGCTGGTGAAAAAGACAAACGAAGAATTAGAAGACGTACAATTTGGCGTTTTAACGATTTCCTGATTTATACTTTAGCGATCTATCCTGGTATCTTTATCAGCCTTGGTAGTTGTGAAAACACTTGAACGAGAATGAAAGCTACTTTGTAAAGGAGTATGAATGCACTCAGTAGCAGACTTTCCAAAGTACGATTTGTATACGTTTAACTCAGAAGTGTAGATAGATACAAGGACAAATTTGCCGCCAGAAGAGTTGGCTCGCATCAAGTCCTTCTCAAGACTGCGCGGGGTAAGTATTCCATGAATACCATCTCGTTTTATTATAATTTGTGGGGTTCACAGTGGGGCTTGGACATAAATTAATCACACCTAGGACAAAGGCATTGGTAGATATCAATGTACTTTATATAAATAATAGATGATAGACAAATACATGATATATAGATGCTGACCCTGGTTCTTTATCAAATAAGCCAGGAGCTCACATGGGAACATTGTCAGGGTAATATTGGCTGAAAATATTCGTTTCCCAAATATATTAATGGAAATGAAATGCCTTCTAAATATCCATCACTGTTCGGCCTCTCCCAGACCCCAAAGCTTTCCAAGATGGAAGATATGGTGTTAATTAAAGAGGAAATGTGTGAATTCTAACAGGTGACCTCTTGAAATTAGCTTATACATTCAGGTTTGCCCTCTTGATCCGTTTCCTCTGGTGTGTGTGTGTGTGTGTGTGTGTGTGTGTGTGTGTGTGTGTGTGTGTGTGTGTGTGTGTGTGTGTGTGTGTCGTTCATTGTTATCTCCATAATTCGGGTTTCAGAAGGTGGAACAGAGTCCTCCCAGGACTGTGTGTGTGCGTGTGCATGTGTGTGTGTGCACGCGTGCGTGTCAGACAGGTGAAGCTATGTATGGCAAGCTGACAATGCTTTGTGTAAATATATTGCTTAGATTCTAAATTACATTTGGAGCATAGGGCTGTAAATTTCTCTCGGGATATCTTTAAAACAGGGAGAGACCAAATCAGTGTATCATATTACCGTTTGTTGCCCATCTGTGCTGAACAGTGCCGTGTTGATTGGTGACAAACGAGGAAGGTGGCTGCTAAGATGGGAATTGGGAAAGCAAATTTGCATGATAAGCAGGAAACAGACCAGAAGGACCATAGCTGCAAATGGTACGTTAGGCAACAGACAAGGAATAACTTGAATAAATGGAATATTAAACCATGTCCTTCCTGGCATCAATAAAATGCATTACGACAGCAAGAATATATGACTTTAGGCTCAAAGCCTCCAGTTGATGCAAAATTCCTGTCCTGGTTCTACGTGTCTTCGGGTTTGAACATTTGAAATGATCTCAAGTGACCAAGATGGATTGGCGTCAAAGTATAAGAATTGGTGATGCATATTCTTGTTGTTGTGAAGTTAACACAAGAAGGAAGGATGAAGGGGGCGAGCATGTAGATATGCTCGATACGGGGCCATACATCATCATGTATGTTTTATGTGTGTGCAAAATTGGTGGAATCTTCGACCCCTTTGATGCTATATCTTGGATGAATCTATCCCTCATCATGAACCTCATGTACATCTATCCCTATATCTATCCTAGCCAGGATATATCTAGCTATATCTATCCCTCTTTCCTATTCTCCCCACCAAATCTTCCCTGTGCTTCGATTCTTTAAAACAGTTTTAAATACATTTATCCACGATCATGGAAAGGACCATGGGGGCAAAGATGCAAAACTGGGTTGAGCGAAAACAGGACCAGAATATCCAGATACATCACAGCACAAGAGGAATAATTGTGTGAGGATGGTGAGAAAAGGGTCTCAGTGAGTGAAGTTAAGCTCAAAGGTAGAAATGGTAGAGGCCACGAGGTGGCGGTGGGTAGCAGACTTGAAATCCTGGAGGGAAGAGCTCGAGACAGACTCTGAAAGACAGCTCCAAAGGTGAGACACCAGGGAGATGAATGGATTGAGGTTAGCATTAAATGTCGACTTGAAGGGGGATAGGCAGAGAATGGAGAGGGGAGGGGTGCGCTGGAGGTAACAAGGAAAGGGTTGCCTGTAGAATGTGTTACTTGGACCCAGGTTTTTGCGGGTGCTGTGCGGAGAGGTGTGAGGTCAGGAGGACCAAGGTGAGAGTCCAGCGAATAAAGGACTGCAAGGTCACTAAGCTGTCTGTGGTGAACCAGAAGCAGACTCTGACACTTACCCTCCTGCTGCAAGATGACACACAAGGCCTTGTCACCTAGGCTAAGGGACAGGATGGGAAGCAGCAGCACCAGTCCACAGGGGGGAGCCATATTGCCATGATTGTTGGAAACCAGCTTGGAGATTTGATCTGCTCAAGACAGATTGCAGTTGAAAACGCTCTCATTTTTCTCCAACATTTTCTCATCTTTCATCACTTGACCTTTGTGCATGCGGAGATAAACATACGTTTTTGCTTGCCAAGAGTCATTCTTTCTCGGCAATTTGGTCAGAAATCAAGAGTTATGTGCGTTCTTTAATCGAAATTTAAAAAGAGCGAAGTCTTCCTGGCTTACATTCTTGCAGACAATAAATGTCTGACACAATGTGAAGTCTCTTTTATAAAAGCGAAGGATTGTAACCACTTTTGCGAAAACAAACTCCCAGAAGACACCATAGATGTACATGAGGTTCTGGTTCTTGTACACACACACACACACACACATGTATATATATATATATATATATATATATATATATATATATATATATA
>NC_140967.1:18454289-18518789 GCF_056783735.1 Eptatretus burgeri
GTCCCTCCTCACATCCACAAAGCTGCTTCATTTCCCTGCACTCTCATCTCCATCTCATCACTCCACCTCCTCAAATCCTCAACTGCCTTCTGCTCCCTCTCTTGTCCCCCCTCTCCCCCAGCACCACAGAGTCTTTTCTCCTCCTCATCAGGGCCCCACCCCAAGCTATTCTGAAATCACCCACACTCTTTCAACAACTCTCCTTACCCACCCCCTCCTCCTTTATCCTACCCTCCCATCTGCTCCCATCCCCTGCAACCAAATCCTCCTCCCCTCCCTCTTCATTAACAGTATGGACCTCAAATATCCGGGGCCTTCGCTTAAACCTTACAGATCTTTCCATACAGGTTGCCACTGACAAACCAGACATAATCTGCCTAAGAGAAACTTTCCTCCCCCAAGACGTGTCTGACGCCCAAGTATCTCTCCCTGGTTACTCCCTCCTCTGCTATGACAGACCTGAGCCTGTCCTGGTGGAGGAGTTGCTCTCTTCATCAAAGACTCTATTCCTCACTCCATTTACATTATGACTCCATTTACACCTCACTATCTGAAAACATGGACCAACTTATATTTTCTCATCCAAACTCTCTCTTCCTCATATGTGGCGACTTCAATTGTCATCATGCCAGTTGGCTCGGTGTGGGTACCTCTCTTCACCTGTCATGG
The DNA here is from genome assembly GCF_056783735.1 of Eptatretus burgeri. Taxonomy (NCBI): domain Eukaryota; kingdom Metazoa; phylum Chordata; class Myxini; order Myxiniformes; family Myxinidae; genus Eptatretus; species Eptatretus burgeri. Next base: position 18,454,959 of record NC_140967.1, read on the forward strand.
CACCTCAGCAAAAGCTTTCTGTGACTCATTGGAACTGACTCAATCGTTCAATTTCTCAACCTGGATCTCAACCGATGGTACTCCATCTCTTCTGGATCTGATTTTGACAAATTTCCCTGAAAATATCTGCTGCTCTTTCTCTGCTCCAATCGGTTCTTCTGACCACGTGCTTGTAAAAGTGGACATCTCTCTGGCTGTTATCAGAGAACCTCCTCACCGCCGTCGAGTCTGGCATTTCACTCAAGCCGACTGGCAGGGTCTCCAAGCAGCCCTCAAACTTATAGACTGGTCTCCTATCGCTACTTTCTCCAACATCAATTCATCCTGGGAATTATTTAAAAGAAACTTGCTCTCCCTCATGCACAGATTTATCCACTCCCGTCTTCAGTTGTCCTACCCTTCCTCCCGCCCTTGGTTCACTGAAGTTTGTGGTGAGGCAGTTGTCCTGAAACAACTTGCCTTTGCCTGATGGAAAGCAAACCAAACTGAGGGTAATCTCAGTTCCTTCCATAAGGCTCGGAACAAGTGTGTATCCACCCTCAGGAGAGCCAGAAAACAACATCTTTCAAAGCTCAAGTCTGAACTCTCAAACCTGTCTCCCTCCTCCGAATCCTGGTGGTGTCTAATCAAATCTGTTTCTGATGTATGTTCCCCCTCCATCCCCTCCCTTACCTCAAATGGCCGCACTGCTGATACTGCACGTGAAAAGGCTGAATGCCTAAACTCGGCGTTTGCATCAAAATCTTGTATCCGAAACCCATCGCTTTCTGAACCCACCTTACCCAGGTGCACCCAACTGTCCCTGGACTTTGAGTCCTTTTCTCCTGACAAGGTGGAGAGCTTGTTGTCAAACCTCGACTCAGATTCTACAACCGGTCGAGACGGCATCAGCCCACGTGTCCTGAAAACCTCCTCTGCTGCTCTTGCTCACCCTCTCTCTGTTCTATTCACCCTCTCATCTGCTCACCGTCATCTGCCATCTACTTCGAAATCAGCAAACTTTACTGCCCTGCATAAAAAAGGTGCAAAAACAGATCCCTGCAACTAAAGACCAATCAGCCTTCTCTCAATCATCAACACGGTTATATAATCCATCATCGCTTCAGACATTAAATCCTTCCTCTTCTCCAATGGCTTGATTTTCGAGAATCAATTTGGATTCAGACCAGGTCACTCTACCCTGGATATGCTGCTTCTACTCTCCCAACAATGGATGGAGGTCCTCAATGCCGGACATGAAATCAGAGCCGTATCCATAGACGTATCGCGTGCTTTTGACACGGTCTGGCACCCTGCACTACTCACCAAACTCTCTTCCTATGGTATCCAAGGCCATCTCCTCTCATAGCTCACAGACTTACTCTCCTGTCAACGTGTGGCCCTCAATGGAGTTCTTTCATCCCCCTTCCTGTCCAGGCTGGGGTTCCTCAAGGCAGTGTTATGGGCCCTGTTCTTTTTATGGTTTTCATCAATCATCTCTCTGACTCTCTGAAAAATCCTCTCTATCTCTTTGCTGATGACTCCACCCTCTGCCGTACCATGTCATCCCTCAGACCGCAAGCAGCAGCTTCTTCGCTCTCTGCAGATCTGGACAAATCTCCCACTCTCACTCTGTCTCTCCGAAAAGACCATTTGGAACATCCCCCCCATCTACTTTCTCAACAATCCTCTGGAAGAAATCCTTTCTTTCAAGCTTCTTGGTCTCACTATCTGCCATTCTCTTTCCTGGGAAAGCCACATTTCAAACCTCACCTCCAAAACCAGTTGCCGACTGGGAATCCTCCATCGTGCAAAGTCCTTCCTCGGCCCACCTGAGCTCCTGACCACATACAAAGCTTTCGTCCACAGCCTGATGGAGTACTGCTCTCCCCTCTGGGCTGGTGCTCCTGCCTCCCACCTTTCTCGGCTTCAAGGCGATGGAAACAACGGCATTTCGGATCATTATTATCTCCCGCGATGAGGCTGAGTCTTTGTGCCTCTCAATCTCTCACCGCAGGCAGGTCGGTGGTCTTTCTGTCTTCTACGCTCTCCTCTCCGGTCTCACCCCCACTGCTTTTTCTGCAATTTGTCCCCACCATATTTCCGCAGGGTGCTCAAGGTCCGCCACCAACCCCCTTCTGGGAAAACTACCAAAATCACGAATCACTGCTCACCTTCACTCTTTCATTCCTTTTTTTCCCGCCTTTGGAAGAAACTCCCTCACTTTATTCAATCCCATTCTTCCCTCCAGGCCTTCAAAACAGCTGTTCACCACCACCTCTCATCGTCCCCCATCCAAATCCTTGATCTTTTCTACCCCTGTTAATACACCCCAAACCCACCTTCAAATTCCCTGCTTTCTTTCCTGAAAGTCCCTGAAATGTCCATCTTGTATTCCCCATGTTCCCCTCCCCATCCCTCTCCTTTCCACAGATCTCCTCGTGTCTCTGTTCCCCACTGTTATGTCCTTCCCACTCCCGCCCCTCTTGTCTCATGCTGCCCTTGCTGTGTGTTGTGTGTTAGTTCTCATACGAGCCTCGACAAGGTATACAAAAAAACCAAAAAAAGAAAACAATACAATGTTTCGTCTCATGGACTGACAGTATGGTATTGAGGTAACGCATTTTATCTATAAACTTGGTCAGATTGGTGCTTCGCAGGGAGGTCGTAGCATCACAACGGGGCCTGTCCTTGGGACGGACCTTAAATGGGGGGGGGGGGCGTCCCATCTGCCAGCATTTGTTGGTAGAAGTTAAAGATCCCTTAGTGTTCTCTGACAAAACGTGGGTGAGATATTGCTGGCATCTTCAATAAACAATAAAATTTCCTGTTGAAGTGCTCCCTCCCTGCCTTAAGCTACAGGGGACAATGCATCAATGGATTGGTCATGCCTCCCTGGTATGATATGACCTGTGGGACAAGTCGTAACTGACTCCGGGCCCAATACACATGCAAAAAACACGAGAGAAAGAGAGAAAAAGGAAGATGGAGAGGGAGAGGGAGAGGGAGAGGGAGAGGGAGACAGGGCCAGATTTAGACATGTGGTGGCCCCTGGGCAGCCTTCAGTAATGGAGGCCAACCCTACCAGCGAGTACTAAAAAGGTGACAAGACATATTTACAGTCATCCATAAAATATATTTTTTCAAGAACAAAGATTCTTAACTTCTATATAAAATAGAGAATGAGATAAGATGAATATGTTATATCTGTTAAAGATGAATATCTTATATCTGTTCCATTAACTACCAACTACCATTCAGGCACTCACAAATAAATTTTTCCTTACAATTTTTTTTCATGAAATATGTGGAGGCCCCCTAGTTGTGGAGGCCCCTGGGCAACTGCCCAGCTTGTCCATGCTTAAATCCGGCCCTGGAGGGAGATGGAGATGGAGATGGGAGAGATAGAGATACCAGAGACAGAGAGTGAGAGAGTGAGAGAGTGAGAGAGTGAGAGAGTGAGAGAGTGAGAGAGTGAGAGAGTGAGAGAGTGAGAGAGTGAGAGAGTGAGAGAGTGAGAGAGTGAGAGAGTGAGAGAGTGAGAGAGTGAGAGAGACAGAGACAGAGACAGAGACAGAGACAGAGACAGAGACAGAGACAGAGAGACAGACAGAGAGACAGACAGACAGACAGACAGACAGACAGACAGACAGAGAGAGAGAATATTAAAGATGTGTAAGTTTCCAGGTAAGCACAACAGAGGTCGTGTGCTCACCTTTTGCTCTCTCTAAACTTTTGATACCCGACTTCCTATAAATGCTCATTCTGGTGCTAATCATGTCATACGTTGTATTATTGAGTGTGCCACCCTTCAGAGAGACGTTCAGCCAGGTGTCCCATCTGGGGGACGCATTTGCTGGAAGATGTTAACCACCTTGGCTTTCAAGAAGAGCAGGCTTTTTCAAATTTAAGTGGAGTAGCCTGCACCAGTAGCGACCTGTCCTGGTTGGTATTCAGCCATAGTATAGTGTGCTGACAGGATGGTGCAAAGGTAGCACACTTACCTTTGAATATTGAAACCGTTTTGGAAGAACCAAAGCTCTGGAAGCAGTGTGGCCATGGGTGGAAGGATTCACACGGTGCACACCAAGCACGATATGTCACAGCGGATTAGCATAATGAAGTTTTTGGAGTTCCAAGTGATGCTCCTGCACTGCTGTTAAACTTGCACCGTTTGGTGTCACATTCCAATTTGATTCCCGAGGACATCACAACAAATGATCACATTCAAGGAGCGGCGTTCAATCGTTGCGTGGATTTGTAAAAGTTTGCATCACGTTCACAAATTTTTTTCTAACGAGGTCTGAAAAGCATTTCTCCCAGAATTTAAAACATTATTTGTTGTTCATGTTAAACTATTGTGCTTAAGCTGTTCAACATCATCCACCCAACACACTGCGTTTTGACATGTCATGACGTGTCTGCTGATGTCATGTAAAATGGCTGAACGGACGTTCGTGTCTTGGTGGTGTTGTTCCGATGTTTTAGGACTTCTTTGTACAACTAAACCCTCATAACTGGAGCTGAGCTCTTCCATGAGCCGAGACCTTTGTATATGAAACATTTTAAAGGAGGATGCTGAAGGGGAATTCACATCAAGATAAACTTTGTCATTTCCTGTTAAAAAAAAACAACAACTAATTATCATATTTTGGGGAAACGAGGATTGTTTAAAAAGTAGATAGAAGGGTTTGTCAAACGGTCCTTTCAGAGAGAGAGATGGTGAGGATGTGAGATTTGTCAGGATTGAAAGACATATTCCAAGTGTTTGACCGGCTTGTGATTTTATCTAGGTCTGCAGAGAGGGAAAGAGGTGGCAGAGAGGGAAAGAGGCAGCAGAGAGGGAAAGAGGTGGCAGAGAGGGAAAGAGGCAGCAGAGAGGGAAAGAGGCGGCAGAGAGGGAAAGAGGTGGCAGAGAGGGAAAGAGGCGGCAGAGAGGGAAAGAGGCGGCAGAGAGGGAAAGAGGTGGCAGAGAGGGAAAGAGGTGGCAGAGAGGGAAAGAGGTGGCAGAGAGGGAAAGAGGCGGCAGAGAGGGAAAGAGGTGGCAGAGAGGGAAAGAGGCAGCAGAGAAGGAAGAGGCAGCAGAGAGGGAAAGAGGTGGCAGAGAGGGAAAGAGGTGGCAGAGAGGGAAAGAGGCGGCAGAGAGGGAAAGAGGCGGGAGAGAGGGAAAGAGGCAGAAGAGAAGGAAGAGGCAGCAGAGAGGGAAAGAGGCGGCAGAGAGGGAAAGAGGCGGCAGAGAGGGAAAGAGGCGGCAGAGAGGGAAAGAGGCAGCAGAGAAGGAAGAGGCAGCAGAGAGGGAAAGAGGTGGCAGAGAGGGAAAGAGGCGGCAGAGCGGGGAAGAGGTGGCAGAGAGGGAAAGAGGCAGCAGAGAAGGAAGAGGCAGCAGAGAGGGAAAGAGGTGGGAGAGAGGGAAAGAGGCGGCAGAGAGGGAAAGAGGCGGCAGAGAGGGAAAGAGGTGGCAGAGAGGGAAAGAGGTGGCAGAGAGGGAAAGAGGTGGCAGAGAGGGAAAGAGGCGGGAGAGAGGGAAAGAGGTGGCAGAGAGGGAAAGAGGCAGCAGAGAAGGAAGAGGCAGCAGAGAGGGAAAGAGGTGGCAGAGAGGGAAAGAGGCGGCAGAGAGGGAAAGAGGCGGCAGAGAGGGAAAGAGGCAGCAGAGAAGGAAGAGGCAGCAGAGAGGGAAAGAGGTGGCAGAGAGGGAAAGAGGCGGCAGAGAGGGAAAGAGGTGGCAGAGAGGGAAAGAGGCAGGAGAGAAGGAAGAGGCAGCAGAGAGGGAAAGAGGTGGCAGAGAGGGAAAGAGGCGGCAGAGAGGGAAAGAGGTGGCAGAGAGGGAAAGAGGCAGCAGAGAAGGAAGAGGCAGCAGAGAGGGAAAGAGGTGGCAGAGAGGGAAAGAGGCGGCAGAGAGGGAAAGAGGCGGCAGAGAGGGAAAGAGGCAGCAGAGAAGGAAGAGGCAGCAGAGAGGGAAAGAGGTGGCAGAGAGGGAAAGAGGCGGCAGAGAGGGAAAGAGGTGGCAGAGAGGGAAAGAGGCAGCAGAGAAGGAAGAGGCAGCAGAGAGGGAAAGAGGTGGCAGAGAGGGAAAGAGGCGGCAGAGAGGGAAAGAGGTGGCAGAGAGGGAAAGAGGCAGCAGAGAAGGAAGAGGCAGCAGAGAGGGAAAGAGGTGGCAGAGAGGGAAAGAGGCGGCAGAGAGGGAAAGAGGCGGGAGAGAGGGAAAGAGGTGGCAGAGAGGGAAAGACGCGGAAGAGAGGGAAAGAGTCGGGAGAGAGGGAAAGAGGCGGCAGAGAGGGAAAGAGGTGGCAGAGAGGGAAAGAGGCGGCAGAGAGGGAAAGAGGCAGAAGAGAAGGAAGAGGCAGCAGAGAGGGAAAGAGGCGGCAGAGAGGGAAAGAGGTGGCAGAGAGGGAAAGAGGCGGCAGAGAGGGAAAGAGGCAGAAGAGAAGGAAGAGGCAGCAGAGAGGGAAAGAGGCGGCAGAGAGGGAAAGAGGTGGCAGAGAGGGAAAGAGGCGGCAGAGAGGGAAAGAGGCGGCAGAGAAGGAAGAGGCAGCAGAGAGGGAAAGAGGCGGCAGAGAGGGAAAGAGGTGGCAGAGAGGGAAAGAGGCGGCAGAGAGGGAAAGAGGCAGAAGAGAAGGAAGAGGCAGCAGAGAGGGAAAGAGGCGGCAGAGAGGGAAAGAGGCGGCAGAGAAGGAAGAGGCAGCAGAGAGGGAAAGAGGCGGCAGAGAGGGAAAGAGGTGGCAGAGAGGGAAAGAGGCAGAAGAGAAGGAAGAGGCAGCAGAGAGGGAAAGAGGCGGCAGAGAGGGAAAGAGGCGGCAGAGAGGGAAAGAGGCGGCAGAGAGGGAAAGAGGCGGCAGAGAGGGAAAGAGGCGGCAGAGAGGGAAAGAGGCGGCAGAGAGGGAAAGAGGCAGAAGAGAAGGAAGAGGCAGCAGAGAGGGAAAGAGGCGGCAGAGAGGGAAAGAGGTGGCAGAGAGGGAAAGAGGCGGCAGAGAGGGAAAGAGGCGGCAGAGAAGGAAGAGGCAGCAGAGAGGGAAAGAGGCGGCAGAGAGGGAAAGAGGTGGCAGAGAGGGAAAGAGGCGGCAGAGAGGGAAAGAGGCAGAAGAGAAGGAAGAGGCAGCAGAGAGGGAAAGAGGCGGCAGAGAGGGAAAGAGGCGGCAGAGAAGGAAGAGGCAGCAGAGAGGGAAAGAGGCGGCAGAGAGGGAAAGAGGTGGCAGAGAGGGAAAGAGGCGGCAGAGAGGGAAAGAGGCAGAAGAGAAGGAAGAGGCAGCAGAGAGGGAAAGAGGCGGCAGAGAGGGAAAGAGGTGGCAGAGAGGGAAAGAGGCAGAAGAGAAGGAAGAGGCAGCAGAGAGGGAAAGAGGCGGCAGAGAGGGAAAGAGGCGGCAGAGAGGGAAAGAGGCGGCAGAGAGGGAAAGAGGCGGCAGAGAGGGAAAGAGGCGGCAGAGAGGGAAAGAGGCGGCAGAGAGGGAAAGAGGCGGCAGCCTGCCTATCTGAAGAATGAGGGATGTCACAATAGAGGGTGGAGTTATCAGCAAATACATAAAGATTTTTTCAGGAATATAGAGTAAGTGTTGTTACGTCATGTATTCAAGAAAATACGTTTTCCAAACGCACGTCGAAGGTCAAAAACTATGAGAAAACAATCCAGTGTCAGCTATTATTTAATTATACATTTTCTCCGGAAGTACTCTGCTGTCATCGATGACGGAAGATGTAAAAGACAACTGCCGTTTATGTGAGCAAGGTGTGTTTAAAGACTTAACGATTAAGTGACAAAAATGCATTTTGTGTGTCTTACAGCGAGAAAAAGAGTTCAAGGATTTGGTTCTTTTTTCCTGCTTCCAAAAGGATCCCATGTTTAGAAAATCCTGGATAGATGATATTAAATGGAAGAATTTTACCGCAACGAAGCGCGATAGTGATTGCTGGAAGAGAGATGTTGAAGAATTGGAAAGAATTGGCGACCACCGATGGAATAAACTGACTGAATCCAAATGCAACTGCAACAATATTCAACACAGGTGGAAAATCAAACTCCAAATGTCAGGAGGAAAATGATGTGAAAAACATGGAATCACTGACGAGGTCAATAATGTCAGGTCACCAAGTGACCACCATGTCTCAAAAGGCAAACCAAAAGTCGTGTTGCTTTGATGTTTTAGATGTTTCATCAGCATACTATATATATATATATATATATATATATATATATATATATATATATATATATATATATATATATATATATATATATATATATATATATACATATATGATAAATGAAGTACTCCAACCTGGAGAAACACATTTTAGGGCTCGTCAGCTGTTCCATCCACTTAGTAACTTTGAAGCCCTCTGGCTTTATTCTGGTTCATGATGCACCCCTAACTGTGAATGGTGAAGATGCCAGATCGAGTCCTATTACAGCTAGTGCTGCACAATCTGGGACGAACAAATGCCATCTGCCACATGGACACATTGTCTTCCGCCCCACCAGTCACAACCAGGCAGCATCACCATTATTTTTAGTGGTCGGAGTTCTATGAGGATGATTAATGAAGTTCTCAGGCCTGGAGAAATGCTGTGACGATACCGTCATGATGGCATCATGAATGTACCCCCAGCAGGGCCTCTTGCAGAGCAAAGATGCCAAGATCAAATGCTGTCACCAAGCAGATGAAAAGCAAAACTGCCGACTAGTTTCACCCTTTTTGGGGCTTGTCAGGGCAACATACCACTGTTCCATCCACTTTGTGACTTTGAAACCAACAGCTTTATCATGGTTAATGATGCACCCCTAACTGTGATTGGTCACGATGCCAGATCGAGTCCTATTACAGCTATCGCTGCACAATATGGGACCAACAAGTGCCTTCTGCCACATGGACACACTGACTTTCGCCCCACCATCATTGGTCATCATTAATTGGAGAACTTCATTAATCATCTTCATAGAAATCCCGACCGCTAAATATAAAGGTGATCCCTCCTGGTTGTGATCCAAAAAGAGGTTCAATATTGGAATCTGGAATGTGAGGACTCTGAGAGAAGCAGGGAGAATTGTTCAAGTAGTAAAGATCTTCATTGGACTAAGTGAAGTCAGATGGAAGAAAAAGAGACAAATGAGACTCGGGGAAGGAGAAACAATCCATTATTCATGTTAAAAAGATAACCTACATAGGAATTGTGTGACCATTTTGCTGAAGAAAGGAGTAGATAAGTCACTCATGGAATGGCATCATATCAGCGAAAGAATCATCAAAGCAAAATTCTTCTCTAAATTCTCCAAAATGACGATGATACAGCGCTACGCACCATCCAAATAAGGTCAGCGAAGAACAAAAGGACAGGTTCTACCAGAGATTGGAGATAGTTGTGAATGAAACATCTCAACACAATGTGTTTTGTGTATTGGGGGACTGGAAAGCAAAAGTGGCCAAGGACAATACAGGCAATGAGCGCAAATGGAGAAAAATGGTGCTGGAGTACAAAAATGGTAGAATTTTGTGAAATAAATGGACAACTGTATGTATCGGTGGGATGGACCATATTCCCACACAAGACCATTCACAAGACAATATGGACATCAACTGAGAGAAGAACAAACAACCTTATTGATCACTCTATGATCAGAGGGATGTGGAGAACATCCCTAATAATGTGTAAGGAGAGGAGATGACATATTCAGTGATCACCGACTGCTGGTTTCATACCTGGAACACAAAAAAATAAAAATAAAAATAAATCGAATCAATTTGGCCTTGTCACACATCCAACTTCTCTACCAAGTTTCATCCAAATATGTCCATAACTTTTTGAGATATCTTGCTCACAAACAAACAGACAGGGGTGAAAACATAGCCTTTGTCCACCTTCGGTGGCGGAGGTAAAGACAGGAATACCAGTGCAGAGATCCAAAAGATTTGACATCGCCAAACTGCAGGACAAGGACTTCCAGGAACAATATAATAGAGGGATACAAAATAGATTTGATGCATTGAAGAAGGAAAAGGGGATTGCCTTTGAAACCAAAGATGGAGCCTGCAAGATCATTAATGATGTATATACTCTGTCGCCATGAAGGTGATTGCAACAAAACAATGCAACAAACAAACCTTGGATCTCACCACAATCGTGGAGCCATAATCGAAGAAAGGAAGAACAAGAAGGGAACTCGGTAGAGCGCATACCTCCGCCACATAATTCCTGATCCGCGAGAACATATCTGGCCAAATACATTTTTTGAAATATCATACTAAATATCGTTTTTGGTCCAATCTCTCAATGGTGAAGAATCACATTAAGAATTAAACAATTCTCGTATCCAGATCCGGATTCAAATCTTCACCAAAATCGAATCAATTCGTCCTTGTCATACACCCAAACTGTCCACCAAGTTTCATCTGTATCCGTCCACAACTTTTTGAGATATCATGCTATATATCTGTTTAGCCCTATCAATGGTGAAGAAACACTTAAAAAAATTATAGTAGTCGGATCCGGATCCGGAACTTCACCAAAATCGAATCAGTTTGTCGTTGTCACACACCCAACCTGCCCACAAAATTTCATGCATATCCGTCCACAACTTTTTGACATATCCTGCAGACAAACATACAAACAGACAAACAAACAAACAAGAACAAGTCGTGCAGAGCACAATACTTGCAAAATGCAGAAAACAAATTTGACGACAAAAATAATTGGTGGTTGAATTCGATGACCAAATATGCGAATCCTCTTCAAATTTCAAGCGAATCGGATGAAAATTGACAATTTTAGAAATTCGGTCTATGTTGACCTTTTGGTCAATGCTGACCTCCAAATATAATTGGTGGTTGAATTGAGTGACCTGAAATATAAATCCTCTTCAAATTTCAAGTCAATGGGATGTCCATTGTCCATTGGGACCATACTCTGTACAGAGCGTTGGTGCTGCCGAAGCAGTGTCCTTGGCTGTTGGGCACAATCCTGGACGGGTCGCCACTCCGACGCAGGTTACTTGAATGACTCGATCATCCCCAGCAAGCCGGTACTCATTTTGCCGACCTCGGAAGGATGGCAGGCTGAGTCAACCCCCTGGTGAATTAATTCAGTGGACAACGAGGCTTGAACTCAGGACCCTCGGATCCCAAGAAGCCACCCTAACCACTGAGCCAACACCAGGCTTAAATGGGATGAAAATTGAGTATTTTAGAAATACGACCTCAGTTGTTGATCTTGGGCCTATGTTGACCTCAAAAATAATTGGCTGGTTGAATTGAGTGACCTGAAATATCAATCCTCTTCAAATTTCAAGTCAATCGGATGAAAATTGAGGATTTTAGAAATCTCACCTAAGTTGTTGACCTTTGGCCTATGTTGACCTTTCGACCTCAAAAACAACAGGCTTCTTCATTATGATAAACTCTATAATGGAGTGAAGTTTTGTGAAGATCGGAATAAAATTGTGACCTGTGGACGATTGACAGACAGACAGACAGACAGACAGAGACAGACAGACAGAGTAACAAAATCGACTGACCAATATCCTTGAAAAAATGTCCGATTTTGCAAGTAACAAACAGACAGAAAGGGGTGAAAACACAACCTCCTTCACCTTCGGTTGCGGAGGTAAAAATCAGATAAAACACAAGGAGTGATACTCCAGATCCCCCACACCTTGGGTGGTACGAGGAATGGATCTGTGTCATATGAAAGCTAAATGTTGAACGTTAAAATATATATATCACGTACACAAGCCAACTTACCAAAATGGCTGCCATGGCAACAGAATTCAACCAATCACTGCCATAATCTAATCAGGTTGAGATAACGTCATGAGGAATAGATACTATGAAAGCTCAATGTTCAACGGTTTTTGAAATACCGCATCCACAAAAGTACATGGATGGATGATCGGTCGGTCGGTCGGACAGAGCTCATTTCAATGTCCCCTGGAGACAATTAGAAGGACGTAGAATATGCAAAGAAAAAGAAAAGCTGCAAGAATGGATAAGAGGAAATGCAGTGCATTGACGACCTGGTCGGAGAAGCAGAAACAGGTGCTGAAAATGAAGACATGGAAAGTCCATTTAAGATTACATGACAATTAACAGCAGATGGGAAGAGAGGTGATAGACCAGTGAAAGATAAACAGGGGAACATACCAACATGTGAATAAGCCCAATTGGAAAGGTGGGCAGAGAATTTTAAGGAAGCTTTAAATCGAGAGAGACTTGGGCTGGTTCCGTCAAGTCGCGTCCATCTATCTGATCGTCTCCCAATCTGAACGCATCGATCTTTTTCAGTTGACAAGATTTTAGTCTTTTTGCCTTTAAATAAAGACCGGCCTTTTCACTTTCCTCCTTCAATGTCTGCAGTAGTTTCATCAAGTCCTCTTAACTTCCTGCCAACATAGTCGTATCGTCAGCACGAATGCATCAAAAAGCAACAGATCCGTCTGACTTCATACATCTCCTGCCTTTGAGATCAGTATAGGGGAAAGACAGGGCTGCATGCTGACACCATTGTTATTCCTTCTGGTCGGAGAGAGAGACAGAGACAGAGACAGAGACAGAGACAGAGACAGAGACAGAGACAGAGAGAGAGAGAGAGAGAGAGAGAGAGAGAGAGAGAGAGAGAGAGAGAGAGAGAGAGAGAGAGAGAGAGAGAGAGAGAGAGAGAGAGAGAGAGAGAGAGAGAGAGAGAGAGAGAAGCACAAACTTGGGATCTACCTATTGACAAAGGACCTGTTGGACAGTGTGACAGCTGAAAGATGCCATTAAAAGTCTGAAGAGCGGAAAAGCACCAGGTGCAGACAACATTAATGCAGAGTTGTACAAATGTAGTCTGCAAACATCAATCCGACTATTAATTTGCAATTGGCCACTGGTTTGGACACCAATACAATTTTTTTTATTATGGGCCCTCGACATCAAAAAGCTACATATATCGAGCAAACTTTCAAATGGAGCACCTCGTGCCATAAGAGAGTTTAAATTGCATCAGACGCGGCAATTAATGTGAATTGTTGTCACTTAATGCATAAATTAATTCAGGAAATCTGGAATATAGTGGGGTCATATATCGACTTCCCGTGACCACTCAGAGCAGAGGAAAGTTTGATGGTGAATTTTGATTGTTTGGAGTACTTCGAAGAAAAAAACACAAAAACAAGCTCCCACGTTCCTCGCGAAAATGTGAGCAAACTCTGCCATCTGGCCAAATCCAAGATGGCCGTCGCCCAAAATGTAGAATATGGTCGAAATTTTGAACCAATAGACAGAAACACGTTTGATGAGTCATGTTGTCGTGATTTGAGGACGACGAATGCAATGGAAGACTTTCAAGGTATAATAATTAAAGGTGAAAATACATAATTGGTTGAAACAAATGCTTACAAAAAATGGGTTTCGGTTTGTAAACCACATTTCTTTCTTTGAATGCCATCGTTTCTGCTCCAATTACATGGATGTAATGACCTAGAACGTTATACATTATAGTCATACGAATTATCTCAATTATGCAGCCATACTAATGATCTGTGATTACATTCATTACGTGTGAGAATCACTATCTGACTCTGACTATCAGAGTCGGATGATTGAGCATCCTCAGGTACCTCCATTGGTGCCAACGTGACTGGTAGAGCAGGTTTTGTGCATTGTACCGGAAGACATCTGCCATCCATGAGGTGCCATCCGTGAGTGAGTGATAATGGGTGCACTTTCCGGAGGAATTTCTTCTCTATGAAGGCCAGGTAGTTAGCACGCACAACGTGCCTCATTAACTAGTCTTGATTAGGTGGGAGGCACATTGTTGACTTGTTCTTCAAATTCCTCCACTTAACCACTCTTGTCTCTGCTGCAGTTAAACTCCCTTTATCAGAGTAGATCTATTGGATGACAAACTGGACCATGTCTGAGACCGCAGCATCTGTGGCACGTAAACTTTTCCCACCCTTCTGCAGAAAACAACGCGGTTCTGTTGCCTGCAATTCACTCATAGATGATCTTTTTACGATGACCATAGAAGCCAGAATTGCTGTCGCATCTGGTGAGCACATGGAGTGGGATGATGACCTCTGCAAATTCCTCATTACAGATGGAGCGACAGAGCATGACTTGATGCTTCTTCTTGAGAGACAGCAGCCCAGGTGTGCGATGTGACACATATGCAACCTGTACATACACATCGGTATATTCACTGTCTATCATAACAGCCTCCACATAACCTGCGTCTCTCAATGCTCCATAGATGGTGAACATTGCTGTATCTGCTTCCGCCTGTTCACATTTGAAGTGGCTAACATCATCACTTGTATTCAGCTAAGAATACTTGTTACCCACACAATAAATAACAACTTGTGGGGATTGCTGGGAAGCTTTTGCAAAAGCATCCTCGAGGAAGTCCCGGAGCCCCCCTCTTGTTGCTGTCACTGCACATTAGGGTCTTGAAGTCCTTAGGGGATGGAAATGGATCAACAGATCCCATTAAGACATTAGGCATATTACCCTGTAACCTACTTCTTTCTCTATTGCCTTTCACTGCCTTTGATGCTATGAGACATATCGTAAGAGTCATTGACACAAATGATTGTCTCTGCAGCTGAGTGTCTCATTAAGACAATCTTGACAATTTTCTGGGCAAAGTCTCCCCATGAATATTTTGTCTCGTCACCATTCTCGCCCATCCTCCATGATTGGTGTTGCAAGGCTCCAGATGAACCCCATATCTACCACGGATGTATAAGTGTTTGGAGGATCAATAGAGTTGACAGTGTTATCTTCTCCAGCAGCTTGCTCTTCTGCACCTTTGTCATTGTGTCATTGGAATTGAAGAGAGCAAGATTTTCCTCAGTGATTCAGCTATCCATAATATGAGATAATTCCACAGCCCCCCTCTCATCCACGAGAGCAATGACAGCAGCCATCACCTTATTTTCCATCTTCTCGGTTGTGCTCTTCTGGCCATCACAGGTCTGTTTGGTTGATAGTGTTATATCAAAGTTCAGACGGGACCTGCGATGGACTCTATCACAAATATTTTTTGATTTTGTGAATGCCCTCTCTTTCATGAACGTTCTAACTTTGTTCTCTCCATCCTTGGTGGCTGATTGAAAGTTGTCCATGAGGTTATCTGGCACCACAATGCCAGATGGAGAGTGCGGCGGGTTGGAGTGGTGAAATTAAAGGGGTCACATTCAAACTCCTCGAAACATGCGCTTAGGTCTTGGACAGCTTGTTCCTCAGCTTTCATGAGACTTGGTGCGCACTCAGCATATCCATTTCTTCTTGAATTGCGTCTGGTGTGGTGTTTAACACAAGCTCGCACTTGGAGGATGTTGTTAACACTCATTGTACTTGACAGTAGCTGCTTTTCATTTTAGAGGAATGCTAGCCAGCCAGACTTCATCGATCAAAATCCACCATCAAACTTTCCTATGCTCTGAGCGGTCACAGGAAATCAACAGGAGAGGAGATTGGGACCATACTCTGTGCAGAGCGTTGGTGTTCCTTAAGCAGTCTCCTTGGCTATTGGGCACAATCCTGGATGGGTCGCCACTCCGACACAGGATACCAGCAAGCTGGCACTCATTTTACCGACCTCAGAAGGACGGCAGGCCGGGTTAACCCCACCCCGGTATTAATTCAACAGCTGAACAGGATTTGAACTCAGGACCTTAGGATCCAAAGCCTGCCACCCAAAAAATTAAGCCAACACCAGGCATGAAGTCAATACATGACCCCACTAATAAAGAAGTGACACCAGAAGAATGGAAAATCCAACTCATAGTCAAGTTGCCAAAGAAAGGGGACCCAACAGAGTGCGGAAACTGGAGAGGAATAACACTGTTACCAATTGCAAGCAAAGTGCTCTGCAAGATAATATTGAATAGAATGTAAAATGCAGTGGATGTGGCTATTCGGAAATAAGCTGGTTTCTGAAGAAACAGAGGATGCAGAGACCAGATCTTCATGCTTCGGACTATCGCCGAACAAAGCAATGAATGGAATTCAAGTCTCTATCGAACATTCGTAGACTTTGGATCCAAAATTAAAATCTTGAAGAAATGAGTTTTGCAGATGATATTTGCCTCATGTTGCAGACAAGACAGGGTATAACAAAGTAAAGTGACTCTTCTCCAGAATTATGCATAAAAAGTGGGACAGAGAGTCAACATTGCGAAAATAGAAAGCATGAGAATCCATACAATGGATGTGGACAGAATCACATGCAATGATTCAAACATTAAAGAAGCTGACAAATTCACATATTTAGCATTCATGGTCAACACGACTGGAGGGGGAGATGCAGATGTTTTACAAAAAAACTACAAAAAGCAAGATATGCATTCATTAAGATGAAAGAAATATGGAAATCAAAGAAATTCAGCGATGGCAATTCCTTATCTGGAATTTAAATTCCAGATAAGCCAACAATACTTCTCTGTGGATGCGATTATGAAAAGTTACTATCACAGACTCCTTTCTGCTCCACACTGATGAGAGTCAACAAGTCCGAAACACATGTCCATGAATGTTCCCTCTCCAGAGTGGACTGGCCTTCAAAATTCAGAAATAAATTGTCTTCCTGGTGATGGAGATGTAAGGTTCTGTAGCTCGACTAAGGTCATGCCTAATGCGTGGAGCCTATGCAACTGTTTAACCAGCAGGACCTCTAAAAAACAATGTGCATGTATGTATCAAACTGCGCAAAAGTTAGGGTTATTTTCACTTTTGTGGTGCTATTCCCGATGAAACATTTGTGGGAAGTTGGAAGTGTGCAATATATTTCGTTTGTAGATACTAATTCAAATTTCTGTAAAAGTCAATTTAATATCACAATTACCTTCAAATCCATAAATGAAATACGGAAAAATAAGGTTGTATTTTTGTTATTCATATTGTGATAGTTGTGAGCCTGGGGAGGACAATTGCGAACCCCCCTGGGAGGATAAAGCTAGTTTCACCATAGTATTCTCATATTCTGTTTAGCAATTAAGTATATTGTATTCATGGGGATAGATACGCGTTGTGAATGTGAGTTCGACTAAGTTTATGTTTTTTCATTATTTAACCTTCTCATCTCACACCATTTCTCACAAAATGCACACAAATTTGCATCACGACATCGACACGTCCCTTCCGTTCGTGGAGAAATTGCAGAGATTAGCGTAAGCTCAAGAGAGACTTCAGACAGAAGCCATCCATCAAATCTGACAGGTGGGTGCTAATCTCCAAGACCCTTCCCATTTACTGGCAAGTAATCATTGCAAGAGTCCGTTCCACCAATCAGGAGCTGTTAGGTCAAATAACAGGACCCCACTAATCACCATCCATGGGAGCCCTGACTGCTCCTGCAGGTCCCGGTGAGGGGCCGCGAAGCAAAAGGGTGAGAGAGAGGCGAGGTGATAAAGGAGGGAACGCCACAAAGCTTACCATATGACTTCGGAAGTTTTACAAAGAGAATTTGGAGTTTTCACGATTAGACTTGGGGGTTTACATGGACAGAATTCAGCTTTACAGAGTGCAAGAACTCAGGGTTCTCACAGTCCTTTTCCTCTCACTGTGCCTCTTTCACAAATCCATGAATCTTTCTCTGACGCTTCTTCTTCACTTTTTGTGACTTTCTTTCTTTCATTTCTTGGTGTTATTCCCATTTTATTGACCCTTTCCCTTTCTTTTCTTTCTGACTTTCAGCAACATTCACACCCACACTGATGCACAGCTACGAGCCCAGAGCGCCATTCAGGTACCCTGGTTGTCACCTTGCTTCCACCACCTCCCCTCGTATCACAGCACGAGATACCCACAGCCACGCAGTTCATCACGTTCAGCCCAAGAACATCCAGTGACCACCACATGACTGGGACGCTGATGGAGTGGAGGAGGGAGACCAGGAGTGAGTGCGGAGACCAGGCTTGATCTGAGATGGTGCTCCTGGGGCAATTGAACCAAGTGAATCATTGAAACGAATGGCGATAGAGTGCGGTGTGCACTGCTGGTTCGCTCAGCCAATTAGTAGTCATTACACAGTAGCAGGCACGGTTCCCCATCTGCTTCATTTATCTCACAGGTAGGTACAGTAAACCGACCTTGGGCATGACAATCCAGCCAGTGGTGAGTGTTGTCGACAGCGTCCATGGTCTTTTGATAGACATGCCGGGCTTTCGAAGTTACCAGACCCATGCGACCACGACAAGATTATATTATGTGCTAGTAATATTCACTTACCACAAATAAAAAATGCATGAAACAGTTTGTTGATTTTTGTACAGTAAATAATAATAAATTATTGAAGTAATCCACACTAGTTACATAAATGAAAATTACAAGAAACCACAATAAAAGTGGCAAATTATTGAATATGTGAAATTAGTTTTCATCAGCTTGTTCCTTTGCTTGAAAGTCTATGAGTATGCGCAGAATGGCACCAAGGAAGCAACTTTCAACAGAACAGTGTGTAAAGATCCAAACTCTGCGAGAAGAAGGGTATACTATGAAGGAAATAGCAGAAAAACTGAAGAGCTATCATGGTGTGATGTACATTTTGCAACGTCTGAAATAAACTGTCTCACTCCAAGACAAGAAAAGGCCAGGAAGGCTCCTTGAAGTTACTCAGCTTATGTGACAGAAGAAAATCAAGTCAACAGCTGAAAAATGAAATGAGATCAGGCCAGAACATTGACATCTCATCCAGCACTGGCCACTGAAGACTTATTGCAGCAGGTCTCCATGGCAGAGTTGCACCAATAAACCACTGCTGAGATCACAGAATAAGGCGAAAGACTGAGATTTGCAAGGCAACACCAAGATTGTGTGACTGAACAATGGAATTGAGAAGTCTGGTCTGGTTAATCAAAGTTTTCACTTTTTGGATCAAAGAGACACCAATTCTTATGCCAAAGACCTGGAGAACATTACGAGATGCAATGATTGGAACCTACTGTTAAACATGGTGTAGGCATTTGTGACTTATCTGGGGTTGTATCTCAGCTGTTTGTGTCAGAAAATTTGTAAAAATTAATGCGATGCTGACAAAGGAGAAGTACAAGCAAATACTGCAGCACCATGTAGTTTCAAGTGGAAATCATTCAATTGGAAGAGGATTAATTTTCCAACAAGATATTGATCCAAAACACACTTCCAATATTGTGAAACAGTATTTGGAGAACAAGGTTATAGCCGGTGTGCTCCAGATGTTAGAATGGCCCTTCAGAGTCTGGACATGAGTACCATCAAGGGCATCTGGAATTACCTGAAAACAGAGAACTAGAAAGACACTCAGTAGAGTGCATATCGCTGCCAAGAAATGCCTGATCCAGTAAAATATATCAGGCTGAATAATTTTTTGAAATATCATGCAACACATCATTTTTGGCTTCATCTCTCCATGGTGAAAAATCACTTTAAAAATTAAAAAATTCGAGTATCTGGATCTGGATTCGGATCTTCACCAAAATTGAATAATTTTGCCCATGTCATATACCCAACCTATCTTCCAATATTTGTCCGAATCTGTCAACAACTTTTTGAGATATTGTGTTATATATCGGTTTATCCCTATCTCTCAATGGTGAAGAATCACTGAAAAATTATCGGATCCAGATCCGGGTTCGGATCTTCATCAAAATCGAGTCAATTCATCCTTGTCACACGCCCAACCTTACCACCAAGTTTCGTCCGAATCCGTCCACAAGTTTTTGAGATATCGTGCTATATATCGTTTTTGGTCCTTCCTCTCAATGGTGAAGAATCACTCAAAAAATCCTGCTATCCACATCCAGGTCTTCACCAAAATCGAACCAATTCGTCCTTTTCACATACCCAACCTGTCCACCAAATTTCTTCTGAATACATTCACAACTGTTTCAGATATCCTGCACACAAACAAACAAACAAACAAACAAGAAAGATGTCGTACAGAGCACGATACTTGCAAAATCCTTCAAGCAAATTGAACCATAAAAATCGCACCTGTGTCTGAAGGAAGAATTTTAGTTTGGCATTTTAAATCTGAAATAGGCAAAGCCTAGAAACGAATGAAACCCATTAGAATTACCCTTTATAACCCATCAGAATTACCTTTTAGAAACCTTTAGAATTACACTTTAGAATTTCCCTTTATAACCATTTTAAATTACCCTTTGGAACCCTTCGGAATTACTTGTGGGCCCGTTGGTCTATTGGACCAAATTTTCATTGGTCTTCAATCCCCTGTTGCATACCTGCCTGCTATACTGCTTGAACATTGATTTGCCATACACCAAGCCCAGATGTGCTTGGGCCGGGGCGGAGATTATACATTCGGTATTATTATTGCTAAATGATACTGCTATTATCATTGTTGTTAATTTTATTAATTAATAACATATGGTTTGTTACAATGTACGGTAATCATTATTTTTGTTATTCATTTTGTGAATAGAATGCCTTGCCGTGGAATGACCAAAGAAGCTTCCCGATTAATTTCAACAAGGTGTGCATTTAAAACATGGGAATCCTGGGTTATTTGCAGTTAATTAGGCTAATCAACTCAGGAGATCATGACGATCATTTTGGTGTAACACATTCCTCATCGGAACACTCCAGTAGAACTCCATAAAACACATGTCTGTCTTTGTCTGTCTGTACGAGACGCACGTGCGCACACACACACACACACACACACACACACACACACACACACACACACACACACACACACACACACACACACACACACACACACACACACACACACACACACACACACACACACACACACACACACACACACCTACCTCATCCATTTATAGTGGAGTCTAAAAAGGTCTACAGGGTCTTAAGGGTCTTTTGGGTCCTCTGGGTCTTTTGGGTCCTCGGGGACTTTAGGTCATCTGGATCTTTTGGGTATTTTGAGTCCTCGGTGTCTTTTGGGTCCTTTGGGTTCTCGGGAACTTTTTGGTCTTTTGGGTTCTCAGGGTATTTGGGGTCTTTTGGGTCCTCAGGGTCTTTTTGGTCCTCTCGGTCTTTTGGGTCCTCGGGGTAATTTGTGTATTTTGGGTCCTCTTGGTCCTCGGGAACTTTTTGGTCATCGACATCTTTTGGGTCTTATGGGTGTTTAGGGGTCCTCAGGGTCTTTTGGGTCTTAAAGGGTTGTCAAAGGTTGAAGGGGTCTCAATAGACTAAGGGTCAATTTTTCGAAGAAGCACAGTGTGTTAGATAGGTTCTTCTTCATTTTTGATGGACGGATGGACGGACGGATGTAAATAGTCAAATATTGAAGCGGCTTCAATGCTTAAAAATAATTGTTGGTTAAATCAATGACCAAAATATGCAAATCCTCTTCAAATTCTAAGTCAATCGGATGAAAATTGACAATTTTAGAAATTTGGCCTATGTTGACCTTTTGGTCAATGTTGACCTCAATAATATTTGGGGGTTGCATTAAGTGACCTGATATATAAATCCTGTTCAAATTTCAAGTCAATTGATTGAAAATTGAGGATTTATAAATCTCACCGAAGTTGTTGACCCTTTGACCTCTGTTGACCTCAAAAATAATTGGTGTTTGAATTCAAAGACCAAATGTGCAAATTCTCTTCAAATTTCTAGTCCGGATGAAAATTGTCAATTTCAGAAATTTGGCCGATGTTGACCTTTTTGGTCCATGAGGTCCTCAAAAAATAATTGGTAGTTGAATTCAGTGACAGGATGTGCAAATCATCTTCAAATCTCAAGTCAATCAGATGAAAATTGAGGATTTTGGAAATTCGACAAAGTTATTGGACTTTGGCCAATGTTGACCTTTTGACATCAACAACAATAGGCTTCTTGCTGATGACGAACTCAACACGTGTTGAAGTTTCGTGAAGATCACGCGTGGTGAAGTTTCAACACGTGGTGAAGTTTCATGAATATATTCATTAATATATTCATTGAACATAACTCAACATGTGGTGAAGTTTTGTGAAGATCGGTTTCAAGTTGTGACCTGCAGGCAGTTGATATATAAACAAACAGACAAACAGACAGATAGAATAACGCACAAGACCAACTAATATACAACACTTGAAAAATCTTCAAACATCACAAGGAACAAATAGACAGCGGTGAAAACATAACCTCTGTCACCTTCGGTGGTCGGAGGTAACAAGAGGAACCCAATTAACCTTACAGAACTGCGGAATGGACTTCAGGGTAATTGGAAAAATATTCTTGCAAGAGGTAGTGAGTGCTCCAGGCATATTCAGGAAGCATGGGTGAAGGAGTGATGGCACTCAAGAAGGCAAAAGGACACACAAAAAGTATTGACTGCTTCGATAAATGACTTCTTGTTATTTACTTAAGCAGTTTGTTTCACACCCATTTATGAAAGGTGTTATTGGTTCACGAAAAAATATTTTCACGAAAAATATAAGTGACCACTATATTCGTTATTGTTGTGTGTCTGTATGTCTGTCTGTCTGTCTGTCTGTCTGTCTGTCTGTCTGTCCCGAGCATAGCTCTGTGGGTTTTGATCCGATCCTGATGAAATTTTGGTGGGAGGTTTATATCATGATCTAGTTGTGTTTTCCTGAGAATGGGTGTGGTGCGCCCATTATGGGTGGAGCCATGCCCAAAACACGTGTTTTTATGGGGTAGCCGATTTCAATTTGCATCTTCACCTAGGGGATTTGTCAAATCTGACAGAGGTTTCGGTATTTGGTTAGCCCAATGGCACCTGCATAGCCACACAGAGCTCGATTTTTCATTTTCGTCCCAAGGTCACAAACTTAGAAAATTGCGATTTTGACATAAAACATTTTCTTCTCCGAGGGGGTTGTCGAATCTGGCAGTGGTTTCGGTACTTGGTTGGCCCAATGGCACCTGCATAGACCCACGGAGCTCGATTTTTCATTTTAGTCCCAAGGTCAAGGTCACAAGGTCATGAACTTAGAAAATTTCGAATTTTGACATTAAAAAATCAGACGACCGCTCAAACTTTGAGAGTTAGGATGACAATATTTTTTATGCATAATCTTGAGGTCATTCCCCACCTAAAGTCTTGAAACCATTTTGCTCTATCTCGAACACCTTGCCCGTGGCGTCCCCTACAAGTTTGTATTTACGCTGATTTCATCAAAGTATGGATAATCCGAGGAGTGCGAAATGCCATATAGCCTATATGACGTTATATTGTTCCTGGAATGTTCCAGAGGAAGTTTTGCACCAAAGGTTATAATCCTTGACCTTTGACCTTTAGAGTTCACAAAGGTCAAATTTTCAAAGTTGTGGGAATCGAACCGGGTTTTCGACCTTCTTCGACGACCTAACTCAATTAAGCTATAGCACGTATCTTGTTTCCTTATTTTAATGTCCACAACATTGTTTTGGGACCTTTAAAGGTTATGCAAAGGTCAAAATTTTAAAGTTGTTGAACGAAACCGGGTTTTCGACATTTTGCAGCTAATAACCTGTCACTCGTACCACATCATGTTGATCATTTTTATAACTTGGTCAAACATTATCACATTGTCTCATCCTTGACTTCTGAAACCATCTACATCATCAAATACCGCTCGTGAACCATCGTCGTCTTCAGACTTGTAGTTCTTTATTTTCAGGTTGCAATGACATGGTGTGAATAATGGAGAAACAGTTCCAGCTCGTTAAACCAAGTGATGTAGCTGAAGTCCAGAGGCCACCAACAGACTGGACTTTGTGCATTCTTTGTTGGAGGACAACATCCGAATGACTTTCACAGCCCTGGCGAGGACGAGGACGAGGTCATGTCAAAGGGACTGGAACACGTTTTCAATCATTTGAAACAAACCTCGTGAAATTCAAAGAACCTTGAGTTAACATTGCTTGCTTTCATTAGAGCACTTCGGACATCTGATTTCGAGTTATACACAGAATCCTTGGCTAAATTGGCCCCATGCTTCTTTGCAATGGATCATGTACACTATGCACGTACGTGACATGACCACTCTTCACCAAAGATGTCCAGATGTTTATGAGCAGTTCATGCGTGGTGACTTTACTTCAAATAAAACAGGACATTCATTCTCTGCCATAGGACTTGACCAAGCCCATGAACATCTGAATGCGCGTGTGAAAGGTGATGGGGGTGCCATTGGCCTCACCGAAAACCCTGGTGCCCTACGGAGATGGATGGTGGCTGGCCCTCAGTTGTCAGCCATAATAGCTGAATTTGAAGAACAGTTTGATCCCAATGATGGTAACGATGTTGATGACGAGCATCACGAACAATCCCATAGTTCACAGAAATATTTTTCGAAGATGGTTGTGGTCTTCTCTCGACCTTAGAAGAATTAGGAAATCCATTTCTTGATCGTAGTAAGGATTTGCTTACATTACACACCCAGGAAATCATGCCGACGACTGTTGTTGAAACTATCCAACAGATTCATGCAACAGCAGAAAAACAGTACAGTACTTTCATTGAGGACAGGCTCTTAAAAAATGAAACACCAGTCAGTGCAGCAATATCAAGGAACACATTTCCACTATTCAGTCGACCGAATGAGGCGGCCCAATTGAAGGATAAGCAGAAGATCTCTGAACTCAAGAGTGACTGTTCTTTGTTTGCTAGATTGTACATAGTCATGTTTGCCAGTCAAGAGAAGGAAATCTAGAGGAATTTTTCAAGTACGAGAATCAGAAATTTCCACAATCATTATCTACAGCAGGGAAACTTAGGCAAGGAAAGAAATCTGATCTCCGCAGATGTCTTGAATCGAGCGGAAAATCAGCCTACTTGAATACCCCAACTGCTGAAGTAAGAATACTTGATGGTGCTGCAGTGGTGCACTTTCTGCCAGTTGGAGAATCCAGGACCTTTGGGGAATATACCAGGGAGGTATTTGTACCATATATCGTTTCAGAGTTAGAAAGGTCTCTTCGAGTCGATATTGTTTGGGATGTTTATCAGAGAAACACTTTGAAGCTTACAGCAAGAGAAAATAGAGGGACAGGGGCTCGTAGATGTGTGTCTTCAAATGTGAAGCTGCCAGGCAATTGGAAAAACTTCCTTTGCAATGATGACAACAAGGATGAACTCTCCCAGTTCCTCGGTGCGGAGAGTGTGTCAAAGGACACTGGCGACAGGGTTATCATGTCCACTGTTCATGAGTCAGTTGTCAGTTCTAATATGAACCACAACTTGGATGGACTACAGCCTTGCTCACATGAGGAGGCTGACACCAGGATTCTACTCCATGTGAAAGGTGCCATGAATTCTGGTTTTAAAGATGTGATGATCAGGACTGTTGACACGGACGTTGTTGTTTTGGCTGTGGCTCATTTTCAGAACTTGGAAAACATTGAAAAACTATGGATAGTGTTTGGAACAGGAAAGGAATTCCGATACATTCCCATGCATGAGATAGCAACAGCAATTGGCCCTGAAATGGCAAAAGGTTTGCCCTTTTTTCATGCTTTCTCAGGATGTGACACTACATCCTCCTTTGCAAATACAGTAATGGCAAGAAGTCTGCGTGGAATACCTGGCGTACGTGGCCAGAGATCACTGAGTGTTTTCCATTCTTGTCATCACCAGTGTCACCAATTCTACTGGAGAATATCATGGAAAAACTTGAATGCTTTGTTGTGCTCCTGTAATGTCGTACCAGTGATGATGATAATGTGAACACTGCAAGAATGACACTGTTTTCCAGAATGTGAAGGACCCTTGATAACATTCCGCCTACAAAGGCAGCCCTCGAGGAGCATACAAGGAGATCAGTATATGAAGCCGGACATATATGGGGACAATGCCTTGAACAGCTGCCAACAGTTTCCAGTCCATCTGACGGGCTGGGAGACCGATCAGGACAATTTCAGGACTAAGTGGACAGTTCTACCTATTGCCGAGAAAGCTTGCCTCGATCTTATTGCATGCAAGTGTACTAAGTCCTGCAGAGGGAACTGCAAATGTTATAGAACAAATTCCAAAATAAAGCCAGTTTGCACTGCCCTGTGCATATGTGGTGGCACTTGTTATGAAGTATAACTGTCTTCACAGGAAAATTAAGGTAACTGCGTCATCAGTGACAATGAGAAACCAGAAAAACCTATATAAGTGGCACGGTTGTGATTTTTCTGCCACTGGGGGGCACCTATAGGGGTTCATTGAATTAATCTCTGGCATCCTTGACGAGGTGTCGAGGTTTGTTCCTAAAATGATCTACGTATGGTCTGAAATGATTGATACATTCAGGAGTTGTTTGCATTAAACTGAAATATGGAATATTGACCTTTTTCACTTTCATACACATATTGGAATCAAGTTTGGCACAATCAGATATGCCTCTTACAGCATGTTATTTGATGCATCTGATGCCCTTGAAAAAGATGCCATCAGGTTGATTGACACTGAAAACATTGGAATTGCTGTTTGAATTATGTTTCTATCATGATTAACAACAGAGATATTCAATATTTTCCGATTTGGTGGCCACCATCTTGAATTTCAAAATGGCCGACATCAAGTTTGCATGGAAATGACTTAAATGAGTTCCTTGATCCTGAAAATGCAGGGTTCAACCTTATAAATAACTTTCGTATCTGGCTTAATTTTGAAGTTATAACAAAAAGTCAAATTAAAATGGCAGCCGTATTCAAAGTCAAGATGGCGGCCACGAGGGGGCATGGATTTTTGGGGTCCATTTTTTTTTAAGATCAGGAGGGGTAGTAGTATCCCTGTGCAAAGTTTCATGCTTTCTGCAAAAACTAAAGGATTCTGGTGCTTAGCCGCTGTACTATATACAGTACAGTATATAGTATATACAGAGAGGGGGGGAGGAGAGAGAGGAGAGAGAGGAGAGAGAGGAGAGAGAGGAGAGAGAGCAGAGAGAGGAGAGAGAGGAGAGAGAGGAGAGAGAGAGGAGAGAGAGGAGAGAGAGGAGAGAGAGAGAGAGAGAGAGAGAGAGAGAGAGAGAGGAGAGAGAGGAGAGAGAGGAGAGAGAGAGAGAGAGAGAGAGAGGGAGAGAGAGGAGAGAGAGGAGAGAGAGGAGAGAGAGGAGAGAGAGAGAGAGAGAGAGAGAGAGAGAGAGAGAGAGAGAGAGGAGAGAGAGGAGAGAGAGGAGAGAGAGGAGAGAGAGAGAGAGAGAGGAGAGAGAGGAGAGAGAGGAGAGAGAGGAGAGAGAGGAGAGAGAGGAGAGAGAGAGAGAGAGGAGAGAGAGGAGAGAGAGGAGAGAGAGGAGAGAGAGGAGAGAGAGGAGAGAGAGGAGAGAGAGGAGAGAGAGGAGAGAGAGAGAGAGAGAGAGAGAGAGAGAGAGAGAGAGAGGAGAGAGAGGAGAGAGAGAGAGAGAGAGAGAGAGAGAGAGAGAGAGAGAGAGAGAGAGAGAGAGAGAGAGAGAGAGAGAGAGAGAGAGAGAGAGAGAGAGAGAGAGAGAGAGAGAGAGAGAGAAAGAAAAGATAAAAAGAGAGAAAGGTGAGTGGTGGAGGTGGGGTTAGTAAAGATAATTATATGTTATGCTTTATGAGCGAACACACACACACACAAAACACTCATGTCAGAACAGCTGTACACAATGACACAACAGAGTTTGTAAACGAATCTGCAGGCACATCTGAAAAAACTTTCATGTCCCAGATCCAGAAAATTTGTGGAAACATTAACCAAAGTAATCACTGAAAATATGGAAGTACCTACCGCTCACGTATGACCTAATGATCCCATTGAGCATGAACATTAAAAACAAAGCGTTGTGACCAGATATCATATGCCGGTACAAAAAAAAAGAGAAGAAGGCCTTGCTGATTGAGTTGTTAATTGCAGTGATTTTGGATTAAACTATGCAGAAATCAAGAAAATGATCAAACACCAAGACTTCAAGAATGAAGTGAGTATATCCTGGAAGCTGAAGAATGCCAAAGTTGTACCAGTGATAGTTGGACATACAGGAATGATGACAAAGAACCTCATAGAGATATTAAACATCGGGGCAATACCCCTGGGCGCTCACCTGGTCGTGGATGGATAAGACAATCAGGCAACAACTGGTGGAGATGGATGACCCACAAAATATATAATGGAGAAGAAAGTAAATACCGATAGGTTTTTTTTTATGCCATGAACACACCTTGGTACAACACAGGAAATAAAGGTTATGGTCAAGTTTCATCGAAATTGTGTATGTGGTTTCAGAAAAGAAAGCAAATACATAATTTGGTGGGCACCCCCCCCCTCACGATAGAACCCCTTCGACCCCAACTTTTTTTTTTAACGTCGTGAACAAACTTTGGTACATCATGGGTAGTTAAGATGGTGGTGAAGATGGTGGTGAAGTTTCAACGGAATTGTATGTGTAGTTTTGGAGAAGAAAGCAAATATATATTTTGGTGGGCAACCCCCCTTAAATCCCCTTTGAGCCAGATTTTTCAAATGTCATTAACAAATTTTGGTACGTCTTGGGTGATGAAGGTTGACATTAAGTTTCATCGGAATTGTGTGTATCATTTAAGACGAACGCAATTACCTCTTTGGGTAGGCAACCCACTCCCACCCCCCCCCCCCCACATACACTCTGTGGACCCCTTCAGATCCCGTTTTTTTTAAATTCCATCACGGGTGATGAAGGTTGTGGTAAAATTTCATTGAAATCGTATGTGTAGTTTCTGAGAAGAAGTTGCAAGTATTTGTGGACGGATGGACGCCGCGCCATCCCATAAGCTCCCCGGAAAAACTTTAAATGTGAGCTAAAAACTATCCCTGGGAATATTATTACAAACAAACTGCAGTTGGAAGACTATCCATGAATCGTGACCCCTTACCGAAATGAAGGTAGATGCTTTGAGCCCACCCTGAGAGGACTCATTCCACATTCCGAAACCCCCATATGTAGATACCAATCAACGACACACACACACACCCTTATATTAATGTGTGTGTGTGTATAATTATATATACTAGTACGTGCCCGTACGTGCATGCCCGTACGTGCATGGCCGTACGTGCCAAAAAAAAACAAAAAAAAAACTTTCAAACCGCTTGCCAGAAACAACTACACAGGCCGTTCCTTCGAGAAAGTACAGAAATCGAGAAAGAAAGAATAGAGTAAGTCGATAAATCGAGAAAAAATCGAGAAAGAATACAGTAAGTCATCACTATCCGGAAGTTCGCATATCGCAGTTACGATTATTCGCAATTTAGTTTTAATGGCCAATTATTCAATTAGCGCCAACGTATTTTGCCTTTTCGCAATGTCGTCGTAAGGAAAAACACAAAGAGAAGAGAAGAGAAAAAACAAACAAACAAAAAAAAACGTACGTGCAAAAAAAATATTTAAAAAAAACCAAAAAAAAAAACACCATCAGAGATGGGGAATCCCCCACCATTGAATGAAAAAGGTCATACATATTCCAGATAATGAGGGAGGTGAATTGGAAACAAGACACCATTTGGTCATCATCTCAAAAAAGTTCCCCAGGGGTGAGGAACGTAGTAACCAAAAATAATTGAAATCAGAGAAGCGTTTTTCCATTTATTACAAAAAACATTTTTTTCAAGATGGCCGCTCCAGTCGGCCATCTTGGATCCGGCCATGCCCAAAATCAATCGGGTTCTTCCTTTTCAGGTGGTACATGTGTGACCCAAATTTCAAATCGATATGGCGAACAGTTTATGAGTTATCGCACTCACAGCTATAAATGTTGACGCCCAGCCAGCCGGACGGACGGACGGACAGCCAGACGACCTGGGTGACAACAATATCCCCCTTCCGCCATGCGGCGGGGGATAAAAAAAAAACTTTCAAACAAACACACAGGCCGTTCCTTCGCTCTCGTAAACGACGACTGGATTGGGGCATTGTGTTTATCAATAAATGCGCATAAGAAATCGAGAAATTATTAGAATACACTAAGTCATCACTATCCGGAAGTCCGTACGTTGTAACCCGTAATGGGGAACGTGGCTGAGGATCTCTTCCCCAACGGCCACGCCCACGCAGCAACGTGTCTGGTCATTGGTTGGTAAGTAAATGGCCATAACTTGGGAACCACTTGTCCGATTAATATCAAACCTTGAAAAGGTACATACTCAGGTCCCCAGCAACATACCTGGCAAGTTTCAATTAGATCGGACCAGTGGTTGCCGAGAAACAGCGGTCACACACACACACACACACACACACACACACACACACACACACACACACACACACACACACACACACACACACACACACACACACACACACACACACACACACACACACACACACACACACACCTAACCTAACCTCTAAGCTGTCCAGCCTGGGTTCAAATCCTTACCGATGTATAAACTGTCATCCCGGTGTTTCACAGGCAGGGTGATTCATCAATGTGTGTGCCATCCCTCGGATCGACGTTACATGGGCATCCCGTCTACCAGAATTCGTTGGTGGACTTCAAAAATCCCACACTGTTCTTCGTGAAGAGTGGGTGAGCTATCGTTGGCACCATGAACAAATTCCAAATTCGTTCTCGAACCTACAGGGGGCACTGCATCACCGGCGCTCCCAGCCTTTGTGAAGAGTGCGCGAGCCATCTGCAGCCCCATCAACAAATTCCAAATTCCTTCTCTGACACACAGGGGGTACTGCATCAGCAGCACAGCTTCACTCCCAGCCTTCGTGAAGAGTGGGCGAGCTGTCGCTGGCACCGTGAGCAAATTCCAAATTCCTGCACTAACTACTGATGGAAAAGCAATGGCAAACCCCCTAGTATAACCCTTACCAAGAAACTGCTTCGGCAGTACTTACGCACTCCAACAGAGTATGGTCCATCAGAATAAGAATACACACACATATATACATATATATATATATATATATATATATATATATATATATTTTTTTTAATATATTTGAGCTGCAGAAACAAAATGAATGTTTGGCAACGACAAAGCAGAAAAAAGAAGAAAAAAAAAATCAAATCTTTTGATAAATTATGGACTGTTGCCCCGTAGTTAATTAACAGTGTTTCCTCTCTGAGCTATATTTTTCATTTTCTCGAGATAAATTTGAGGGTTTTGGGTTTAAATTGTCTTTTAATGGTCTGCATCTGCTCCAGGGGCCATTAGCTCAAGTTTGAAAAACTTTTCCATCGCTTTCTGATCCCGGAAGCGTCGCTGATACATTTTCTCTGGACACGCTTATTTTCACCGCTCATTGAGCTAATAGGCCCCCGTTCCTTACAAGGCATTAACGAAATTAATTCCTGTGTATTGCATTGCGCTCTAATCGTTTCATCAAATGAGGCAGAAAACTAAACTTCCAGCGTGCTGTTACTGTCTGCAGTGCAGCATATGTTTTGCTTGACAGATTTATGACAGACCAGGCCCAACGATTCCTGGCCCCGGTATACTGGCGAGTCTTGCCTCGCTTTCTGCACCCTGAGATCATATTCTTCAGCAGAAGACTCTTGGTGATAGTCCAGTTCATAATTTGTGCGGGTCTTCTTTCAGTGCACCGGTGCTTGGTGCCCTATGTCCAGAATCCAATCAATCAGTTAAATCGTTAGAGCAATGGGCCATCCTTTGGCAACACCGTTGCAGATTTATTTACTGGCACTTGGTCGTTCAACCTTACATAACCGATTGTTTTTCTGCAAGGGGAACGACAGATATAGTTGTTTAGGAGATATTTAGGATTTAGATAAAACAACAGGATTTAGATTTAGAGATAAAACAACAGATTTAGGAGATATCTATCAATGTCTGTGTTGCAAGATTTGCATTGGTCATGAGATGCGTGATCCATTCACCTCTGACCACAGACATTCCACTGGTCCTGCACTTCCTTAATGGTCTCCGAACATGGAGAGCAACTGCGCGTTGACTAGAGAAGGCTGCGCAGGTAGAATTTAGCAGCGGTCGGTTGATGAGTGAAAGTCCATAAATTGGTCATCAAAGCAATCATGTGAAAAACTCCCGGCTGCCGGGGATGCCTAATTATCGATGTGGATTATATAATTTATCAGCCATGTCCGGAAGCATTTCAGTTAAAACATCAGGAAGTTAAAGAGCGGAGGAATGGTTTCACACGCCAGCTCACTTTTCGAAAGATACTCTTGCTGTTCATGTCCTCCGCAATTATCATAACACACACTATAAAGTTTATCAAAAACACCACCCGCTAAGCTCTCATTATGGAGGAGGCGGTAAATTTTTAAGCACAGGTGCAAGGCCTTAATAAAAACCCACAAATAACAGCAGTACCCCATTTGGAAACGCACGCTTTCAGCGTGCCCCAATGGAGCACGTGTTTCAGGAATGCAGCTTGAGACGCAGTCGTGCCAGCACTTCCCCGGGCCTGGCCCCGTGCCCGGGACTCGTATGGAGCGAGCCAGCACGCCCGGGAATCCAGGCCTGGCTCATTAACCCGGGATGGCGGATGGCATATGTCGGGCAGGAGAATGGGGTCGGAGATGGGCCCCACGCCACCGGCCAGAGCAGCCCGAACGGGGCCGCCTGCTGCTCAGGCGAACGCAGGCCAATCAAACAAACCAGCCCGGCTACCTCTCTGGGCCCTTCCCGGGAAAGCGAGCTCCGGAGGCTGCTCGCGCAAATCATGGAATTGCGAAGCAGGTTATTGCGCTTCGCCATCACAATTTGGGGACTGGGCATTCTGCGGCTGAGGATGGTCATCAATGAGCGATGGTTCCAACTCTTAATCTGTCTCTGTCTCTCATCCTCACGACACAGATCTGAAGACCTCCATGACCACCTGCTTAGAAGTGGAAATGTGAAATTAGACAAACCTCCCTATCTAAAGTCATAATATTGTGATGTGGTGGTGATGACATGCAAGGTTGACTTGTTCTTGACCTGGGAAGCGTTTGTGGCTGCGTTTTACAGTTTCTGACTGTATGACAATGCAGACCACAGCACTCTCAGAAGAGTTTGTAAGAGAAAGGTGGCTTCATATCCCCGGTTCAAAAACTGCACCTAGGTTCCACCACTCGTGGTCTGGTTAAAAATTCGACCTTTGATGCTTTTCCTTCCCCTACCTAAGTGAGACGATGCTGAAAATGAAGTTACAGTTCCAAACGATTGAGAAGGTGGGACTGCAGGTTGGATTTGACGCAAACAACCACAAACACTTCCCCCCTGCGGTGATGGCGCTTGCCCGAGGGACCATCTAATGAAGCTGACGCTAATCTGGATACGCCAAAAGCATAACGTGGCTCGATGACGATGACGGCTTCGGTTCCGTTTAATACTCTCATTTGAATTTCACTGGTTGCGGTGCATGGGCTAAACTGCGGAAGCACCAAGTGTCTGATCTTGGGGAATTGCCTTGACAGTGTAATTTGTTCCCCGGGGCCAACTGCTGCTGTCGTGCAGCTGATAAGGCCAAGTTCGCACGTTCTGATTAAAATACTCCCCACCAACAGCGCCGAGCGAGGCCCGGATTGATGTGGGAACCACTGGCACCATCTGGGTATTGCAGGCCGCAGGGAGCACGCCGGAGGACTGCTTGCAGATAGCTCGATGGACAGAGCCTTTGACAGGTCCCAAGTGGAATCTCTCAATTCCTGGGAAAAAAGCGACTAGTGAGCGACAAAATGACTTTGAAGCTCCCTTAGGATGAGTGAGAATATGGGGTTGATGGTTGTGCTATGGAAGTATTAGGTTTGTAATTATGGGCTCTAATACAATGCCTTACAACTTAAGACCTGTGGTATGACAGCTGATGATCCGACGAACGGGTTTATCGTTTATCACTCTTAACTTTGGCCATTCTGCAGATGTCTGAAACTTTTGTTGTTATGTAGTCACATGTATGGCTGCTCTAGTAATACATCGAGTATGAAAGTTTACTTTGTTGTCAATTGAGTATGACTTCAACTTCCACCGGAATTGGATGACGCTCACCTTATTTATTTCTTTATTTTTTAACTTTTGAAAGGAGTAGCATGTAGATATAATGACCATATGGCCTCGTCCCATCACTTCACTCTACCCTGTACACTGTATACCTTCTGGTTGTCCAGCCCCAATGTTTTAAAAGCCCAGCAAATCCTCATGGAGGTTTTTCAAAAAATACTGAGTTTGAAGTCCGTACATCACAGGTGGTGGCATTCAAAAGTTTTATGGAAAGGGATTCTCACGACAGTCCAAGAAAGATTATTCTCTTTTAATATTTTGGTATGTATAATTATGAGTCAGGAATGTGTTAAAAAATTATTTCGATGTACTTCTCACTCTACCCCCCCCCCCGAGTGTTTTGGACTATTCCGAGTAACTCGTTCATATAACTGAATACCTCTAATATGGGTCGTTCTTACTGAGCGATAACTTCATCGTGGAATATTTATGGACCCTGCATAAATATTTCTGCACCCAAGATAACTTGTTGGCCACTTGCTATAGAATAGGATCATGTATTTTTGGTTGAGACTCATTTCATAATTGTTTTTTTTTCTACTACTTTTATGCTACGACTCCGACGACTCGCGTTACCGGCCCCAATTATTGCCACCTACTTGTGGGATTGGCCATGGAACGCTTTTGGCCCAGGTCTTCCACGTTTAAGCTTGGTGTTAGCTTAGTGGTTAGGGTGGCTGGTTTGGGATCTTCGGGTCCTGAGTTTGATCCCGTTTGCTGCTGAATTAACACCAGGTGGGGTTGACTCAGCCTGTCATTTTTCCGAGGTCGGCAAAATGAGTACCAGCTTGCTGGGATGATTAAGCCATTCGTGTATCCTGCGTCAGAGTGGCGACCCGTCCAGGATTGTGCCTAATAGTCCAGGGGACTGCTTACGCAGCACCGACACTCTGCACAGAGTGTGGTCCCAATGGATGGATTCCACGTTTGGTCAGGCTTTGATGTTCAACTGGACCTGGTTTTGGCAGGAATTTGTAATTGGTTCAGGATGCCAGAGATCACTCAAATGCCCTTTGCAAAGACACCGTATGGGATCTTCAAGGGTGACTAGCTTAAGCGAGCAGACGGAACACCCAGATTCACGTCCATCCGAGGGACCGAGCAGTTTGCGATGCAACGATATGCCTGTGAAGCACCAATCTGACAATTTATAGTGGGGTCGGGAATCGAACCCAAACTAGACAGATTAAAGGTAACTGCGGTACCTAAACACTGTCCTGTTGGAATGATTCCAAGAAACAAGAATGGGAAACGAAGGAGTGCCGGAGAAGTTAGGAGAGCGAGTTTTTTGAGTTAAGAGTTCTTATTTTCTCCTGTACCTGGCTTTAAACTTTAAAGATTCCAGATAAAAAAGTTACACTTTCATGCGGAGTTTCGATTTGTGTTAAATTTAATTATTTTCAATAAGGAACAAAATATTGTGCTTTTTATTTTTTTCCCCAAATGGAAAAACACTAAAGCTAAACACTAAACACTAAACAAAAACCACTAAACACCCTAAAGGGTCAATGACCTTCCAACTTTTTCATTATGCCATTACGTCACACGTCATACCACACAATCATTTATGGAGAAATAAAAAACAAATAGAAGCAACAACCCCTCATATAAGTTTCAGGGCTTCATTATGAACAATGTTTCAGGGCCACTCGTGTTGTCATCATGAATGAAATATTTTACCCCCCTCATGAAATATTCATGATAGGTTATATTAAAGTGTCATGCACGTCTGACGCTTTATATACTGATTACAGGGCCGTGTACTGCCGATTGGTGAAATGCTTGCAGTGGGAACCGCATTGCCACAGCAACGTTAAGCCGGCTGTCCCCTTCAACGTACAATTTTATGGGTGTTAGCGATTTAATGGCAGCTCTCCAGAAATGGTCCTCTGAACCAGTGCCGTGATCAAGTTCCTCATGCGGAGTGAGTGTATCGTCTCATGAAAACTATTTCTGCTCTATGTTCACCTTCATGCTACTATGAAGCTGCATGAATAACATTGGCCTCTACAACTAGACATCCGTTCAGATAATAATTATAATAGACATAAAAGTAAGTAAAAAAAAAAAAAAAATTCAGATGGAATATGAAAAAAAAAAAAAGATGTCTGCGTTTCTTGGATTGCTTGCAGTTTGTGTTTGCGAGCGCGTTACAAACGTCCCACTTTTGAAACGCTCTCCGTGAAACGAAACTCACTGGCACAGACAATGTTAAAATCAAAAATAAATCAAATATAAAATACATGACCAGGCTACTTTCATTGGTGCAACGACTGTGACTCGATATAATAACTACGTAGTTTTGCTGATCCATGAACCTACTTGCCTGTTTCCGACACCATTCCGCACTGATGCTTGTGAAACGACCTCATTCATAACAAGACGTTTGTTTCTTCATTCACTTGGTACTGTTTCTGGACCAACAAATTGATGAACATGAATCAAATTGAAAAATGTCGAAATGACAAAGATTGATCTCTTTTATATTGAAAAAAAAAAAAAAACCCCAAAAAAAGAATCAACAAATTTGATGGCATTTGGTCCAGGTGATCACTACGTGGCATTTTGCAACACGAGTCCTGAACCCGCGTATTGCGGTCAACATTGTGGGTTCCACCTGGAGAGCACGAGCTATTTACACGGAAAACGGAAAACAAATCGGAAGCAAACGGTGAACAAGTACAATAAAGAATATTGAAAGGTAATGATGGCTGCATCGCATTCACGAGTCATTCTCATTAATCTCCTGCTCGTGTTTGAACCACACAACCCAGGTATGATCGACCACATGCAAGGAGTGTTCCTAGCAACACGCAGGAACCAATTACTCGGCTCCCCGAGATCCTGTATTTCACAAAATTAATGTTACTTTGCAAATAAAACAGGAAAATTGGTTTCCAACCGGGGATATTTTATTATATCATTTTTATGACACAGCATGGCTGTGTCTGTTTGAGAAATAAATACAGTATACAGAAGCACAGTGAACTGCTTTGACATGTCCTGTGTTCAGCGAGCAGCCATCCACCTGTCATCATTTTCCCCTCGGATGAGAGGCAAAGCGATAAAATATTCATCAATGGAAGACTTTTACAACATCTTCATCAATGCCATTTTGTGTGACCAGAAATTGACAGTCAAGGGGCTTCATTGTTTACTGATGATTATGGGAAGGGGGGGGGGGGATCGTGGATAATTAGTGATAGTTGATCACACGTGGTGGGAGTGGTTAATAACAGGCAATATTAAATGAGATAAATATTAAGTGAAACATAACATGAAATTAAATGATATAATATATTCAGCCATATTATGGGAGCTGACAGCAGAGCTTGTAGGGATGGTGCACACTCCTCTGAGCTGTCTAGTCTTGGTTCAAATCTCGAGACATCGATAAACTGTCATTATGGTGTTTTCGCTTAATGGTTCAGACTTCAATGTGTGTGTTGTTCATCGGGAGGATGATAAGCCGGAGGACCTGTCTGCGAGCACTGTTGGTGGACGTTAAATATGCCATGATGTCTTTCATGAAGGGTTGGTGAGTTCTCGCTGAAACTCTGAACAAACTACTATCTCCTGCCATAAGTGACTGCTGGGTAGGTAATTACAAACCAGCCAGTGTAACCAAATTACCCGTGTCGAACCAAACCACCGACAGTAACCAAACCACCCAGCGTAACCAAACCACCAAGGGTAACCAAACCGTCAAAGGTAACCAAACCACCAAGGGTAACCAAACCGTCAAGGGTAACCAAACTATCCATCATATCTAAGGCAAACCCTAACCCAACCAAACCACCCAGCATAACCAAATCACCGGGCATAACCAAACCACCCATCATATCCAAACGACTCTGCTTAAGTAAACCACCCAGCATAACCAAACTACCCAGTGTACCTAACCAAACCATCCATCCTAACTGAACCACCCATCATAACCAAACCACACCGCATAACTAAATCACCCATTGCAACCAAACCATCAAGCATAACCAAACCACCCATCATAACCAAACCATCCCGCATAACCAAACTACCCAGCGTACCTAACCAAACCACCCATCATAACCAAACCACACCGCATAACTAAACCACACATTGCAACCAAACCACCCATCATAACTAAACCATCCATCATAACTAAACCACCCATCATAACCAAACCACACCGCATAACTAAATCACCCATTGCAACCAAACCATCAAGCATAACCAAACCACCCATCATAACCAAACCATCCCGCATAACCAAACTACCCAGCGTACCTAACCAAACCACCCATCATAACCAAACCACCCCGCATAACTAAACCACCCATTGCAACCAAACCACCCATCATAACTAAACCATCCATCATAACTAAACCACCCATCATAACCAAACCACCCTTCATAACCAAACCACCCATCATAACTAAACCACCCATCATAACCAAACCACCCATCATAACCAAACCACCCATCATAACCAAACCACCCATCATAACTAAACCATCCATCATAACTAAACCACCCATCATAACCAAACCACCCATCATAACCAAACCACCCATCATAACTAAACCATCCATCTTAACTAAACCATCCATCGTAACTAAACCACCCATCATAACTAAACCACCCATCATGACTAAACCACCTACCAAAACTTTTGCCAAGAGAATGCTTTGGCAGTAACAATGATTTATAAAGAGTATGGTAGGTACATTGGTGATGGTATTTATTGGCCTCACCCAAAGGGGAAAGGCTCGTTTGTATGTGAGTGTTTGTATGTGAGTGTTTGTATGTGAGTGTTTGTATGTGAGTGTTTGTATGTGAGTGTTTGTATGTGAGTGTTTGTATGTGAGTGTTTGTATGTGAGTGTGTTTATGTGAATGTGTGTGTATGCGAGTGTGTGTATGCGAGTGTGTGTATGCGAGTGTGTGTATGCGAGTGTGTGTATGCAAGTGTTTGTATGTGAGTGTTTGTATGTGAGTGTT
This sequence comes from Eptatretus burgeri, assembly GCF_056783735.1. Lineage (NCBI taxonomy): Eukaryota > Metazoa > Chordata > Myxini > Myxiniformes > Myxinidae > Eptatretus > Eptatretus burgeri. Next base: position 18,493,742 of record NC_140967.1, read on the forward strand.
TATGTGAATGTGTGTGTATGCGAGTGTGTGTATGCGAGTGTGTGTATGCGAGTGTGTGTATGCGAGTGTATGCGAGTGTTTGTATGCGAGTGTGTGTATGCAAGTGTGTGTATGCGAGTGTTTGTGTGTGAGTGTTTGTATGCGAGTGTGTATGTGAGTGTTTGTATGTGAGTGTTTGTATGCGAGTGTGTGTATGTGAGTGTGTGTATTTGAGTGTTTGTATGTGAGTGTTTGTATGTGAGTGTTTGTATGTGAGTGTTTGTATGTGAGTGTTTGTATGTGAGTGTTTGTATGTGAGTGTTTGTATGTGAGTGTTTATGTGAATGTGTGTGTATGCGAGTGTGTGTATGCGAGTGTGTGTATGCGAGTGTGTGTATGCGAGTGTTTGTATGCGAGTGTTTGTATGCGAGTGTGTGTATGCAAGTGTGTGTATGCGAGTGTTTGTATGTGAGTGTTTGCATGTGAGTTTGTATGTGAGTGTATGTATGTGAGTGTTTGTATGTGAGTGTGTGTATGTGAGTGTTTGTATGTGAGTGTGTGTATGTGAGTGTTTGTATGTGAGTGTGTGTATGTGAGTGTTTGTATGTGAGTGTGTGTATGTGAGTGTTTGTATGTGAGTGTGTGTATGTGAGTGTTTGTATGTGAGTGTGTGTATGTGAGTTTGTATGTGAGTGTTTGTATGTGAGTGTTTGTATGTGAGTGTTTGTATGTGAGTGTGTGTATTTGAGTGTTTGTATGTGAGTGTTTGTATGTGAGTGTGTGTATTTGAGTGTTTGTATGTGAGTGTTTGTATGTGAGTGTTTGTATGTGAGTGTTTGTATGTGAGTGTTTATGTGAATGTGTGTGTATGCGAGTGTGTGTATGCGAGTGTGTGTATGCGAGTGTGTGTATGCGAGTGTGTGTATGCGAGTGTTTGTGTGTGAGTGTTTGTATGCGAGTGTGTATGTGAGTGTTTGTATGTGAGTGTTTGTATGTGAGTGTGTGTATGTGAGTGTGTGTATTTGAGTGTTTGTATGTGAGTGTTTGTATGTGAGTGTTTGTATGTGAGTTTGTATGTGAGTGTTTGTATGTGAGTGTTTGTATGTGAGTGTTTGTATGTGAGTGTTTGTAAGTGAGTGTTTGTGAGTGTTTGTGTGTGAGTGTTTGTATGCGAGTGTGTATGTGAGTGTTTGTATGTGAGTGTTTGTATGTGAGTGTGTGTATGTGAGTGTGTGTATTTGAGTGTTTGTATGTGAGTGTTTGTATGTGAGTTTGTATGTGAGTGTTTGTATGTGAGTGTTTGTATGTGAGTGTTTGTATGTGAGTGTTTGTAAGTGAGTGTTTGTGAGTGTTTGCATGCGAGTGTGTGCTTGTCTTCATGCAAATCTACTCTAATATAGTCGGTTCATTTATTCATTATCAGATCTAACATAATCGATATACCCCAGCAACACATTGTAGGTGAAGCTCTCACTGCATATTTTTCAATTCCGAAATTGGAACAAAGTTGTCTAAATTGACCATAACATGTGAAGAATGCACAGATTCTGTGCAGCATCTGTGGCTACATAAAAAATTTGTTTCCAAATAAACATACTCATCATCCACGGTGATAACGTAATCATAAAGCTAAACCAACCCTAACCCTATTACAGCCTAGAGAAAGTTGGGTTGCACGAGAACTCGTCCATGCCACTCGAAATGCACTGTGGCCTCGCCGAGTTCCGGTAAAGGCCCAGTCACACCTTGACGTTTTAGCCAGCTTATGCCGATTTTTGCAAAAATTTGTGTAAAACGCTGGTACACGTCGAATACGTTATGGGTACGTTTTGTATATGTTAAGACCACGCTGAAAAACACTGCCATACGTGGTAGTATGCTGGTTTTAAACGTTGAACTTTTGGGTTTTCCTCAAAATTTTTCATGCTTGAAATTTTACGACGTACTAGACGCACCACGTAATATGCCAGCGTACTTCATTGTTTTTCATCGTGCTCCTAACGTATACACAACTTACCCATGCCGTATTCGACGTGTCCCAGCGTTTTAGACACATTTTTCATAGGTCGGCATATGCTGGCTAAATCGTCAAGGTGTGACTGGATGTTGACACTTCCAATTTTCAGGCGGTTATGATTTAAATCGGCGAGCGGCAGGTTTTTAACAGAGAACGCCACGAGTTCGTCGGCGATACGTGCAGCGTACTATGACTAAGTTAAACTATAGTTGGGCATAGGTTGTAAACACCAACAACAGGCTAACAATTCGTTGGTATAAGTTTTCTTTAACACAACGAAACGTTCTGTGCCCGTTACTAATACGTTATGCATACGACCAAAACTTAAAAAAACCTCAAAACTTCAGCGTACGCCAACGTTTTACGTGCGTTTTTATACGTTGCCATTCCTGGCTAAAACGTCAAGGTGTGACTGGGCCTTAAGATCCAATATAGCTACTCTTTCACCACAGGGGCAGGATGTCAGCGATCACTGTTCGAGCTTAAACGACTGTGTTTGTAGATGAGGATAAGTAGCAGTGCTGGGTTTTGTACGATTGATTAGGCATTATGAAAGGACAATGGGCGGACTCTGCCTGGTGCTGGCTTAATGGCGAGAGTGGTGGGCTTGGGATCCTCGGGTCCTGAGTTCAAATCCCCCTTGGCTGTTGAATTAATACCAGGTGGGGTTGACTCGGCCTGTCATCCTTCCGAGGTCGGCAAAATGAGTACCAGCTTTCTGGAATCCTACGTCGGAGTGGCGATCCATCCAGGATTGTGCCCAATAGTCCAGGAGACTGCTGAGGCAGCACCAACGCTCTGTGCAGAGTATGGTCCCAATGGATGGATGGAATGGGCACACTAAGAGATCCAGATCACTGATGAGATGAGGAAGGGTTGAAGGAGTGCACCGACTGCACCGAGAACATAGGTGGGTGGACGAGAAACAAAATGTTGTCCCTGGTGTTGATGGTATAGTTAAGAAGGATAAGTTCTGAAAGCTGCTCAACTTTAGAGTTCACAAAAGAGATGTTCAGAAACTCTAAACTGACAAGGACTTCTCAACACTTGAAAGCTGAACCTGTAATCAGCCTCCAATACATGAACCCTCGTCTTGAAGTGAAATATTTTTGCTTGGTCAAAGCCCATTGGCCCCCATCCTTACCATTAGTTATAATATCTTGCCGAGCTATCACAAATATAATTAGCTAGCAGGAGTTAATTGAGTAATCGATTAAAAAAAGTCTTGGCCTAGATGACAAGTGAAAGACAATTCAAACTATACACACGCTCCATTTCCTTCAAAATGATCGGAGCAAGTTCTATCCCAGCTTCTTGCACTCCATACATGGCCATGTTTAATTTGATCACCCCACAGCTTGCGGAGTTTATAAAGTTTTGTTTATTACACCTTGGGGCATCTTTTTGTGTGATCTCTTGACACTTGTAATTTTGTCATTTCCACGTTTATTTGCCCAACCTGCGACACAACAGAAATCCCCATACATCTTCGTATTCTTCCCAAGAATATTTAGAGACTATCCCTCCGCCATGCTATTTTCTTTGTTTTATGGGACCAACACTCCACCAAGCACTATTGCATTCAGGGAAACTTGTGAAACCCGCATTCACCACAGTTTTCTCAGAACCTTGCAGTGCCCCTGAGAGCACAGACTCCACGAGCAAACTTGCATAGCTTTCGTCTTGTTTCGAGCTGGATAGACGAGCCCGTGGTCTGAAGTGAGCTGCAAGGCCTGTGTGCTCGACTAGTATGACTACGTGGCCTACACGTGTGTATATATATATATATATATATATATATATATATATATATATATATATATATATATATCTACAGAAATATTTTCAAGTGTTTGTGCATTTGTGTTTGTTTGTGCATTATGCATTTGTTTGTGTGTTTGTTTGTTTGTGCGCTTAAATGCTATTCCTTCACGGCCGAACGGCGGCACATAGAGGCCCCAAATTTTGTGTGTAGGTACTTTTGAATCTGGGCGTTTTAAACTACAACACGTTGGCCTTGACGTCTGTTTTGAGGTCACCAAAGACCGCTATAAATCGTTTATTGGGATGTAGGGTCAGGCAGTGCTGCCACTGGCTCACAGGTAAAAGGTAACCACCATGAGGCCACTTGAGGTCACCAAAGACCGCTATAAATCGTTTATTGGGATGTAGGGTCAGGTAGTGCTGCCACTGGCTCACAGGTAAAAGGTAACCACCATGAGGCCACTAACTCCATCGCTCTTCAATGTCCAAAATGTCCCAAAACCACCGCCGGGAAAAGCTCACTCAGCCGGTCAGCACCAGGTAGCACCTGCTTTTATTCTATATTTAAGCAGAAGTCGATACCAAATTAGCTACACCCATTTCTGAAAGTATGTTTGTCCATATTAAATGTACTGTAATCTTTATTGTCCAATCCAAAGTGATGAAATAATTATCACATGCACACAGCTTTGCGCAGCAATGAGATAGAGTTATTGACTTTGCATTTAAAAGATAACCGAAATACCCCAGTGATATGAAGCTCTGCATTGTAAAATACTCTTTCTTGTTACCTCTGCTACCGAAGGTACATGAAGGTTATGTTTTCACCCCTCTGTCTGTCTGTTTGTTTGTAAACAGGATATTTGAAAAGGTTGTGGATGGATTCGGACAAAATTTGGTGGAGGGCTTGGGTATGCGACATGGACGAAATGATTCGATTTTGGTGACGATTTAAATCCGGATTTGGATCCAAGAATTATTAAAGTGATATTTTACCATTGAAAGATCGGGTCAAAATGACATATAACAGAATATCTCAAAAGTTATGGAAGGATTTGGATGAAGCTTGGTGGGCAGGTTGGGTATGGAACTAGGAAGAGTTGATTCGGTTTTGGTGAAGATCCGAATCCGGATCTGATAAGTTTTTTTTAAGTGCTTCCTCGGCTAAAACAATATATCGCATGATATCTCAAAAAGTTATGGACGGATTCGAACGAAACTTGGTGAGTGAGTTGGTTAGGTGACATGAACAAGCTGATTAAATTTTAGTTCAGGTTCAAATCCAGATCCGGCCTATAGGTGGGATACAAATCATAAACTAATCAGCCTGGTGGAGGTATGTACTCTACAAAGTGCATTCTAGTTAATAATGGATCAGCTCTAAAAGATGTTCAGAATTGGGCTGAAAAAGTGAAAATTTTCAGGCTTTTATTTTTTTTTATATATTTTTTGAAAGATCATAAAATGGAGCCTTGCACTTCCAACTTTAAGTAAATGATTTTAAATCTTCTGGAAAAAAATTCCCTTTTGCAAAATTTCCCACAAATCATTTTGCCTTTCAAAAGATTCTCTGAGAAACATTTGATCAGGAAAAGTTTTTTTTTTCTTTTTCTTGATCTGAAGAAAGTTTTCTCCGAAGAACGTTTTAAGCAAAAATAAAAAAAAATAAAAAGAAAAAAAAGGTTTGTAAATTTTTTTTGATCAATAACTTTTATCTCTTACGAACTTTCTTTTCATCTCAGGATCCACACTTTGTGGTTTACTCTTAATGTCCTGGGGCAATTTTAGATGGGCGCAGAAACGCCCACCTCGCATAACCATGTTATTTCGCCCACCTCGTGTCACCAATGAAACTGACTGTTGGACACAAATAAATAAATTGCAATTATATTTGGAATAGATTTAAAAAAACTAAAAAAAAAAACTCTGTGGATTGGTTGTATTGACATGAAAAGTCACAAATCTCTTTGGAACCTTCAACGTTCGAGTCAGTAATTAATTAAATCACCAATTTGAAAGGTAGCTCTGATAAGACAATGAAAAATGAAATTAATTGAACTCAAAACTTTTCTTCTGATAAGTTTTAAAAGCTTGCAGAAAATTATGCAAGGTGAACTGCATATGAAGAAGGCTGCAATTGATTTATTTTACATACTTATTCCGTGTATCAGGCTTATCCTCATGACATTCTGCAGTATCCTTTTGTACATTTTCCTCTCTAGAGTACTTGGCACGCACGCACGCACGCACGCACGCACACCTGAGGTTATGGTTTTATCACGAGCACAAATATAACCAAGTGGTCTGACGGTCATCTCTTGAGGTTGTAGTTCAGACCGAGATTCAAACCGACGCTGACTTGATCTCCTCATACCCCAAGTTACAAGGCGAGATTTGGGGGAACCCACCTGGAAGTCCCCCTGATCTGAAATCAAAATATCTAAAACCATGCGATCCTCAGAGCAATCGGTTGGTAAATAAGGGATGAGTAGGGATTGGGATCCAATGTTTCAGGGGTAACCCCACCCCCGGGAACCCCCATGATCTGAAATCGAGAAATCAAAATCGAAAAATCTAAGATGGAGTAATCCTGTGGAATATCAAGTAGAAAGGCTTTGTCAGGTTTCATAGCAATCGGATGGTAAATAAGGGATGAATAGGGATGCGAAGTTTTGGGGGGTAACCCTAACCCCCCCCTACCCGGGAACCTCCCTGATCCAAAATCGAAAAAAATTGAAGCCCAAGGAATTGTGCGGGCGACTGTCGTGTATTCACATTTCAGAGCAATCGTTTGGTAAATAAGGGAGTAGCAAAAATATCAAAAAGTCAACGGACAACCTCAATTAAAAACGTAATCGAACAAGATATACAGTGTCTATAGAAAGTGTGCACCCCCTTTCGAAATTTTCACCTTTTGTTGCCTTGTAGCCTGGAATTAAATTGCATTAAATCAGACTTTTTCCACCTTTATTTACACATCATAACTCTCAACTTCCAAGTGCAAAACAAATTCTACAAATTTTGGAAAACTAATTAAAAATACAAAACTAGAATATCTTGGTTGGAAAACTGTCCACTCCCCCCTACCCCCCCCCCCCCCCCCCGTAATAGCAATTGTAAATTAGCTCAGGTGTAACCAATCACATTCAAAATCACAAAAATAGTTAATTGACCTCCATCTGTGTTAAATAGTAGCGATTATGATTGTTTCAGAATAATATCAGCTGTTCCTGGAGGTTTCCTTTGCTGAGTAGTGTATTTCACAGCAAAGACTCAGCCATGAGCACCAAGGAGCTATCAAAAGACCTCTGGGATAAAGTTTTGGCAAGGAACAGATCAGGGGTTGGGAATAAAAATATTTCAAAGGCCTTGAATATCCCTTGAAGCACAGTCAAGACAATCATTAAGAAGTGGAAGGCATATGGTACCATCAAGACCCTGCCTAGATCAGCCCGTCCCTCCAAACTGGATGATCGAGCAAGGAGACTGATCAGAGAGGCCACCAAGAAGCCAATGGCAACTTTGAAAGAGCTACAGGCCTTTATGGCAAAGACTGGTCACTGTGTGCATGTGACAACAACATCCCAAGCACTCCACAAGTCTGGCCTGTATGATAGGGTGGCAAGAAGGAGGCCATTACTCAAAAAAGCCCACCTTGAGTCCCGTTTGAGGTGTGCAAAAACTACTCAGGAGATTCTGAAGCCTTGTGGTAAAAGTTTTCACGGTCTGATGAAACCAAAATGGAACTTTTTGGCCTAAATGCAAAACGTAACGTTTGGCGCAAACTCAACAAAGCACATCACCCAAAGAACACCATCCCCACTGTGAAGCATGGTGGTACCAGCATCATATTATGGGGATGTTTCTCATCAGCAGGAACTGGGGCACTTGTCAGGAGAGAAGGGAAAATGGATGGAGCAAAATACAGAAAAATCCAAGAGGACAACTTGCTGCTTTCTGCAAGAAAGCTGAAATTGGAACGGTTCACGTTTCAGTATGACAACGACCCGAAGCACATCGCCAAAACTACACTGGAGTGGCCAAGGAACAAAAAGATAAATGTCCTTCAGTGGCTCAGTCAGAGCCCCAACCTCAATCCAATCGAAAATCTGTGGTATGACTTGAAGATTGTTGTCCCTCAATGCTCCCCGCGCAACTTGACTGAGCTTGAACAGTTTTGTACATAAGAATGGGAAAATGTTTCCCAATCAAGGTGTGTAAAGTTGGTGGAGACCTTTCCCAACAGACTCACGGCTGTAATTGCTGTCAAAGGTGCTTCCACCAAGTATTAACTCAGGGGGGTGGACACTTATCCAACCAAGATATTGTAGTTTTGTATTTTTCATTAACTTTCTGAAATTTTTAGAATTATTTTTTCACTTGGAAGTTGTGGGTTCTGATGTGTAAATAAAGGTGGGAAAAGTCTAATTTAATGCAATTTAATTACAGGCTACGAGGCAGTAAAAGGTGAAAATGTTGAAAGGGGGGTGGAGACTTTCTGGAGGCACTGTAGTTATCTCATACACATTAAATCGATTTTTTATTTTTCAATATACTAGTAGGTGCTAGTACTACTACTTGGCTGACAGGATGCACTTGAGGTCTGCACACTCACCTCCAAGCCATCGAGCCTGGATTCAAACCCTGCGAAAAACTGTCATCCCGGTGTTTCACAGGCAGGGTGTTTAATCAATGTCCCTCGGGTAGACGTTTCACGGCAATCCTGTCTGCTGGCATGAGTTGGTGGACATTAAAGATGTCTTTTGCAAAGAGTACATGAGCTATCCTCAGCACCATGAACACATTACAATTATTTTGCCAACTGCTGCTGGGAGAGGGATGGCAAACCACTTAGCATGACTATGGTGTGGAAACTGCTTTGGCAGAACCAATCCTCTGTAAAACAGTGTGATACCTCGGATTGGAAATACTAACACAACTACTACTACTACTGCTACTACTACTACAACTACTACTTTAACGGCCTCAATCGTTCCCACCTTGTTGGGCCATTTTGGGGAACCTTTTTTTTTCACAAAATTTTTACAAACCAACTGGCCAGGTCTGACACTTAACTAATTGTGACTGGGGTAAGAATTTGTTATTTGTTCAGGGTGCCAGAGATAACTTGCCTACTCCTCGTGAACAACACCGTGTGATTATTAACATCCACCAAAAACCAGTTTTGGCAGACTGATCCTCAGACTTAGTGTCCATCTGATATATAGCAGACACATTGATACCTTGCCCTGCTTGTGAAACACTAGGAAGATATTTTGAAACTGTAGCGAGACTCGACCCAGCGCTAAATAGGTCAGAGGCAATTGCGCTTACCTCTAAACTATGCTGCCAACCCTGTAAATATACCTATAATTAATAATGACATTTTTTCAAATCATACATTCTGTACTTTTATGGTATCTATCTATAATTCCAGCAATGTGTGTGTGTGTGTGTGTGTGTGTGTGTGTGTGTGTGTGTGTGTGTGTGTGTGTGTGTGTGTGTGTGTGTGTGTGACTGCTGTTTCTCGACAACCACTGGTCCGATCTAATTGAAACTTGCCAGGTATATTGCTGGGGACCTGAGGATGTGCCTTTTCAAGGTTTGATACTAATCGGACAAGTGCTTCCCAAGTTATGGCCATTTATTTACCAACCAATAACAGAACACGTTGCTGCGTAGGCGTGGCCGATGGGGGAAGGGCACCATTTAGTTACCGTGGCGTAGGAGTGGCAATGGTCAATGGCAACGAATGTCATGGCAAGCAAAGACAGGGAGGTAAACTTGATTTTAATTAACTCTGTGTGTGTAAGTATCACAGCAGTTGTTACTTCAATGCAAGCGATAATTCGTGGAATGCATGTGAACATTCCGTACGGGCACGTACCACTTCCGGATAGTGATGACAATGTATTCTAATAATTTCTCAATTTCTTATGCGCATTTAAAGATAAACACAATGCCCCAATCCAGTCGTCGTTTACGAGAGTGAAGGAACGGCCTGTGTGGTTGTTTGAAAGTTGTTTTTTTGGGGGGCGGGTTGCACGTACGGCCACGTACATATGGGCACGCAAGAGTGAAGGAACGGCCTGTGTGGTTGTTTCTGGCACGCGGTTTGAAAGTTTTTGGGTTTTTTTGCACATACGGCCATGCACGCATGGCCACGCACGTACGGGTACGTACTAGTATTTAAAATCTTTAAAAAACGTTGACGTGTCTTGGACTGCTGTGAGTATATGTCACTCTGAGAGCATTTCAGACACCCCTCGTAACGCATGCTTGTGCATGGTACTGTTGGTACTATATAAATGAACATTGAATTCAAGGATGATGTTTAAATAAAATGAAAACTATTTCAAGGTGAATACTTAATGACACAGTGCTAGTACCAAGAAGTTAGGGGAAAATGTTTGAGAAGAGTTTACTATACCTGCTCATTTGGCCTTATGTGGTTAAAATCCAATTGAAAAACATACCTCGTGTTTCTGAGATCCCAGCTTCTTCGGTGCAACAACGAAGCTGCACATTCCTGCCTCTCTAGTCTTCACTGGGAGTGAAAACCAATGGCAAATCATCCACACTGCATTCAGATACTATTTCAGCAAACCTTCCCTTCCACAGCTCCATGTGGATGTATTGTGTATGCAATAATGCATCACAATGCCCAGCAAAGTTTACATCTGCTACACATGCACACAAAATACAACTTCATCATAAAACAGATTGACGTGTGTGATGAAACAGTGTTGATGCGTTTGAGCAACCTGAAATGTTGACCTCGCAAATCTAGGAGCGCAACTTTCTCCAAACAGCTCATTGTCAATCGCTGTACCATTAATAGGAATGAGCAAGTTAATAGCATTGGGGGTGGGGGTAGATGAATCATACGGCAGCATGCTCTGTGATGCAGCACCTCCTGCTTTCAACACGCCACCAGGCCTAAAATGACTTTCAAGCAGAGCGCGGGTGGCTATATGTAATATAAACACGACATTGAGAATATATTACATTACACTTACTAGCAACGTCCCTCCGAGCAGTTCCACCACAAATTGCAGTTGCTGGCGTGTATACAAGTGCAACACTTTACGATCAAAATGCACTTTCGTTTACAAGTACCAGTCAATCACAAGCACAATTGCGCACAGATTATTTAGCACAATGCAAAATAAACTAAACATTGCAAAACCAACTGAACGATGTGCTTCTTACAAACTCGGTCGTGATTTTCAACATGGCTGACGCGTCGCTTTACGAAGGCCGCAACATGAATGCTAGGCCGTGCGGACATTCAAATTCGCCTTCTCAATTTTCTCACTTACAACCGCGCGTTTCGCGGCTCCGGGACCGCAGACGGGCCGGGTGGAGACGCGCAGAAGACAGATTGACGCGTTTAATTCTTCCCGCATGCATGAGTGCGGTGAGGCGGCGAGGGCGCGGTGTGAAGAGTCCCAGTGTAAGAGAGATTGATGACACAGGGCCTCTAATTTCATGGCAAATCCGAGCGATCTTTTATTAAAAGAGACAAAAGCGCAGGGGCTATGGAGTGGAGGTGTTTATTTTGATTAGGAAGGCTTGTCCCTCTCGCTGGCAGTATACGGTGAGGCAGAAACGAGCGGCCGAGGCTCAGACTTCTCATATTAAATCTCTCTCAACGCCTTTCCTTGCTACAGTTACTCACCAAAGCTGCCTTACACGACCATAAAAACGTGAACCCCAAGCAGACCCTGATTTTACATCGCCCGTTACACACGCTGAACATATGGAATGGTGTGCAATGTCGAGAGCAATTGGCAAAATTCTCAAATAAAGCTTTTGAGACAGGATTAGAGGTTCAAAACGCTCGTTTGAAAATGCCATCAGTTTTTGTGAAGTACTCAATCTTGAGAAAAGGTCCAAAGGTGTTGGAATTTAGAACAAGTGACTCCACAATTGCTCTACTCACACTCTGTGATACAGCACCCCCTGGTTTCACCACACCACCACGCCTAAAATGACACGGTCTTTCACAAAGCAGTTGGCCAGGCCTCATGTTTGAGTGATGATAATTTGGGCAGGATTTGTAGAATTTGTTCAATGTGTCAGTGATGCTTCACCTACTTCTTGCAAAATACTGTGGGATCATTCATGTCCACCGGTGACCGGTGCTGGCAGACGGGTCCTCCTGGCGTGACATCCTTTCAAGGGATGGCACACACATTGAGGCCTCATCCTGCACGGATTCCCATAGACATCCCACATCTTGGATTCAGACCCATGCGAGACAAGTTGAAAGTGAGTGCACAAACCTATAAGCTATCCTGCCAGCCCTCGTCGCCTAATTTCCAGAGAAGTTTGTAATGACCTCTGCTACAGTTATTGGGTGACCTGAATCTGCATAAATTGACCAAAATACTTGAGGATATTTTCTTTTGCCTAAAGTACATACTTGCATCAAGACCTGCAAAGACCTCTGACAGTAGTCGTTGTATATTTGTGAGATATACCTCAACATGCCTAGTAGGGCCTCCGCGTTCAGTCATTCCTGTTGCCAAGCACTTTGCACGACCACAAGGTAGATGATTGCGTGAGGGTCAAGAAGGAGAACTTGCAGCCTGCTCCTCTCCAGAAATGCTCAATTCCAAGTCACTTCCAGCACTCGGCACATTGTTAACCAGTCACGTAGAACAATTTACAAGAGGCATTAACAGAGTCATTATGCTCTTGGTCCGGTGCCAGCTCAGGCCACGACCCAATTCCTTTTGTGGCGACATGTTACTGCCGCCATGATGGGTTCCGCAGCTTCCTTCACGGTGGATTCCCGCTGTTTCATGAAGTGGATCGAGAACATTGTTGTCCCAGAAAGTCTGAAAAATAAAGTACCGGCCTCTTAAATTCACAATGCAATTTTCTGCGAAGCATAATGTCGAACTATACAGCCCGTTATCATCGCGCGCAGCATTCTGTCCCCAAACTCGCAAACAACAGTCACCTGACCTCAAACGAATGCCGCCGTTGGCAGTCACTCGGCAACCGACAATCTGCATGGGCTGTTGGCAATGATGAATGGTTCGATGGGTTGTCATGGTGATGGACCTGTCACGCAATGGCATCTGCAGCTGAAAAAGAAAATAATATAGGACAGCACAAGCAGTGTTTGCATAATGCGGTAGCGGGTACTGCGCTGCGCCTGTTCACGGCCCAAGAGAATCTCCGTGAGAACAGATTACTCATGGAAAACATGGAGTTGTAAGATTCTGCCATTTTACTTCCTGGTTGATTTTTGCTTTTCTGTCAGTGGCTTTTATCTCTCCCACTTTGACACCAATCATAATAATAATAATAATAATAATAATAATAATACAGAGAATGAAGAATGGGTAGAAATAACAGTTGAACTTTTAAGATTGCTTTTCCATGATTCCTATTTTACTTGTCGTGGGAAAAAAAATTAATTGTATTCAATGTGTTCTGCAGGTTTGACTGCCCTTTGTGTGATTACTTTTTTTGTGTGTTTTCACCCCTGTCTGTTTGTCTGTCTGTGAGCAGGATATCTCAAAAGGTTGTGAACGGATTCGGACGAAACTTGGTGGACAGCTTGGGAGTGTGACAAGGAAGAATTGATTCGATTTTGGTGAAGATCCAGATCCATATGTGAGATTTTTTAAAAGTGATTCTTCACAATTCAGAGATGGGGGGGGGGGCAAAAACGATCTGTAGCATGGTATTCAAAAAGTTATGGTAGAGTGATGACAAAATTAGGTGGATTAGTTGGTTAGGTGACAAGAACTAACCGATTAGATTTTGCTTCAGTTCCAGATTTAGATCCAGCCTATCAGTGGGATACATAATGTAAACTGTTCAAACTGGCGGAGGTGTGCCCTCTACCGAGTACCGTTTTAGTTTTGTAGTCTCCATCGGCAAAAAATTAGTGGCCCTGTGGCAAAAGCCTTTACCCTGTTATTTCTTCTTCCTAAATGCCGATTTGGTAGTCTGATTGCCAGTGAAAACCCAGCTGGCACACTAATGACCTTCAAGGAGGAGTAATCTGCTTGCCCTGCCTCCTTTAGTATGTGATGCCAGTTGTTATGACCTAGTCCTCGGGTAAAGGGCTCGGGGTACTGTCTATTGCTCCGGAGGTCCTAATCGACGTGCTCGGGAGGCCAATACGTACCCCGTGTGCGGTCGCGCTGTATCAGCAGTGAGAGATGTGACCGAGCGACGTTAACATCCCTGTGCTGATGCCGATTCACACATCCCACTCTTCAACACACAGTATCGTATGCAAATCCAATAATGCAACGCAAGATTCAAAACAAGAGGAACAAATGCAAATGTTTTACTCAGAATCAAGAAACACAGGGTGGTCCACGAAGCAATGAATCAACAATGTTGCAAAACAAATAAAAGAATATAATTAAATGTATGCAGTGGTAATAATTAAGAAAATAAAGGACAGACAGGTGCCATGACAAAATGGACAAGACAATTCCACGGCCCACCAGGTGTCCCTAGCTAATCCCAAGGGGGGGGGGGGAGCAAAATAACAAAATAATATTTGCCAAGATATAAAGATAATAATTGATAAAGGAGAAAGGTGCGGGTGGGGGGGGGGGGGGAGAAGAATTCAGGCCTGTTTGAGTTGACGTTCCAGCGGCCTCGCCCCAACCACAGGGCACAACGCTGACACTTCACCTCCACCACCCTTCCCTCTGTCTGGAAGAGTTCTCAAACTTCGCCAATGAACGAACCGGAGCATTTCCTGCAACACCTTGAAGCCACACGTTGCTTCAGGTAGGCTCAGGTGACACTTAGGAGGAGGAAACACTTCTGCTCCCCCTCCGATCAATGTGTCCCAAGAAGGTTCTCCTCTGCCTCAGTGTCTTCAACACAAACGGTGCCTCCAAGAGGCAGCCCTCGGCGGGATCAATGTAGTCCTCAATGAGGTCTTACAGGCCAGGTCTCTCGTCACACAGGTCAGAACCGCGCGTCCGGCATTCATTCCCGCCTTTTTCTCTCGCCCTCTCGCCAGCCTTACACCCGTCATTCCCCCTCACACCTTCATTTCCTTTCTACCATCCTTGTTCTTTTTGATTCGCGGGTGCCAGCAGTGACTACTATTTTCGTTATGTCTGTCTGTCTGTCTGTCTGTCTGTCTGTTTGTGACTCTCTCCGGAGCATAGCTCCGTGACGTTTGATGGGATCTTGATGAAACTTGGACACAAGCTAGATATCATGGTCTAGTTGTGTCTTTTTGTATGAGGGGCAGAGTGAGCGGAGCATTTCAAAGGGGCATTCGTAGGTGAAGCCATGATGCCGATCATGGGGCCAATCATGGGGCCCCGAGAAACAGCCGGATTTACTGAACCCTTTTCGAGGCTAATTAATTTAGCACACAGAGAACTCGACTTGGACTATAATGTCAATTATTGAAATAATAACCATCTTTATTATTGTACAACGGGGAAGAACAACGAATATTGGAAGCACGGATTAAAAATTAAATGAGTCTACCTTGAACCTAATCCACCATTATCATAATGTTCAGGCTATCTTTGACAGCATTTAACACTAAATAATTAATGCACATGGATCTTTGAAAATTCCACACAGATTAAAATGCCATCAATAACCTGACTAGTGGCACACAAGGCATAGTCAGCAGATGTATCACAAAAGCAAGTCTCGCCAGTTGAAGTTTGTGTGTCGCAGAGCCATTTTGATAAATGAATGACAGAGGACGACATCGGAATTCATGCCTCGTAAAATCTACAAGACTTGGGGCCACAGAAGAGATGAAAACGACAGAGTTGTTACAAGGTAGGGAGATCATTTTTGATTTGGTTAAAACTAGAAGCACCTGCTCCCTCCGGGGAGCGGCCAGGAGGGGGGTTGTTGTTAACCTTGTTACCTCCACCACCGAAGGTGAAGGATGTTTGTGTGCAGGATATCTCAAAAAAGTTGTGCACAGATCTGGATGAAATTTTGTGGACAGGTTGGGTGTGTGACAAGGAGAAACTGCTTCGATTTTGGTGAAGATCTGAATCCGGATCTGGACACAAGAAGTATCTAATATTTAAAGTGATTTTTCACCATTGAGAGATCAGACCAAAAACGATACAGTTCTGTATAGCATGATATTTAAAAAAAAATGTATTGGGCCCGATATGTTCTCGTGGATCAGGCATTAACGCGCGGTGGAGGTATGCGCTCCACTCAGTGCCCTTCCAGTTCAAACATGTAATCCAAAATACCTCTCGTTGTGGAATCCAAAACACCTCACTGCACTGGAAAACGTGGGGACAGAAACACTGTATTGTAAAGGGTGGAGACTTGTAATACCCTCTCCCACCTGGAGTGGCGCTACATGATACACATTGGCATAGAGAATTTGTGTCCCCCCTCCCCCCACCCTCTTCCCCCACTACGACCACCGACAGAGATTTATATTAAAAAAAAAACACTCCGATGCACTAATTGGGGTCATCCTGATATTATGTAGAAAGTCTGGATGTAATCGGACCAGAACTGTAGGAGAAGTAGCCTGACAAACAAACACACAACTGTCTGTGAATTTTAGAAAGAATACCCAATGGCAATGCACTGCTCAATTTGCACTTTGGTTGCCGAATAAAAGAGCTAAACCTCCCACCTTTAGATTTCATCTTAAGAAAAGTGGTGGCAATTCAGCATGAAGAAGCCTCCGGTCCCACACTGGAAGCTCAAATGACCATGCTCAGGAGCATAGTTTTCCCATGTACTCCCAAAAAGAATGCCACTTCATCAGACGAGTGCTCGACCACTGGCTCCAGCAAATCAATGTCCTTTCAGGAACCTCTGGCCAAAACTTGCACCAATGTGATTCCCTCAGCACCAACAGTGAGGTCCACGAAGCAGATGTGAACATAGTCCCTCAACCTGGATGTGAAAACCTGGTGATCTTCCTTCTCAGTCTCCTTTTTATATCAAATTCACTTGGCTCAGCTTCTTTAGTAATTTCGACTCTCCCATGGATCAGCGAGTTCGCCTGACAATTACGTGTGCCATTGTCTGCCAAGAATAAAGAAGTCACGACCATGTCTGGGCTTCGGATTGGGGTAACCTCTTTGCCAGGTGTTTTACTATACATATTCTGTAGAATTTAGACCTACGAGCAGGGACCTGCAGAACACCCACACATTGTAAAATGTGGCTTCAAGTCCTGAACTCCACCCCTCACAAACCAAAAGTCATCAATACTCCCTCCCCCTGCCCATCCCAACACTTAGGCTTCATTCCACTCCCCACTCCAAGCATTTGAATGCCCTCCGCACAACTCGTCAACCCCCTCCCCACCCCCCAATAAAAGTACTCATACTCCTGAAGTCTCAACGCCCCTCCCCACTCTGTCCCATCCTTGCTCTCAACTTCCCTACCACAACAATACTTCCTCACCCTCCCCCTCCCAACCATAAGGTGTCAATCCTCTTCCCACTTCAAGCCTTCAACCCCCTCCTCAAAATTCCTCAACCCCCCCACGAAAAATTCTCAACCCCTCCCCCAAAGCCTCAACCTCCCCCTCCCAAGTCTGTCCCATATTTGCCCTGCCAATCCGCAACTTTGTGAGTCATGCCCTCCTCACTCTCATTCCCCTCATAAAAGCAAACAGCCATCCCCATATCAAAACAGCAGAATATTTCACGCTTTCCCCTCCCCTATCATGCTATCACCGACTGCCCTTGCTTAGCAAGTCATGCCCTTGGCTAGCGACTGAAGTAATTAAATAGTGAGTCACACCCTTGCATTGTGAGTCAAGCCCTTGGATAGTGAGTCACACTCTTGGATAGGGAGTCACGCCCTTGGATAGTGAGTCACACCCTTGGAGAGTGAGTCACACCCTTGGATAGTGAGTCACACCCTTGGATAGGGAGTCACGCCCTTGAATAGTGAGTCACACCCTTGGATAGTGAGTCACACCCTTGGATAGTGAGTCACACCCTTGAATAGTGAGTCACACCCTTGGAGAGTGAGTCACACCCTTGGATAGTGAGTCACACCCTTGGAGAGTGAGTCACACCCTTGGAGAGTGAGTCACACCCTTGGATAGTGAGTAGCACCCTTGGAGAGTGAGTCACACCCTTGGAGAGTGAGTCACGCCCTTGGATAGTGAGTCACGCCCTTGGATAGTGAGTCACGCCCTTGGATAGTGAGTCACGCCCTTGGATAGTGAGTCATGCCCTTGCATCGTGAATCAAGCCCTTGGAGAGTGAGTCACACCCTTGGATAGTGAGTCACGCCCTTGCATCGTGAATCAAGCCCTTGGAGAGTGAGTCATGCCCTTGAAAGGCAAGTTGAGTCCTCAGATAGTGAGTCATGCCCCTGTACTGGATAAAGAGTCATGACTTTGGCTAACAAGTCACACCCTCATATAAAGGGTCATGTTCTCAGAATGAAATTATGATGCAATTCTTCCTAATATGTAATCCAAACTGAGGAATAATTTCTTGAAGTGGGGAGACATCAGAGGTGATGGCAAAACTGGGAGGTGGCGTCCAAAGGTGATGTCAGAGAAGCCCCCACCCCCCCCCCCCCACCTTCAACTGCATCCCAAAGATGGTAATGGAATAAAGCTGTGAAGTACAGATAATAATGTGTTATGCAAGACAAAACCCAGAACTTGCTCAACTCCAGAGGTCTTCAAGATCATGGACACACTTGACAAGTGAACACAACAGAACAATCTCGTGAGCTCTCTCGCACGGTTTACAGGACTCATCTTCCCATACATCTCCCTCCAACCCTCCATCCCCCTTCATCTCTCTCTCTCTCCCAACCATCAATTTTCTCCTCCTCCTTCCTCCCTTTTCCCAATTTCCTTTTGACCAGGACTACACCATCGCTCTCCTCTCGCAGTGTGTTCATAATATAGGAAGAAAAGGCCCCAAAAATGTCATGAGCACACCAGAAAAAAAAAAAGTCGTTAAATAAATGCCACACAAAAGCGATGATGCCAAACATTGCTGGAAATTTCTTAACTTAGTATATTTTTCCAATTTAAATCCATGTTATTACAGCAAAAGGAATAGCAGGATGGGAAGAACAAAAATTTTCTTTCTTCTTCTGTTATTGTACAAACAAAGGTGGCAGAGAAGATGGTGAGCTTCCGCTTCCAGAATTACAATCTGCGACACGTCTGCGCTTGATGCATCTCCACAAAGAGTCCTTTTAAAACAATGCAGATCACTGAATGCCCTCTCAAACATCCCAATGTAAGTATAACAACGTTTGGCAGAGTGCTAACAATCGACTATGTTTTGCAACGACTCAGACAATCTTTCACCTGACGAGAGCAACCAGCAATTTGGAGATGACATATGAGAATTAATTCCTATAAATAGCCTCTTTCTGTCAAACTCCAACATCAGGCAACCCATCAAGTACTTTCCTTTAATTCTCAACAAGGCAATGCTTTCAACTTTATCCGCTTTTATCCGCATCGGTCCAATTTCGCGTTGTATGTTTTACGACAATTAATTTCCAGGTCCGTCGCAATGCGTGGTCGTGAGTGGTCGCAGGGTATGTTTTGGGAACGTTGTGCAGAGTCTGTGCCGATGTTGTAAAACGTTAGAATCCACACATTGTCGGGAAAAATAAGAGTATGATGTATGAGTGATGACGTCATTTCATTCATAAATTTAATCATAAACTGGTTAATGAAGCATTAAAGATAATTTCTCTCTTAAAAACACACACACACACACACACACACACACACACACACACACACACACACACACACACACACACACACACACACACACACACACACACACACACACACACACACACAAACACATTTAAAGTTGTATTTTCTGTCTGTCTGCCTGTTGGGTGGTCGCTAGACTACCGTTATTGTCAGGTTTTCCATTTGTCTGTATGTTTGTATGTAATGGACAGCTCTGGAGGCCAGAGGAGTCAACCGATTTTGATGAAACTTAACTTGTAGGTTCATACCAGGATCTAGTTGTATGCTTTTGAGCACCGTTGCTATGGACGCCACCGTTGCCTCGCAACGGGACTTTGAAAAGTTTGAAAAAATCCGAAATTTTTTTTTTCTCGAAAATCAAAAATCAGCTTTCAGACTTTTATGCGCACTATAATCAACCTCTTTGTCAAAAAAATTTCAGCCCGATCCGTAAAAAACTGTATGACTCGTATGCAATTATATAGCGACCACTCATGTCGCCTACCGGCTTGTCTGTCTGTCTGTCTGTCTGTCTGTCTGTCTGTCTGTCCATCGATTGAATCGATCCACTGGTAGGAACCCCATCATATTGGATACCGTTGGAATTCTCTCAGCAAATAGAGATGCAAGAAAACATTTTCAAACCTTCAGGGTAAGGGGTTCAGGGTGGGGGGGGGAGGGGGAAGACCTCAATTCTCTCGATGGAAATGTGTATTGTTTATCGCCATCCGGTGGTAGGCAGTACAGTATTACAAATCATGTTATCCATATCACCGGGGTCACAATTATGGCACGCGACCACCAGACTCGAATTGTTGTCTATCCAGAGGCACTGCAGAAGTCATTATTGTGTACTTTTGCCATATTGTACCATATTATTGCCTACTTTGACTGTTATTTCATACTAAATATTGTATACCAGCAAATACAATCCGTTGCTTCGTTGACAGGAATATTAAGAGGAAAAGGGGGAGGGGTGGGGTAAAAAGGAGGGAAGGGAGAGAGGAAAGAGAGGAGGGAGGGTAGGGTGAGGAGAGGGAGGAGGGAGGGCAATGGAGGAGGGGTAGAGGAACGAGGAGAGGTAAGGAAGCGAGGAGGGGTAGAGGAGCGAGGCAGGAAGGGGAGCAAGGAGGGGGTCAAGGGAGCAAGGAGGGGAGTCGAGGAGGGAGTGAGATCGAGGCAGGATGGGGGAGTGAGGAAGGAGGTGAGGAGGGTGCAGAAAGGGAAGGCAGCATGAGGTGAGGGCAAGGGAATGAAATGGAAGACCAAGAAGGAACCCAAAGGAGTAAAGAACAATGATGGAGTCATCAGGAGGAATTTGGATAAGATTCGGGTTTGAGCTGCTCCTCCACAATCCTCAAACCGATCCAGGTGCAGCCAAGTGAGCCTTTCAGAAAAATTTCTGCAAGAATTAACTTCTCCTGAGAAAGATATATAACGAAAAAGAGGAATAGAAGGTAAAAGAGATGAAAGAGAAGAAAAAGCAAGAATTAGAATGAATAAAGAGAATTTTGAAAAAATAGAAAGAAATGTGAAAGCTTTGTGTGAGGGGAGGGTTCGTCTGGACATAACCACTGTCCAGACACATCCGGAGATAACCACTGTCCAGATACATCAAGGAAAGGCAGCGTGAGGGGAGGGAAAGGTAAGGCAGTGTGAGTAGAGGGCAAGGTAAGGCAGTGTGAGGGGAGGGCAAGGTAAGGCAGTGTGAGGGGAGGGCAAGGTAAGGCAGTGTGAGTGGAGGGCAAGGTAAGGCAGTGTGAGTGGAGGGCAAGGTAAGGCAGTGTGAGTGGAGGGCAAGGTAAGGCAGTGCGAGGGGAGGGCAAGGTAAGGCAGTGTGAGGGGAGGGCAAGGTAAGGCAGTGTGAGTGGAGGGCAAGGTAAGGCAGTGTGAGGGGAGGGCAAGGTAAGGCAGTGTGAGTGGAGGGCAAGGTAAGGCAGTGTGAGTGGAGGGCAAGGTAAGGCAGTGTGAGTGGAGGGCAAGGTAAGGCAATGTGAGTGGAGGGCAAGGTAAGGCAATGTGAGGGGAGGGCAAGGTAAGGCAGTGTGAGTGGAGGGCAAGGTAAGGCAATGTGAGTGGAGGGCAAGGTAAGGCAATGTGAGGGGAGGGCAAGGTAAGGCAGTGTGAGGGGTGGGTCCATCTGGACATAATCACTGTCTGGACACGTCCAGAGAGAAACCACCAGAAACCATCCAGATAATGAGTATACTAAAGGGGGGGAGGTAGAAAAAGAGGGGAGGAGAGAGAGGCGTGGAGGAGCGATAGGAGATGTGGAGGAGAGAGGCGTGGAGGCAGGGAGATTGAGAAGGGGTGGGGGAGCGAGGAGGCGGGAGGGAGTGAGGAGGGGTGGGGGAGTAAGAAGAGGTGGGGGAAGGTAAGGCAGCATGAAGAGAGGGGAAAGAAAAATGAGGGTGAGGGGAGGGGAAGGTAGCATGAGGGGAGGGCAAAGATAGGCAGTGTGAGAAGAGGACAAGGGATAGGCATTGTGAGGAGAGGGTCTGTCTGGCCATAACCCCCATCTGGACACATCCGGAGATAACCACCATCCGGAAATAACCATCGTCCAGACATGAATGGAGATAACCACTGTCTAGACATAACCAGTGTCCAGATATGTGCGGAGACAACCAATGTTGGGATACGTGCAGAGATAACCACCATGCAGATACGTGCGGAGACAGAAACACACACACACACACACACACACACACACACACACACACACACACACACACACACACACAGAGAGAGAGAGAGAGAGAGAGAGAGAGAGAGAGAGAGAGAGAGAGAGAGAGAGAGAGAGAGAGAGAGAGAGAGAGAGAGAGAGAGAGAGAGAGAGAGAGAGAGAGAGAGAGAGAGAGAGAGAGAGAGAGAGAGAGAGAGAGAGAGAGAGAGAGAGAGAGAGAGAGAGAGAGAGAGAGAGAGAGAGAGAGAGAGAGAGAGAGAGAGAGAGAGAGAGAGAGAGAGAGAGAGAGTTGTGGGGTTAGAGGAGTTAGCAGAGAATATGTTATGCTTTATGAACAAAACACACACACAAAATCATGTGACAGATGGAAAAAAATTGGCTCTAATTGAGAAAACACGTTAATATGGCAAACAACTCGGACATAGGATGTTATTAAATGTATTTTGCTTTGAAACTTACAAAGAAAAACATGTAACCTTTGTAAAGCACACCGAGTCATATAAAATAACCAATTGCTTTAGAAACGGTCACAAGGACAAAGGAAAACGTGATCGCTCATATGCTGCTGAGGTTAAAAGTTGAAACCTCCATGATACAGGATGAAACTTTGCCACCACGGTGTGGAATACATGCATACCCACGGAGAGTCCCTAAATTACAGATCCTAATATACCCATATATGTACCTCTACCTTGTAGCATCTGCCGACTGTACATCCTGATCTGGACACAAACTGTACCGCAGTCCACCGTAGGGCGCTCGGCAAGCGGCTGAAGCACTCAAGCAAGAATTAGACAAATTAACACTTTTTTAGCAGTCGGAAAAGCTGCTAAGTTCAATTCTGCAGCTTACATTTTGTAATTCAGTTTAGTTAAGAGGTTCTCAAGGTTATCATAGGTGCGGAAATGAAATAAAGCCACAAAAACTGGCGTCTCTGGGCATTTATAAGCTTTGCCATGTAGCCAGCGATTTGTAGCTTTGATGAACAGGCATTCGATAATATGAGTGAGGAAAGTGAAAAAACAAAAAACTTTATCGTAAAGAAATCGTTGCAGCCTGTCCCAAGTCAAGGCATTGTTGAGCATGCCAAAACACATGATAGCTTCAGACCCCAGCAAGGTTACCCTGGACACGCCTTAAGTCCCCAGAGAGCGAGATAGCTGAGGATGTGCCTAATGAAGGATAGAGTTAAATAAGACCGATAATTGTCTTCAAAAGGGGTGTTTTAATTAACCCAAACAACCAATTCCCACTAATGAATGCACTTCCTTGGAGTTCCCTTAGTGTGCTGTATAGTTTCGGTCTGCAAGGATTCATGGTTTTATAGTTAAGGAGGACACACACACACACACACACACACACACACACACACACACACACACACACACACACACACACACACACACACACACACACACACACACACACACACACACACACACACACATTGTTTTCGCCCCTGTGTCTGTGTGCAGGATATCTCAAAAAGTTGTGGACGGATTCAGATGAAATTTGGTGGTCAAGTTGTGTGTGTGACAAGGAAGAACTGAACAGATTTTGGTGACGATCTGGATCCTGATTCGGCTACTGGAATTTTTTTTAAGTGATTCTTCACCATTGAGAGATTGGACTAAACTGATATACACCACGCTGTCTTAAAAGAGCTGTGGGTGGATTTGGACGAAACTTGGTGGACAGGTTTATGTGTGTGATAAGGACGAATTGATTTGATTTTGTTGAAGATCCGAATCCTTATTTGGATGCGAGAGTTATTTAATTTTTTAAAGCAATTCCTCACCATTGAGAAATTAGGCAAAAAACAATATATAGCATGAATTTTCAAAAATGTAGTGGGCCTGAGACGTTCTTGTGGATCAGGCATTCCATTGCGGAAGTATGCGTTCTACCAAATGCCCTTCTAGTTACCCTCGCCGAAGAGGGTATTACATTTGGGTCCGTTTGTTATCTTTGTGTTTGTTACTTACGAAATCTTTAGATTTCATAAGCATATTGATCACTTCCGTTTCTGTTTGTTTGTTTGTGTGTTTGTTTGTGTGTTTGTTTGTTTGTTTGTTTGTAGGCACGATAACTCGAGAACGGAAGAAGCTACCAATGTCAAATTACACCACGTGATTCAGGAGGGTGATGGCTAGTGCTGATTAGATTTTTGTCAAAATCGGTCAAAGGTCAAGGTCACAGTGAGGTCAAACATCCAAAACATTCGATTTTTGATGGTTTGGTACAGAATCATCGTAGAAACTTCTGGTTTGCGTCGTCGCTACCTTCTCGAGAGACAGCTTTTATTAGACAAGGTCAGAGGTCAAGTTGACGATTTTGTAAGTACCAGTCTATGACTGCGTGTTTGTTTGTCCACACATAACTTTAGTGTATTTCTCCGCAACCGCATAGGCCACGTGGTATGGCAGCTATGTTGGAAAAACAGAAAAACTTTGGACCTCTGTATCTCTGAAACCGCACCAAAGAAGAAATTGAAACTTGGTACATTGCAAGTACTCCGTATGGGGAATTAGAGTGATTTTTTTTTAATGACTTCATAGGTGCCTTTGTTATGACGTCATAATTGCAATTGTAGAATGCTATATCTGATCAGTATGGACTTTTTTTAGGGTCATTTAGGGATAAAATTGTCCACAGAAAAAAAAAATATTGATGACCTCATCGGTGATGTAATTCGGCAGCCACGTTTTTTTTGTTTTTTTTTAAACCTTCCAAAATCTTCTCTGAAGTGGCTGAACAGATCGAGGTGAAACTTTACACGTATGATCGCCGATTCATGAGGAACAAAAGGTTCACACATGTCATCGGTTACATGGCGTGGCAGCCACCAATTTGGATTTACCCTAAAACCTACTAAAAGTATTCTTCTCAAGAACGGTTA
>NC_140967.1:18519289-18591789 GCF_056783735.1 Eptatretus burgeri
ACCATCCCACATAATCAAACCATCCCACATCATCAATCCATCTCACATCATCAAACCATCCCACATCATCAAACCATCCCACATAATGAAACCATCCCACATAATTAATCCATCCCGCATAATCAAACCATCCCACAGAATCAAACCGTCCCACGTTATCAAACCATCCCACATAATCAAACCATCCCACAGAATCAAACCGTCCCACGTTATCAAACCATCCCACATAATCAAACCATCCCACAGAATCAAACCATCCCACATCCTCTAACCATCCACACATAATCAAACCATCCCACATCATCAATCCATCCCGTATAATGAAACCATCCCACATTATCAATCCATCCCGCATAATCAAACCATCCCGCACAATCAAACCATCCCATATAATCAAACCATCCCATATCATCAAACCATCCCATATAATCAAACCATCCCATGTAATCAAACCATCCCACATAATCAAACCATCCCACATAATCAAACCATCCCACATCATCAAACCATCCCACATAATCAAACCATCCCATCTAATCAAACCATCCCACATAATCAAACCATCCCACATAATCAATCCATCCCACATCACTCGCCGACTCTTCCGGACAGACACCAAGGGATCTGTAACATCCATCAACGACTGACACGAGCACCCTGGTCCTCGAGCTGAACGTCCTTCTGGAGGATGACGCCCACATCGTTGCTTCCTCCAGCATCGGAAATACCAGGGTAACAGCTGGGTCGAGGTTCCACTGCTCAAGGTGAGTGTGGATACCTCTGAGTGTCCTGTCAGCCCTTCCCGCACTTTTATTACAAGTTTAGTGAAGCACGAAATTTCCTCTTGTGGAGCAGTTTATCCAAGTGGGGAAAACAAGCACAACAGGTGAGTTTAATTGTCATCTCAGCCCCGTTACATCTTCCTTATTTCATACTCTGGTGTGTGAACATGTCACCGTCATATCAAACTGGTCAGCGAAGATTATTGACAATGACCCCTCGTTTTCAGGGATTCAAATTTACTGCACAACGGACCAGCAGAACACCCTCTCAAGGGCACATGGGTTCTTCGCCGAACTTCGTGGGATCGCAACTTTATCAAGCACATTGCTGGATTCAGTCTGCCCTTGCTTGTGAAAATGAAAATATAAACTGAAACCATACTCGGTGGTGTCATGGTTGGAGTGTCCGCTCTGAGTTTGGGAGGTCGGAGGTTTGAACCCCAGCTGTCATACAAAAAACAAAAATGATGGTACGTACTGCTTCCTTGCTTGATGCTCAGAATTTAAAGAGGATAGAGCATGGACAAACCATAGGTTAGCAACCATTACACATGCATTGGTGGCCCAACTCTCGTGTCTTGTGTTGAAGCTTTGACTCTTGTGCTGAAGTTGCTTGTAAGGGAACTCACATGATCATATTTTAAAAATGACTCATGTGTTCCCTAATATGGAGGTTTGCTGAAGATGGATGATGTTTACAGTGCATCTGTCATAACCACAGCTACCACAAGAGCTTATTCGGTCAAGTCTTAATTTCATCAAAAGTATATTTCAGCATCCAGGTAATACTGTCACTGCTTTCTGTGTGGCTGATAAATCTGGTATAACCTTCCATCTCAGGTCCTGCTGTACACTGTTCATCTATAAATGATTTGATCATCCGAACGATGCTCCACATTTTGTTGCACACTTTCAAGTCCATTTGAGGGACCGGCACAATAGCCCACAGGTATGCATACTTGCCTCGAAGCTGTCTAGCCCAGGTTTGATTCCTGACCCAGCTATAAACTGCCATCCTGGTGTTTCACAGGCGGGGTGATTTTCATCAATGTGTGCGCCGTTCCTCGGATGGACGTTAAACTGGGCGTCACATCTGCCGGAATTAGTTGATGGACATTAAAGATCCCATGCTTTTCTTCACGAAGAGTAGGTGAGCTACTGCCTGCACCATAAAGAAGGGGGACACTGCATCAGCAACACAGCCACACCCCAATCAATAATTCTGTCCAAAGTCAGGTGCTGCATGTGCAATCAAGTAGTAGTCCATTTGGAAGCATAATTTTTCTGCAACTTCTGCTTCGAACCATAAACTCCATCGAATATTTCATATTTTTGTTTCATCATACGTGTTTCTTACAATCAGTTATATAATGGATGAAATCAACAATGGATTGATTGAGGTACTTACCCCGTGCACTTACCCCAACAACTTACCCCATGCACTTACCCCGTTCACTTACCCCAACAACTTACCCCATGCAGTGTTGACAAAATTACATGGAAGGATATTTTCAACGCTTGCTCTGCATTTCTGAGCACCATCGATGTTAGCTTTGTTTGTGAACTTTGAATAACAGACTCGATGGTAACCATACGATGTCAGTGGGCCAAATGGAACAGTCCAGAGATGAACCTTCTGTCTGAACAAAAATTTTGCCCAAGTGCTGCCAAACCCCAAGTACTGGGATCATGGGGTGTGGTGCTATCGGTACCTGTGCAGGAGGATGAAAGTCCGAGTCTTCAGGTCCTTGGTGCTTCCAGTCTTGCTCTATGAATGTGACACTTGGACTCTGACCAGGGAACTGAGAAGGAGACTTGATTCCTTTGGTACCAGGTCTCTTGGGAGAATCCTTGGCAACTGCTGGTCGGACTTTGTGTCCAACGAGCGGTTGCTGAGAGAGACTCAGATGAGATTTGCTACCTGTATAGTCCGTGAGCATCAGCTGCGGCTGTATGGACATGTGGCTCGTTTTCCTGACGCTGATCCTGCTCACCAGATTCTCTCGGCGAGGGAGTCTCGTGAGTGGAGGAGGCCAATGGGCCGACCACGTGCCTCGTGATTGCAGTAGGTTGATCGGCATCTCAAGGATATGGGAATGGGCCTGGCATCTGCCTGGGGGATGTCCAGACGGAGGCCCCTGGAGTACCGGCGGAAAGTGGACGCAGTGTCGCACTGCTCCGGCGCATGCTCCCATGCTGAACCTAACTGCAAAGCTGAGAGTCTTTGGAAGTGTAAACAAGATGATTTGTGTTCTCGTGTTCAAATATGCAATTCAATTGAAATAAAATAAAAGTTTTAAAGACTGTAGAAAATAACAAGACAAACTATTGTATCAGAAGTTTACTTCTGTTTATGCACCCCTTTTACACCACCTTATTGAACACCTTAGATTAGTTCATCATGCCTGTTGTTTGTGTCCTTTATGACGTCCCTAAAAACAGTAAGTTTCCCGTTTGGAACAATTTTCAATTTTGTTTGAATGCCGGAGAGACAGAGAGACTGAATTAGTTGCTTTACTGAACTGTGTGCATGCGCACTCGGGACGAGACTCTGAAAACTTCTATTCCCAAATTCAGAGCAAAAGTCTTCTAAGCTGCAGGTTCATGTTCCATTTTGTGTTGTGCTGTTCAAAATATAAAATTCAATCGAAATTATATCGTTCCTCAATCATCGAAATAGGCTGACAGACAGACATAGTGAACCAATCGTGAAACCCCGCTTTGCGCTATGTGCATGGGGGGTAATTAATGCCCGAAACATCAGCTTCGCCTTGCTTCTCACGCTGGATAGCATACCTCAATCAATGTTCTTGTTCTGTTGAATCCATCCATTATTCTACCTGTCTGCCAACACAGATCGATACTGGCCTTCACCAGTAAGACTAGTTCTTCATTATTCCAATTCTACCTTTGGTAAAAGAAGCAAACTCATTAGTCCAACTCTGCAGTGCACTCATAAAACATCCCTGAATCAATGTAGCAACTGAACTCTGTTCACTCTGCCATTGTTGGCTCATTATTCACAGCAATTAACACTTCCTTATGGATATGGAGGGTGCCATAGACCTCAAAAGGATGTTAAAAATCCTCGTTGTGAAATTCCTTTGCATCCTGACATCTTTGAGATACAAATAACATCGAGCCACCCATCAGGACCATACCATGTACAGAGCATCGGTGCTGCCAAAGCAGTTTCCTGGGCTATTGGGCACAATCCTGGATGGGTCACCACTCCGACACAGGAAACTCAAATGGCTCAATCATCCCAGCAAGCTGGTACTCATTTTGCCAACCCCACCTGGCATTAATTCAACAGAGAAGCAGGATTTGAACTCAGGACCCGAGGATCCCAAGCCCACCACCCTGACCATTAAGCCAACATCAGGCATACAAATAACAGTTGGGGGGCATAAGGTCCACTTTTATTTCGCTTTTCCATGCACCTCAACACCTGTATGAAACATTGATGGAATTATTAAAATACTGCTCTTTCAGACCCCGTGTGTCAACAGACATAAAATTAGGTGAAGGGAAAACAGTAGGACAAAAGCACAAGGACGGATCACAGCAGAAGAGGGGGCAATTGCACATGAAGTGTTGGAACACGGTCTCAGAGGGTGAAGTACAGCACAGAGGTAGAATTGGGAGAGACCATGAGATGCCAGTGGGCAGCAGACTTGAAATCCTGGAGGAAAGAGCTTGAGACAAACAGAATCAGGAAATGTTTTTCACAAATGAGAGAAGGGGATAAATTAATGGAGGCGACAAGTAAGTTGAGACTTGGGGAGGGTCACAAGCAAAGGGGTTCTGTGGTTGAGCAGAGAGGTGAGAGGACAGGAGGAGCAAGACCAGCAAACAAACAAATAGATTGTTGTATTTGACAAAACACAAAAAAGAGAATAAAAGGGAGAACGAAGAAATGTTAAACGGAGGAAATCGAAGGGATAATGAGAGGAAGACGGTTGAGATCAAGGAGGAAGTTTAAAGTCAGGAAGTTGCACCAACACCTGACCTGCATGATACGACTTGTCAACACAATCCTTCAGGTCAGGTCAGGTCAGGTATGGGAGCATGTGCCAGAACAGCACGTCGCTGCGTCCACTTTCCGCCGGTACTCCAGGGGCCTCTGTCTGGCCATCCCCCAGGCAGATGCAAGGCCCATCCCCATCTCCTTGAGATGATGGTCAACCTGTTGCAATCATGAGGCACGTGGTCGACCCACTGGCCTTCTCCACTCATGAGACTCCCTCGCTGAGAGAATCTGGTGAGCAGGATCAGAGTCAGGAAAATGAGCCACATGTCCATACAGCCGCAGCTGACGCTCACGGACTATGCAGGTAACAAATCTCATCCGAGTCTCTCTCAGCAACCGCTCGTTGGACACAAAATCCGACCAGCGATAGCCAAGGATTCTCCGAAGAGACCTGGTACCAAAGGAATTAAGTCTCCGTCTCAGATCCTTGGTCAGAGTCCAAGTCTCGCACCCAGAGAGCAAGACTGGAAGTACCAAGGACCTGAAGACTCGGACTTTCGTCCTCCCGCACAGGTACCGGCAGCGCCACACCCCATGATCCAGTGAATCCATGACTCCCCAGGCCCGACCCAGACGTCTATTGACCTCTGACTCGCAGCCAGCAGAGACATGAATATCACTGCCAAGGTAAGTGAATCTCTCCACGACCTCAACATCCTCACCACAAACAGACACAGACAGGACAGCAGCATCCAAGATGTCACCGAAAGCCTGGATCTTAGTTTTGACCCAAGAAACCCGTAATCCCAACGGCTCCGACTCCTCATTCAGCACCTCGAGGGCCCCCAAGAGGATGTCTAAAGTCTCCGCAAAGATGACTGCATCATCTGCAAAGTCAAGGTCCGAGATCTTGACATTGCCAAACGACGCACCGCAACATGATCTCTCCGACATCCTCCCTAGAATCCAGTCCATACAAGTGCTGAAAAGTGTGGGGGCAAGTACACATCCCTGACGAACTCCAGTAACAACTGGAAATAAGTCAGAGATGGTACCACCACACTTCACAGCACTCTCAGTACCAGAGTAGAGTTCAGACATCAGATCGATCAGTTTCGGTGGCACCCCACGAAGACCAAGAATCCTCCAGCGGACATCCCGATTCACTGAATCGAACGCTTTACAGAGATCAACATAGGCTGCAAGCAGCCCCTGCCGAAACTCTCGTCTGCGTTCGGTGAGGACACGAAGTGCAAGGATACGGTCAATCGTTGACCTCTTTGGTGTAAAGCCTGACTGCTCTGGACGCTGGTGCTCAAGCAGATGGTGGCGAACCTTATCGAGAATTATCCGAGCAAAGACCTTGCCCGGCACTGAGAGCAGCGTCACCCCTCGGTAGTTGTTGCAGTCTTGGCGATCACCCTTCCCTTTCTCGAGAGGGACAACAAGGCCCCTCTTCCAGTCAGTTGGGATGATGCCTGTGTTCCAGGCAGAGCACAAAACTGCATGCAACGACACGAGTGCAGCATTTCCACCAGCCTTGAAGTTCAGCATGGATGCCACAGATCCCTGGAGCTTTGCCCCGTTTCAACTGGTTCACCGCAGCCCGTGTTTCCACAAGCGTAGGTGGACCACAGTTGATTCGAGGGTCAGCAACAGGGATTGTAACACCCTTGACGTCCAACTCGACAGTTGGGGGATCAGCCTGGTACAACCGCTCAAAGTAACCGGCCCAGCGGGCCTTCACTTCAGACTCCTCTGTCAAGAGCCTACCACTCTCTGCTCGAACTGCAGTGCTCCGAGGGATGGGCTTGGATGAACGTAATGCGCGAATTCCCCTGTAAGCGGGACGAGAATCACCTGTCCACAGGTGATGCTCTACCCCTCACAGATTCCTCGCACATAGGCCTCCTTGTCCACCCTCAGTGCACGTACAGTTTTACGCCTCAGCTCCCTGAACAGCTCAGCTCTGCCATTCAGCCTGGCCCTGCGACTCTGGTCAATGGTATCCAGTGTCCCTTGAGAGACAAAATTCTTCTTTGCCCTGCGGTGAGCTCCAAGGCATCCACCGGCAACATCAAGGACGGTGGTCTTGAAGGCGCTCCACAACTCTTCAGGACCCCCCAAAGTACCCAGACCCCCCAACTGTCCACTCAGCCTGTTCGCAAACTCCTCAGCTACTCTCTCATCCCTGAGCTTGGCAACATCCAGCCTCTGCTGGGATGGTACCATTCTCCAGGATTTAAGGTGCAGCTTTAGAGTTGCTACAACAAGCCTGTGGTCAGTATTGAGGAACTGAGCACTCCGGTAGAACCTGCAGTTCTGGATCATCCTCCAACGACCGTCAATGAGGACATGGTCAATCTCCTTTGCCACACCGCCAGCGTTGGAATACCAAGTCCAGCGATGAGCTTGTGGGCGCTGAAACCATGAACCAGCCACCCTAAGTCCATGACTTCTTGCAAAGTCAAGGAACTCAGTGCCATTCTGGTTCATAGTTCCTGACCCATGGGGACCAACACACACCTCATAACCATCCCTATCAGTTCCAGTCGATGCATTGAAATCCCCCAAGACTAGAAGTGTATCTCGTCTGGGGCACTGATCAACCACAAACTCGAGTGTGGCGTAGAATGCATCCTTCACGGTAAGATCACTCGCCTCAGTCGGAGCATAAACAGAGACCAGGGAAATGACACCAAAGGAGTGACGAATCCTTAATCTCATAATACGCTCGTTGACCGGTGTTAACTCAATCATTGGGGTCAGCTTATTGGACACAGCTACAGCAACTCCTTGGGTATGGTAACCATCAGAGCGACCAGACCAATAGTAGGTGTAACCACCCACCATTATCTCGCCGCAATCCGGTCTCCGAACCTCAGAGAGAGCTGCAATCCCGATGTCCAAACGCTTGAGCTCAGATGATAACAGAGACAGGTGATCATCCTCTCTTAGGGATAGGACATTCCAGGCACCCACCCGAAGGGACCGCCTCAGGTTAACCCAAGGAGACCGCCGTCTGGTGGATGACACCTCAGCACCACTCCGACACACTCTCCCGCAATCTGACTCAGGGATGTTACCCCGTGGTTTCCCTCCTATCAAAGATTGGGGATCCCGAAGGCTTTGCCCCAATCCCGTCATCCGGTGAGCTGCCCTGCGAAGGGAAGCTGCACAGGAGGTACTCCCACAGAGTGGGTTTTCAGATTTTTTTGCGTTTTGCGGAATGAAGGGTTTTACGGTGGCCGGAGTGCAAATCCTGCCACCAACCTTCTAATAAGAAGTGACCCAACTGCAGGAGGACGTCCGCAGACACAGTTGGGCACTAGATATGGATGGCCGTTGGCTCACAAGGAGCTCCTCCTTCAGAGTAAATCCTTCAGAGGTGGTGTAAAGCCAGAGTCTCGGACTCACATTTGAATCGGAAGTATCCATTTGTTCCAAATTCCTGATGGAACCTTCAGATCGCTAGATTCATGGCATACAGCGCACTACTTCAGTGTAATGGAGTATCCAGCAAACAAAATTAATCATTTAATCCCATTAAAATACCAGTATGCATTTCAAAGATCAACCAATCAGTAGAAGTAGTTTTACATTTCTATCTTCAAGGTTCATTATGTGGAAAGGGCTGTCTGCATGATTTTTTTCTCCACTCTGCTCTGCACCTCTCGGTCTCCCATCCCGTGTTGGTCCCAAAGATTCCACTTCCTAATCCATGCCCTGCCCCCCCCCCCCCCGTACACTCTCCCAGCCAACCAAACCCTTGCCTTATATGACTTTCTCCTCCAAACCCTCTTCTTCTTTTCTCTCCCTTCTCCATCACTCCTTAACCTGTCCATTGATGGTATAGGACTGTGCTGACTCTGACCATTCATATCTCTACCTTTTCTATCTTCCTAAGCAATCACTTTTATTATTATCTTACTTTGTTTGTGCTTTTTACCTCTGCCATCGAAGGTTGACAGAGGTAACATTGTCACCCCTGATTGTCTGTCTGTCGATCTGTCTGTCTGTCTGTGAGCAGGATATCAAATTGTTATGGACGGATTGGAATAAAATCTGGTGGACAGGTTGGGTGTGTGCAAGGACAAGCTGATTAGATGTTGGTGAACATCCGGATCAGGATACTAGAATTTTAAAAGTGATTCTTCACCATTGAGAGATCGGGCCAAAAAAGATATCCTGCATGATATTTCAAAAATGTATTGGGCCCGATATGTTCTCGTGGATCAGGCATTACGTGGCGGAGGTATCCGCTCTACCGAGTGCCCTTCCAGTTATGTTAAGCGTTTGTGTGTTTCTGATGAATCAACGAAGACAGAAACTGTGGCTCCATGTATGACCAAGCATTTGAACCTCAGGTCCAAAGTACACGCATGTTGCTTCGACAAACAAACTTTTGATGGTTTTGTACCGAGCACGTACTTTGGTCTTTGGGCCAAACTTCAAGTGTTCATCTTCGTTTACATTGCTTTGTTTTAAACTCACATAATTTGTCACTACAATTTTTTTCTCCAAAACTCACATTGATGTAAGTTTAATTTGTATACTACCATTTTGCACAACTTGGAGGGTGGTCCATGGTAAAGTCCTGCGGCAATTATGTATATATATATATATATATATATATATATATATATATATATATATATATATATATATATATATATATATATATATATATATATATATATATATATATATATATATATTACTGTTGCACAAGGTACAGATGAAAATGTGCTGTCAGGTAACAAAGTTTTCAATTACAATCAAATTGTGTGGAGCTCCATATGGTGGAGATCAAAGGTATCACACAAAACAGCGTTTCGTCTTATCGTGAGCCAGGATTGTTAATTAAACAACATGATCAGAAGCAGCAATAAAACCCAATTAAAGCGATCTGCACAGATTGGCAAGTGATGTTTGCTAATTGAAGGCACCAAACCTTAATAATTCAAGCCCCCTCCCGTCCACCATCCTGCTTCACAGTTCCAAATAAATAAGCAATAAAAATGGACTTACAGTGAAGGTAAGAAAGGGATTTCTTCAAGGGCATAGATGGAGGTTGTGATTGCAGAGAAGGAGAGGGAGGAGGCTTCGGATTGATTGAATTTCTTTCTCATTGTGAGATTCTCGATGTTTCTGCTCATTTTCCTCGGAAATCCAATTGATTGATTAATTTATCGATTGATTTTAGACTTAACGTCCACGAACGGGACCCAGTGATGGTTGACGGGTCTCGCGGCTTAATGTCCTGCATTCCGGTGGTGGGTGCATACCGCCCAGGCTGCGAATCACCAGGGTGGCAGTTTATAGCTGGGTCGACATTAGATACAACCGAGACAGCTCAGAGGTGAGTGCCCTCTAAGACCTAAGCTAACCTGTCAGCTTGGTGTTGATATAAACTGATGCAAATTCACGTGGCCACTCCACATTGACACATTTGAGGAGTGGTCACGCGGTGATGTCTCATTTAGATCTCATCCTCTCTTCCGTTTCTTCTCTCAAAACCTTCTTTCATGTGTACATGTAGTATTACATGGTCAATATAATAGACATAATATGATATGATATGATAGGCATATCAAATATGATAGACAAATACTTACAACACAGGTGGTCACATGATCAGGGGACATTTATATTGACTGTAAATTTATAGAACAGACTGCCAATCACGAGGTGAACAAAGTTATTTCATTATTGAATAAAAACCGAGTATATTATTAATTTATTTATTTGTTACGAATGCAAATTACAAGGAATTACAAGGAAATTTTGAGCAGGAGGAGGCCATTCGGCCCATCATGCATGCACCACACCAATTCCAGATTTTAAAAAATCCATCAATTCTCCTTCCCTCTGTGTGTAACCTTTTGGCTGCTGCACTGGTCCTCATTTCGCCGACCTCGGAAGGATAACAGGCTGAGTCAACCCCCTGGTGTTAATTCAGTGGACAACGGGGCTTGAACTCAGGACCCTAGGATCCCAAGCCACCACCCTAACCGCTAAACATTGTGGAATATTTGACCACTCCCTTCTCAGCTTCCCCTCACCCAAATACGAGCCACTGCTCCCCTTTATTACTTTTCTATCCCATCATCCTTCCTTGATCCTGCTCACCTTCCTTTCCTGACGCTGATCCTGCTCACCAGATTCTCTCAGCGAGGGAGTCTCGTGAGTGGAGGAGGTCAATGGGCCGACCACGTGCTTCGTGGTTGCAGCAGGTTGATCGGCATTTCAAGGATATGGGAATGGGCCAGGAATCTGCCTGGGGGATGGCCAGACGGAGCCCCCTGGAGTTCCGGCGGAAAGTGAACGCAGCGACGCGCTGCTCCGGCGCATGCTCCCATACCTTTAGGTTTTATATTGCACAAATCTATTCCTCATACCACCCAAAACGTGGAGGACATTGAGAATCAGCCCGTTGTTTTCTCAATTTCAGGATATTAATTTGCCTCCACCCTTGTGCATAAATAACATATTGATGGATCCTTCCATGATGATGTTATCCTTGAGTATCCTTGTCAAAAGTCAATCATCATCACCTAAAAATTTAAAACAACAAATCCATCTTCATGTGTCAAATGAAGATCGCTTTTCATTAAACACCGCTATTTCCCAATTCCAGAGGTCGGCGATGCATGACGTCATCGCTGGGAAAAATGACGTCACTGCAGGAAGGGAGTACTCAGTTTTTACTACGTCTGTTTGCTTTCTTGTTTGTTTGTCCGGGTGATATCTCAGCCATCCTTTGAGCTCGGAAGCTGAAATTTAGGGACAAAAGTGAAGATGCTCTTTGGCAAAAATATTATTTTCTTATTTTTTTGATTAAACAATTATTTGATTAACCATTTAATTAATTACTATCGATTTATTAATTACATATTTATTTTCTTTCTCATCTGCAATATCTCGGGCACCCTTTGAGCTAGGAGGCTGATATTTAGACATGACAGTGACGAAGTGATTTGACTAAAGGGTATTTTTGATTTATTGATTAATCAATGAATTATTCATTTTTAGATGAATTGCTCAATTTTCAGTTACAGATTTGGATGAAATAGTAGTGGTTTTGGTATGTTCTTAGGCAATTGATTGAGAAATCAATTATGTTAGGACTATTATTTAAATTAATCAATTAATCACTGAATTAATCAAATACATATTTTTTGTATACCTTGTCGAGGCGCGTACGAGAGCGAACACACAACGCACAACAAGGGGGGGGGGCATGAGACAAGAGGGGCGGGAGTGGGAAGGACAAAACAGTGGGGAACAGAGACATTCGGAGATCTGTGGAAGGGAGAAGGATGGGGCGGGGAACATGAGGACATTACAAGAAGGACATTACAGAGACTTTCAGGAAGGAAAGCAGGGAATTGAAGAAGGTGGGCTTGGGTGGATTATCGGGGATAGAAAAGATCGAGGATTTGGATGGGGGATGATAAGAGGTGGTGGTGAACAGCTATTTTGAAGGCCTGGAGGGAAGAATGGGATTGAATAGAGTGAGGGAGTTTATTGCAAAGGCGGGAAAAAAAGAAGAATGAAAGAGTGAAGATGAGCAGCGATTCGTGATTTTGGTAGTTTTACCAGAAGGGGGTTGTTGGTGGACCTTGAGCGCCCTGCAGAAATATGGTGGGGCCAAATCGGAGAGAGAGAGAGAGAGAGACAGAGAGACAGAGAGAGAGAGAGACAGAGAGACAGAGAGACAGAGAGACAGAGAGACAGAGACACAGAGAGAGACAGAGAGAGACAGAGAGAGAGAGAGACAGAGACAGAGACAGAGACAGAGACAGAGACAGAGACAGAGACAGAGACAGAGACAGAGACAGAGACAGAGACAGAGACAGAGACAGAGAGAGAGAGAGAGAGAGAGAGAGAGAGAGAGAGAGAGAGAGAGAGAGAGAGAGAGAGAGAGAGAGAGAGAGAGAGAGAGAGAGAGAGAGAGAGAGAGAGAGAGAGAGAGAGAGAGAGAGAGAGAGAGAGAGAGAGAGAGAGAGAGAGAGAGAGAGAGAGAGAGAGAGAGAGAGAGAGAGAGACTGACTGGAGAGGAGACGGTAGAAAACAGAAAGACCACTGACCAGCCTGCGGTGAGAGAGGGAGAGGCCCAAAGACTCAGCCTCGTTGCGGGAGATGCCAATGATTCGAAATGCCTTGGTTTCTACAGCGTGAAGCCGAGAAAGGTGAGAGGCAGGAGCACCAGCCCAGAGGGGAGAGCAGTACTCCATCAGGCTGCAGACAAAAGCTTTGTAGGTGGTCAGGAGCTCAGGTGGGCTGAGGAAGGACTTTACACAACGGAGGATTCCCAGTTGGCGACTGGCTTTGAAGGCGAGGTTTGAAATGTGACTTTCCCAGGAAAGGTCATGGCAGATAGTGAGACTCAGAAGCTTGAAAGAAAGGACTTCTTCCAGAGGATTATTGAGAAAGTGGATGGTGGGGGGGTTTCTAAACGGTCCTTTCGGAGAGATATAGTGTGAGTGTGAGATTTGTCCGGATTGAAAGACATGTTCCACGTGTTGGACCAGTTTGTGATTTTATCCAGATCTGCAGTGAGCGAAGAAGCTGCTGCTTGCCGGTTTGAGGGATGACCGATGGTACGGCAGAGGGTGGAACACACTGCTCACTCCAAATCCGTGTCCATATGCTGCGTGGTGAGTAAGTATCATTTATACACATTCACCTCAGAAATACACTGTTCCCTCCCAATTCCGTGTCCATGTGCCACACGGCGGCAATGTTGCATACTGAAGGATTTATTTATTTGTTTGGTATGGGGGTGGTGCATTTTGAATGTACCGCTACTTATTTATTTTGCTCTGCACCTGCTCATTTTGTTTTCATAATCTAATTTTCATTCCTTAATGGATTGATGGGGGGGGGGGGACCCATTGTTTTACTGATCCTGTTACCCAATCTTCCTTCGCTTGTTATGGCTTTATTAAATGTCCAATTCACTTTCTTTGCCTTCTCCACAACTCCACATCAGAAACAGCAGTAAGTAGCGATGTGTGGATGAGGAAGGGAGTAAAGGTGGGCACACACTCATGGTAAACGTGTATGTTGGTGTAGTTCTACTTGATCAAAAAAACACATCCGGCGTCCACCTTAGGTGGCGGACGGAGTTAGTAACTAGAACGACACTCGGTAGAGCCCATACCTCTGCCAGGCTGAACCGTTTACATTTTGTTTCCCACTGACAGTCCGGATATGCATCAAGACTTGAACCAACATCGAATCGGCTTGTTCTCGTCACCTAACCAACAAATCCACTTAGTTTTGTCAGAATGCATCCATTACTTTTTGAGATATCGTGCAATACATAGTTTTTGACCCTATCTCTCAATGGTGAAGAATCACTTGAAAAAATTCTCATATCTGGATTCGGATCTTCACAAAAATTGAATCAATTCGTCCTTATCACGCACCGAACCAGTCCAGGAAATTTCACCTGAATCTGTGTGTAACTTTTTGAGATATTCTGCTCCCAGACAGACAGACAGACAAACAAACAAGAAAAGACGTCGTGCAGAGCATGATACTTGCAAAATCCACCCCCTCTCCAAAGGTTGCCATGGATACATGAAATTGTCCATTTCATTCAGATTAAAATTGACAATCTCACTCAAAG
The DNA here is from genome assembly GCF_056783735.1 of Eptatretus burgeri. Taxonomy (NCBI): domain Eukaryota; kingdom Metazoa; phylum Chordata; class Myxini; order Myxiniformes; family Myxinidae; genus Eptatretus; species Eptatretus burgeri. The sequence continues at coordinate 18,533,685 of NC_140967.1, forward strand.
CTCAGGTCAATCGGATGAAAATTGATTACTCTTCAGATAAAAATTGATGATTTTAGAAGTTTGACCTTGAGTTGACCTTTGACCCTTTGGTCAGTTTTTCAAAAACTTTGGTCAGATTTAAAAAAATCAAAAATAGTTGGTTTCTCAATTCAGTGACGCAACGTGCAAATCCTGTTCAAATTTCAAGTCAATCAGATAAAAAATAACGATTTTAGAAATTTGACCTCAAGATGACCTTTGACCTCAAAGTCAATAGGCTTCTCAGTTGAGATTACCTCGGCAATTTAGTGAAGTTTCATGAAGATCGGTTTAAAATTGTGACCTTAGGCGATTGACTGACAAAACAAACAGACAAGCCAGCAGGTGACGAGGGATTCGCGAGGATCGAAGCGCTGGATACTATGCTTTTCATTCTGACCGATCCACCAACGAAGATTCATTGCCAAGACGTATTGGTTCACATACAATTGTTCCTCTGCCTGGCAAGATTTTTCCTATTGCGTATTTTGCCAACTGGCACTCCTTCAAAAATAGGGTGTCTATTTACCGTCATTTTTTATGAGGACTACCATTTGGAAAATAATCAGTTTGCTGGTTTGTGCTGTGGAGACTCGCATTGCAGACACACACACGCACGCGCGTGCGCACACACACACACACACACGGAAAACCCCATAAACTTCTCTCAATGCTCTTGTTTGACCACACCTCCTGAGCCACACAATATTTTTCATAAGCCACGCCCACTTTCCTACGCCACTCCCACTTTTCATCAACCACGTCCGCTTTCCCTAAGCTCCGCCCACTTTCCTAAGCCCCTCATAAAAAATGACGGTAAATAGACACCCGATTTTTGAAGGACTACCATTTGAAAAATAAAACCTCAATCAAAAATCGGCTCAAGTAAAATTTTCTAAATATCTCGAAGTGTTTAAATCCGAAGTCTCGTTTCTCTACATTCAAAACTGAAGGACAAGTATTGAAAATACTGTACGCGGTTTTTCGGCCGCTGCACAGCAACGGGTGGTTGCTCGGCAACGAAATTCAAACGTGCACATTCCCAACACATATTCCACATGTTGGCAAAGTTTCATTGAAATCGGTTCGCTGGTTCGTGCTGTGGAGCCTCGCGTTGCGCGCACACACACACACACACACACACACACACACACACACACACACACACACACACACACACACACACACACACACACACGGAAAACCCGACAATAAGGGATATCTAGCATATAGAGCGAATCCAACAGAAAGGGGTGAAAACAATAACCTCCTTCACCTTCAGTTGGGGATATTTTGGTGTTTATTATTTAATATATGAAAAATATTTTGGTGTTTATTGGTCTTCCGTCCTCTATCCTGTCTCTGACACAAAGAAGTTGCCATTTCATCTTTTGTTGCACCTTTGTTCTACTTGTCATGTCTGTTTTTGTACATGTCTTGACGTCATGAATCTTTCTGTGATGTTTAGAGAATATTGTTCCGTTAAGCAATATTTATTACTTCATGTGACCTGTTTTATGGACATGTGACATTTACTGCAATGGGTGATATTTGTGATGTGTTTTATTGCATTATGTATTGGTAATTAAAATAATAACAATAAGAATAACAAGTCTGGAGATGACAATGGTTCAGGAGCAATGTACACGGTTCGCCTTTTTTATTTTTTGACCTTCGAGGGGACGCCACGGAAAAACTGGCGGGAATCGGGAAAAACGTAAATGATGAAAGTTGTAGTACTCGAAGAGCACTACTTGCATACCAACTTTCATTCGAAACAGTTGAAAACCCTAGGAGCTCGATGCCCAATTTATTGATTTTTTGACATTTCCTAAGTTCGTGACCTTGACCTTGGGATGAAAATGAAAAATCGATCTCCGTGGGCTATGCAGGTGCCATTTGGCTAACCAAATACCGAAACCCCTGCCAGATTCGACAAACCCCCTCGGAGAAGATGTAAACTGAAACCGGCTACCCCCTAAAAACACATGTTTTTTGGGCTTGGCTCCGCCCATAATGGGCACAGCATGCCCATTTTCAGGAAAACACAACTAGATCATGATACAAACCTCGCACCCTAATTTTATCAAGATCGGATCAAAACCCACGGAGCTATGCTCGGGACAGACAGACAGACAGACACACACCCATAACGAATATAGTGGTCACTTACTGACTCATTAATCAATATATTTCTTCGATGATGTCATCTGATTTATACACATCATAACTTTTTTGTGATGTTTCTTTCACTGCTGTTTAATTGTAATCATCTAAAATTAACTTTCCGGCAAATATATTGTCTCGTCGACCGATTTGACTAATGTGTGAATCATTACGCTCGGAGATTTTTCTGCTCTTGAAGATCGTCGAGCTGACCAAATTCACATTGCATTCAATTAACTGTTCTTTACTGTTGACAAAACCCCAAGGACCGCTCCAATCCGAAGGCGGGAAAACTTCTTGTAGTTAAAATGGCTTTGTTAACAGAAATATGGAAATATGGGTTGACAAGATGCTATCAATAAAATGGATGAACAAAGTGGTCGAAAGCCACAATTAGAGACGAGGGGCCACACAAACTTGTGTACAAGGAGAGAAATAATCCACGATGGTGCCAAAAATAAATAACGGGACTCACACAACAATGGGGAATGTGCGAGAGCTTGAGCAAGGCACGAGCTGCTTGTGGATCCAGTATGGACCGTGCAAGCTGGTACGGCACAGGATAGGAGGCTGGCAATGAGGAGAGGTATGGTGACGAAGAGAGGTGGCCAAATAAAGAGAGGACAGGGATGCTTCCTCTTCAAAGGTCCAACTTTAATTGCCGCATGGCTATGGCCCTTGTTAACTTTGGGACAGCCTTCAAACATGTCGATTCCCTCTCACTGGCCACCTACTGGAGTGGGAGGCACCTTTGTTTTTGCCATCCAGTCTTGCATGGCGGTCCATAGAAAGTGTTCTGCTCTCATCCAGGGCTCTGCAGGGTCCGCTGGCCAAACAGCTGTAATGCTGCCTTTAAAAGCACGTAGTGTGCCTTCCTGCCCAAGTCCTCACCTGGCCTTGCTCGACAACAGGAGGTTTTACAAAATAAATTTACTCTATACTGTCTCAAAGTTATCACTCACTGGTCCCTCAGTGCAAGTTTTACAAGAGGAATCTATGCTTCAGGTGATGTAACTAGGGATATTCCCACACCCCCTCCCTTTCACGTAACAATATTATGGGACATCCGGCTTAACATCCCTCTCACCTTCCAGTCTTTCATTCATTCCGTGTGCAGTTTGGGGCTGCTGGTTTGCATCAATGCTGGTAGCGCAGCTGTGCCGCTGATGCAGTACACCCTGTTGGTTCAAGCAGAAATTTGTCATTTTATGCCAGAAATAACTCACCTACTCCACGAAGGACACCGTGGGATCTTTAACGTCCACCAAGTAATGCCGGCAGACGAGACGCCCAGTTTAACATCCATCCAAGGGACCCGTGCAACCAATGCTGAATCACCCTGCCCATGAAACACTGGGATGACAGTTTATAGCTGGGTCGAGATTCGAGCCCAGACTCGACAGATTAGAGACGAGTGTGCATACCTCTAAAGTCTAGACCATGCTGCCAACCCACATTACAGTGACCCAATATTCTCGCTGGTACTCTGACTTTCGGGTGTTGTTGTGCTTCAAAACACGATTGCCTGAAAACAAAATAACAAAACACTGGAGTTTTGACACAAAGAGCACAAACAGAAGTGAAAGTCACACGTGATGACTTTTGAGGTCACCACCGTTAATTATGTGGTTGCTGTAAGAGCGATGAAAACAAATCTCTCCCCACTTCTCCTCCATGTCTGCGGCTCAGCAAAGCAGTGATACTTCCAGCTGTTTTGAAGACAACAAGCAATAAACACGTCGCTGGAGTCCAGCGGAAAATACATGACTAGCTATTTGATGAAAAAGGTGAGAAAATGTATTCGCACGTTATTATCCCAAAGGGGGAAAAGAAAGCCACAGGCCTGGTAACATTTATCACTTTGTTTTGGGTGAAGTTACTTAACGGACGATGTCCTTTGCCATTTTTCGCAGCTGATCCGCTGCTGCTTATCGTAAATAAACAAGGACATGCGAGGAGACCGAAACACAATCAGGCCATTTGGCACAGCATCCCTGTGTCTTATCCACAACCTATTTGGTTGACCAGCCAATTCACTTACCTTCCCTTTACTCATTCCATCCTGAGCATCACCTCGACATTACTTAAATATTCACATACCTTGAAGATCTACAGGGAGGGGATTTATCCGGTGCACGGCACGCAATGGCCGTCTCGTCCACAAGCTAAATGCAGATGGGACGGCCAGATTTTTGAAAACGTTGGCCTCATGTGACATGGAACCAAGGTTCAAATCTCCGATTCCAGATAAGTTTGTACATTATCTATTAATCTCCTTGTAATTCATGTCATTGGACACTGATGTCTCCTAATGTCTTCCTTCTGAATGTGATTTCTGATTGTGATGTACCATACTCTGTTGGAGTGTGTTTGTACTGCTGAAGCAGTTTCTTGGCAAGGGTTATACTGGGTGGTTTGCCATTGCCTTCCCAGCAGTCGTTAGGGCAGGAATTTGGAATTTTCAAGGTGCTGGTGATTGCTCGCCTCCTCTTAGCGCAGGACACCGCGGGGTCTTTAACGTCCACCAACTAATGCTGGCAGATGGGACTTCCAGTTTAACAACCATCTGAGAGACAGTACACATTGATGAATCATCCTGCCTGTGAAATACCACCATGACAATTTATAGCTGGGTCAGGATTCAAACTGAGGAAAGACTGGTTAGAGACGAGTGTGCATACCTCTAGGTCATCCTACCAGCTTAACATGACCCCAAGATCGATCTGAAAAACCACATGCTTGAGGATGCAGCACCACTCTCTGCATTACATCATAATGTCAGTTTTTGGATAGATTTCATTGTGTCGGGGATCGAAAGCAGATTAGACAGCTTAATGGCAAGCACAAATGATCAGGTAACTTACCATTATCGCTGCATGTTTAAACGAGCGCATATAGGTCACCATGGTCCTTCAAGAAGACAACACATTCCCTCTGCGACACAAAAGATCATGCCTCGCTGGTTTTGTCTTGTCTTTGGTCTTGTCCGTCCCTTGACATGATAATTCAGACATGGTCTTTCTGTGGGCAATGCCACCATGTAGTGCTAATATTTTTTCCTCCGATGGTGTAGTCGAGGCAGGAACGAAGGATTTAGTGAAGATCTCCGCCCAGAGTGGCCCACTCTTTTACGAAAGTCCGGTGCCCAATTCAAATGAATAACGATTCTATTTTCACTCTACATTGGCACTCTGGTCTTCTTTTGTGGCACTCAACATATCTCCACAATTGAGGCATAAATCACCATTATTTCGACATCACATTTGTGTGCTCTTCGAGCTCATCAGAACAAGCGAGCCTTGAGCATGAAATGATCGGAGAGTGAAAATGATTTTCTATTAAGACTTCCATCGCTGTGAAAGTTCAGATTAGGTTCATGCCATCGAATAAATGGATTACCTCCAGCTTATAAAGTCTATCATAATATGAAATATAACACCTGCAGTTTGTGCATCGTCTCTTCCACAAAAAACCTGATTTTATCTTCCACTGGGGGTGCACCCATGTCATATAAGGAGACCAGTTCCTAGCAATGATTAGAAATCCGAATGAGGATAGCAGAATGTAAGGTGGTATGGATTGACTCATACAAGGATTGCAAAAGTTATTGTATTGGTCCTATGGATGTGCAGTGACCCCTACTGGAAGTGCCAACAATGAATGCTCCCTCCCATAATGGGACGTACTTAATGTATGGCTTGTGAGGAGAGTGACCTCACCACATCGTCTTTGGGCTGTTTGTCCCACTATCCCAACACTGTCTTTTCATGATGCTGTGCTCACATGATCTGTCTAACCAGCAGAAGGTACAATGTCATTCATGGTCTTATGTAGGGTCAACCGCAGTTTGAATGGCATCAAAACCAAGCAACTCAACAGGTGACGTACCTGTGACGTTGCTTTGGTCTCGTGGTCTTTTGGGGGCATGCATCACTCCACTCCTCCTGGCGGGTATTTGAGATGACGTCCTTGATGAGAGCCGCTCTGTGTCTGAAACAGACTTTCTTCTTCTTTCGTATGCAGCACACAAGCTGCAAGTAGCATCATTGGCTGAGGACGTTGCTGTGGAGTTGATGGAATGCCTTCTGGAGGTTAGAGCAAGAATTTGTAACTTGGCCATGTGCTGGCGATAGCTCGCCTACTCTTAATGAAGGACACCGTGGGATCTTTTGAATGCTAGCAGATGGGATACCTAGTTTAATTTCCATCTGATGGACGGCACGCACATCAATGCCTCGCCATGCCTGCGAGACAACAGGATGACAGTTTGTTGCTGGGTCGGGATTCAAACTCAGGATAGACGGCTCTGAGGCATGGGCATACCTCTCGGACATCCTGCTAGCCCGGTGGACTTTCTGATCAGCTTTGGTCTCCCCCTTCCGTGGTTCTCCTAATTTTGGTGATCATGCGCCCTGCCCTCTGTGAACTGTTTGATGACTTAAAACATCTCTAATACCACGTTTCAATGACAAGGGTGTGAAACACTAGCTACTTTAATCCAGGTTAAACAAATCATCCTCAAGTCTCATTTACAATTGAACTACAGGTATACGACAGCTCTGAGCAAGTATAAAGAGTTGACCAGTAAACCGCTTCAAAGGATGCAATGTTGAGCGAATGTGCGTGAGGTCTCCTGGACAAGCAGATGCTATTACTGCATGGATGTTTCGAATCAGGAACACATTCAAAATGTCCGCGTCATGAGCAATTTCACATCCTATCACATTTTCTCTATTTTCAACTGCATATCCCACTAGGGGAGGTCAAAGTCTTTCACGAACCTGCTGGTCAGGCCGGACGTTCCACTGAAAGTGATGGGAATGGCGATGACTCGGGTCCTCTTTGCTCAAGACACTGTAGGATATTTAATGTCCACCAACGAATCCTGGTAGATAGGACACCATTGCTTCAGGTAACACTAAATCATGCATAGTCACATTGAGATCATTCTGATGCTCCCTCCACCCTGAATCTTCACTTTTTGATGATACCCTCTCACACACATCACAATCAAATATAATTCACCTCGCCATCCCTCAACTGCAATGCCTACAGAAAGTCAACACCCCCTTTAAAATTTTTCACCTTTTGTTGCCTTATAGCCTGGAATAAATTGCATTATATTTTTCCACCTTTATTTACATACGTATCATAACCCACAACTTCCAAGTGAAAAATTCTACAAATATCAGAAAATTAATTTAAAACACAAAACTAGAATATCTTGGTTGGATAAGTGTCCACCCCCCTGAGTTAATACTTGGTGGGAGCACCTTTGATAGCAATTACAGCTGTGAGTCTGTTGGGAAAGGTCTCTCCCAACTTTACACACCTTGATAAAGGCCCGGTCACACCTTGACGTTTTAGCCAACGTATGCCGATTTTTGAATTTTTTTTCTAAAACGCTGGCACACGTTGAATACGTTATGGGTAAGTTTTGATAACATTGAGAGCACGCTGAAAAACACTGCCATACGTCGTTGTACGTTGGCTTTAAACGTTGTACTTTTCGGTTGTCCTCAAATTTTTTCATGCTTGAAATTTCACGATGTATGCCGGCGTACGACTCGCACGTTCCGCTACGCTGGCCACAAGTTGTATGCACGGTCTGCGATCGTTGACAGACGTCAACACATGCTACTTGTAAGGTAATCATAAGTTGAGACACGCCGAGGTAATGTTTAGCGTACCCGAAACTTATTTCTAGCCTATGATTAACGTGTTGTTGGCACGTTACACGATCGTTGCCACACATCGACAGACGTTACTTTTAAGTTACTCATAGGCTGAAAGACGTCGGTATAATGGATCGTCCTTGCGTCAGCGTCCACGGCCACGGCCAGGACACTTATTTGCAGCATTCTTCAAACTTTTCTTCGGCATGATGAGGATGTTCACACTTCGATGTCGAGCTTGGCTATGATTCCAATTGTCCATCAGCAGCGTCTATTTAAAATAGTGGGGTTTGAGCGTTTTAACACGTTCAGAAGAAACGCTTCAAATTTCAAAACCCCAGCGTCAAAAAACAAAGGCGAGTGACAGCAATTTAAATCGTTCATTGTAAACAATGAAAATAGCTGAGTGGTACCGTTTAAAAGTCGTTGAGTGTAAAAAAAATCCAATTGTTGAGCGCAAGTGTCTACTTTCAATAGTGGAGATGCAGCCATTTAAATCGTTGAGTGGCAGCCTATGAACCTACTCGTGGACACGCGGACGCAAGGACGATCCATCATAACCCACACCCTCCCCCTCACACTCACCTACTACTGCCAACATGAACAAACTACTACTAATACTAATACTGATACTGATACTGATAATGATACTGATACTGTTACTGCTTGCATGGACATCGACTCAAAAAGGACTCGAAAACACTGTTGGGTTCCCCTTTTATGAGCAGCATTTTTATATAACAATCCCCAAAACCGCTGGGAACACGTCTTTATATGGCAGTTGTAAGCTAGAAACACGTTCATTTTTTTTTTTGTCGACCGGAAGACGTCATTGGAATACGTCTACATACGTCGATGTGTGTTGGGACTACGTAAAGAATTGGTTCAAAGCACGTCAAACATAAGTTAGAAATAAGTTTCGCGTGAAAAAGACATTACCGCGACGTGTTTTGACTTATGAGTAGCTTATAAGTAGCCTTTGTGGACGTGTGTAAGCGTCCACATATCGTGTGTAAAACTTATCCCCATCGCATGCGGAACGTGTGTCATACGCCGAGTACGTCCAAAAATTTTGAACATGTTTAAAATTTCTTGACGTACTCTACTTACTACGACGTATGATAGCGTACTTTAGCGTTCTACTCACGTATACCAAACTTACTCATACCGTATTTGACGTGCCCCAACGTTTTAGACACATTTTTCTTAGGTCGGCATACGCTGGCAAGATCGCCAAGGTGTGACCGCGATGGTGACACTTCCATTTCTACGGCAGTTATGATTCGAATCGTTGTGCGTCAGCCTTTTAATAGGCTATGTCACGACATCGTCGGCGATGCGTGCAACACGCTATGCCGAAGTTAGACTATCGTTGGGCATCGGTTGTGTAGGCCGACAACAGGTTCAGCATTCGTTGGTATAAGTTATCTAATACACAACGAAACGTTCTGTGTCCATTACTAATATGTTATGCATACGACCAACTCGTTATGAATACGTCCGAATCTTAAAAAAAAAAACATCAAAAGTTCAACGTCAGCCAGCGTTTTACATACATTTTAATATGTTGCCATCGCTGGCTAAAACGTCAAGGTGTGACCAGGCCTTAATATAAGGCAATATTTGTCCATTGTTCTGTACAAAACTGTCCAAGCTCAATCAAGTTGCATGGGGAGCGCTAAAGGACAGCAATAATTAAGTCATGCCACAGATTTTCTATTAGATTGAGGTTGGGGCTCTGACTCGGCCACTCAAGGACATTAAACTTTTTGTTCCATAACCACTCCAATGTAGCTTTGGCTCTGTGAGTCAGGTCGTTGTCATGCTGAAAGGTGAACTTCTGTCCCAATATTAGCTTTCTTGCAGAGGGCAGTAGGTTTTCCTCTCAGATTTTTCTGTATTTTGCTGAATCCATTTTCCCTTCTCTCCTGACAAGTACCCCAGTTCCTGCTCATGAGAAACATCCTCATAATATGATGCTGGTACCACAATGCTTCACAGTAGGGATGGTCTTCTTTGGGTGATGTGCTTTGTTGGGTTTGCACCAAACGTAACGCTTTGCATTTAGGCCAAAAATGTTCCATCTTAGTTTCATCAGACCATGAAAACTTTTACCACAAGGCTTCAGAATCTCCTGAGTAGTTTTTTGCACACCTCAAATGGAACTCAAGGTGGGCTTTTTTGAGTAATGGCCTCCTTCTTGCAACCCTATCATACAGGCCAGACTTGTGGAGTGATTGGAATGTTGTTGTCACATGCACAATCTTTGCCATAAAGGCCTGTAGCTCTTTCAAAGTTGCCATATTCACTTCTTGGTGGCCTCTCTGATCAGTCTCCTCCTTGCTTGATCATCCAGTTTGGAGGGACGGGCTGATCTTGGCAATATCTTGGTGGTACCATACGCCTTCCACTTCTTAATGATTGTATTGACTGTGCTCCAAGGGATATTCAAGGCCTTTGGAATATTTTTATACCCATCCCCTGATCTGTTCCTTTCCAGAACTTTATCCCGGAGTTATTTTGAAAGGTCCTCGGTGTTCACAGTTGAGTCTTTGCTGTAAAATGCACTACGCAGCAGAGGAAACCTCCAGTGATAGCTGATATTATTCTGAAATAATCAGAATCACTACAATTTAAAGGCCCTGTCACACCTTGACAACTCATCCAGCGTATGCCTGAAGTATGAAAAATTTGGCTAAAACGCTGGCACACATCAAATACGTTATGGGTAAGTTTGTATACGTTAAGAGCACACTGGCATACGTCGTAGTATGCCGAGCTGTTAGACAAATTTTCCATGCTTGAAATTTTTCGACGTATGCCAGCGTATGACTCACACGTTCCGCATTACGCTGGCCATAAGTTGTAGGCACGTTACGCGATCATTGACACACATCGACACACGTTGCTTGTAAGTTACTCATAAGTCGAAACACATCGAGGTGATTGTTAGCGTCAGTGTTCCAGACTCCCTGGTTTTGTTTCTTTTTTTTTCGGTGTGACGGTGATGTTGACACTTCGATTTTTAGTGCGGTTATAATATAATATAATTAATAGGCTGCCGCTCAACGATTTAAATCATAACCACACTAGAAATCGAAGTGTCAACATCACTGTGATACCGAAGAAAAAAAAAATCAGGGAGTCTGGAACACTGACGCTAACCATCAACTCGACGTGTTTCGACTTACGAGTAACTTACAAGTAACGTGTGTCGACGTGTGTCAACGATCGCGTAACATGCCTTCAACTTATGCCAGCGTATGCGGAACGTGCATCATACGCCGAGTACGTCGAGAAATTTTCAACATGCTGAATATTTCTCGACGTACTCGGCGTAAGACGACATATGCCAGCGTACTACGACGTATGCCAGCGTGCTCTTAACGTACACAAAACTTACCCATAACGTATTCGACGTGTGCCAGCTTGGTTCGGCAAATTTTTCATACGTCGGCATACGCTGGCTAAAACGTCAATGTGTGACAGCGGCTTCACACTTCGATGTCTAGTGCGGTTATGATTTGAATCGTCGAGCCGCAGCTTATGAATAGCCTACGCCACGTGATCGTCGGCGATACGCTGCCGCGCTATGCATAAGTTCGACTATTGTTGGGCATAGGTTGTGAACGCCGACAACACGCTCAGCATTCGTTGGTATAAGTTATCTATATGTGATTGAAACATTCTGTGTACATTACTAATATGTTATGCATACGTCCAACTCGTTATGAATATGTTCAAAACTGGTAAAAACATCAATAGTTCAGCGTACGCCAGCGTTTTTCATACATTTTGATACCTTGCCATACGCTGGCTAAAACGTCAAGGTGTGACAGGGCCTTAATAGAGATGGAGGCCAATTAACTTGTGTGATTTTGAAGGTAATTCGTAACACCTGAGATAATTTACAATTGCTATTACAAAGGGGGGGGGGGGTGGTGGACACTTATCCAATCAAGATATTCCAGTTTTGTGTTTTAAATTAATTTTCTGAAATTTGTAGAATTTGTTTTTCACTTGGAAATTGTGGTTTCCAAAGTGGAAATAAAGATGGGAAAAGTAGTCTGATTTAATGCAATTTAATTCCAGGCTACAAGGCAACGAAAGTTTAAAATTTTTCAAGGGGGTGTAGACTTTCTTTTGCCACTGTACCGATCAGTTCCACTAATATGCATTCTTTTAATTACCTATCGAATTTCAACACAAATTACTATCTACTGTTTCTGCTGCCACGACCTTTCCAGGGAGAATATATATATATATATATATATATATATATATATATATATATATATATATATATATATATATATATATATATATATATATATATATATATATATATAATACCCCGGTTAAAATAGGTGTACATATCCCTGTGTCGTAAGAGGAGACCAGGGTTGCGTCAGGAAGGGCATCCGGCGTAAAACATGTGCCAAATCACTATGCGGATCATACGGATGATTTGCTGTCGCGACCCCTAACGGGAGCAGCCGAAAGAAGAAGAAGATATATATATATATATATATATATATATATATATATATATATATATATATATATATATATATATATATATATATATATATATATATATATATATATAAATATATATAAATATATATATATATATATATATATATTTGCGTGGTGTTGGCTTAATGGTTAGGGTGGCAGGCTTGGGATCTGAGGGTCCTGAGTTCAAATCCCACTCAGCTGTTGAATTAATACCAGGTGGGGTTAACTCGGCCTGTCATCCTTCCGAGGTTGACAAAATGAGTGCCAGCTTGCTGGTATCCTGTGTCGGAGTGGCGACCCATCCAGGATTCTGCCCAATAGCCAAGGAGACTGCTTAAGCAGCACCAATGCTCTGCGCAGAGTATGGTCCCCAATGGATGGATGGATTCCATATATCAACTAGAAGGGCACTTGGTAGAGCACGTACCTCCACCACGTCATGCCTGATCCAAGAGAACGTATCGGGCCAATACATTTTTGAAATATCGTGCTATATATCGTTTTTGGCCACAACCTTTTGAGATATCCTGCTCACAGACAAACAGACAGGGGTGAAAACATACCCCTCCATCCACCTTCGGTAACTACTCTCTGAGTGAAAGAGCCCAACCTGAATACTGACCCTAACTCACCTCTTCATTCTTATTCGGGTGTGGGCCCTCGTCCTTTTTTCAAAAACAATAACCATGAACCCTGTCTTCTTTCAAATGCAGTCTTTTGTTTTTCCATCTCCTTGGAAATCCAGGTTTAACTCAATAAGGCATCCGGTTAACTCGGTGGTAATTTCTATGACACAGTTACAGTTCAGATTGTGAAATACTACGACAACTTCTACTAGTAGTACAAGCAGCACACTACTACGATTACAACAGTCCCAATTTTCTCCACCTTTCTGTAGGTCGGCAGGGGAACGTTTTCGGCCCAAGTCCTTCACCAACTAGCTGTTCTGGCCTGACGTTCGACCGAAAGTGATTTTGGCAGGAATTTTGTAATTCGTCGAGCGTGCTGGGAGATACTTGCCTACTCTTCAAGAAAGACATCGAGGGATCTCTTACATCCACCGTTGATCAGCGCCGGCACACGGGTCAACCGTCTCAACGTCTCCCCGAGGGACACAACGACTCCTCGTCCTGCAAGCAAAATACCAGCGTGGCAGTTTATAGCAGCTTGGACGCTTGAGCTCAAGCCAGACAGGTTAAAAGTGAGTGCGCACACCTCGAAATTAATCCTGCCAGCCAAGTTCAGCCAACAATTTCCATCATGACAATTCAAATAGGGTTCACCACATCAAACAGACAGTCGGCCCACTGTACGTCGCATACCACAGCCATCGTTTGGTATTGTGGTATCCAATTGGCCGCTGTGCACGAAAATTAATGAATTTAATGTGAATGTTATCTGAGAAACATCATTAAAACTTATCAAGACGAGTCAAGGCTTTGTAGCTTTGTAAAGGCAGAATAGCATGGTATTGGATGAGGATGGGTGGGAGTGCGGAGCTGAAAAAGTCCCCCCCCCCCCCGCAAAAGCTTTGATAAAGCACGAATGATGAGAGGCCATTAAATTTCATGGAAGATATACGTTCATTTAAGAACAAAAATGTTGAGAATGCCTGGTGAAACAGATGTTTATGGCAGCGTTGTTATGTCCAATGCTCTACACGAACAATCAGTGTCAGCGAATGTGGCTTTTGCAGAGAGGAGATTGTAATATATTGCTGGTATGGGACGCAAAGCTCGAATTGTAAATCTTCTTAATGAAGACATTTCAACAATTCATGGCACGTTGTGCATTATTATTGCCATTTAATTTCTTTATGTGATGGTTCTAACCCAGGATAAAATATCCATTAACTTTCGACAACGAATTTTGTTTACTGAACAGCAATTGATGCGAACCGTTTCGCACTCCGCGAGGCCGGTCGGCACTGTTGATCTGGAGGTCCAAGTTTCTTGTGGGTCATCGGTGGTGTTAAAAAAAGGAAAAGCCACCGTGATGTTGGCCAATGTTGCGTGAGTGATGGCAAAATCGATATTTATTTATTTATTTTACAAGGACTCCGCACGCATCGGCTTTTGAAACGCGTAGTAAGTGCACTGTGGTGCGCTTTGGGTAAATCATTAGGATGAAAAGTTTTAAAGATGAATTTGGACATCATGAAAACAAAAATAATAATGAATAAATAATAAAAACAAATTCTTACCCCCCCCCCCTCTCCCCTAATTGTCATTGAAATTATTCTCAAAAGATGAGTCACCGTATGTCAAACAGGTCTTAATTGTTATCTTGTGTTAGTTTGTCCCTTCAGGCCAAGGGGTGGTGGAATGGTTAAGACCTTGTTCGGTTGCTCACACCAGCAGGGGTTAGATTCCCAAGACTCAAGGTGGAAATTTCACCACCTTGTGATGAAGTGGCGACTTGTCAAGGATTACTTTTCAGACAAGAAAATCACGTGCATGACTTGCCTTGAGCGGCCCAATGCTGTGCCAAGAATATGGTTCACCACCACCACCACCACCATCATAATAGGAGTTCCCTTACAAGTAACTTCGATTCAAGAAGAGGCCATTAGGCCCACCAAGCCAGCACTATGACTGCCAACCTATTGTGCTTTGTCCATGCTCTATCCTTTTAAAAATTCTGAACATCAAGCAACGAAGCAGAACATATGCCATATTTTGAAATCTTTGGGAAAGCACGGACATGGGTTGAACCACCCAGCTCCCAGACTCAGAGGAGATTCTCCAACCATTACACCAACGAGTCTTGTCCTTGTCCTTATCCATAATGTCCTTTTCTTTTCTGTAATGCAGGAACAAATTTCTAAATGAGTCAGAGAGGAGAGAGAAGAGAGAGAGGAGAGAGAGGGGAGAGAGAGGGGGGAGAGGGGAGAGAGGAGAGAGAGGAGAGAGAGGGGAGAGGGAAAGATTAGTGTTTAATGAACCTCATAACAGAAGAAGAAGCAGAAGAAGAGACTTCGAAAAAGTTGTGCAAAACAATTAAATTATCACCAATTGTTTTGAACTTTACTTGTCCGAACCAATGTTAGGATTGCTTTTGAAGCAGGCTTCAACGAAGATCCTATAATATTTGTTGAGTAAATTAATAGTGTATGTTATCCCAAATTGTGTAAGGGATGAATACAAGTACCCGCAGTTACCAACAGGTAAAGCGAGACATTCCAAGGATGAAAACTGTCAATTTATAGATGCAAGCAACACTTTATCTCCTCCAATGCAACATCCACAAGGCAATGCTGTAATCGAGAACAACAAATATATTTCCAAACAACAGCATGCTGTAGGGTTTAACACCTCCTGTTGACACCACCCACACAGGTGAGCCAACAAGTAGGTGACCACACTGACAAACATACTCAGTTTGTTGCGTAAAGAAGTTGAAATAAACTATTGAAAATGTTTGCCCCAAACATCTTACGACATTGTGTGTGTGTGTGTGTGTGTGTGTGTGTGTGTGTGTGTGTGTGTGTGTGTGTGTGTGTGTGTGTGTGTGTGTGTGTGTGTGTGTGTGTGTGTGTGTGTGTAGTCCAGGCTGCTCGTGCCGCTGTGCACAATAATTAATGAATTTAACGTGAATGGTATCTGAGAAACATCATTAAAACTTATCAAGACAAGTCAAGGCTTTGAAGCTTTGTTAAGGCAGAATAGGATGGTATTGGTTGAGGAGACATGGAGGAGACACCATGGAGAGAGAGTGTCGATTCTGCTGAAGTCGTCTCTGGATGATTTGTCATTTCCTTCCCAGCAATCGCTGAGGACAGGAACTTATAATTTGTCCAGGATGCTGGTGATACCTCGCTTACTCCTTGTGAAAGATCAAACTAGGATGTTTAACGTCCACCAGCAACTAATGCTGGCAGATGTGTCACCAGCTGAATGTCCGATCTGACAGATGGCACACTCATTGATGTAACGTCCAGCCTACGAAACTCCAGGGTGATAGCTTATAGTCAGGTCGGGAATCAAACTTAGACGAGACAGTTCAAAGAGACGAGTGCATGACGTCTGAACTCTGCTGTCAGTTCAAATAGTGAGGAATGTTCGGGACAATCTATACACATATCAATTGGAAAGGCAAGTAGGCTTTGGGAAAATTGGGGAGAAAATTAATTGGAGAAAAACAAGAGAAGGGGAAGCGGAGTTGGCGTGTCGTTCATATGCTGCACAAGGCTGCGGGGTAGCATCATTGGCTGAGGGTGCAGTTGTGCTGCTGATGCTGATGCAATGCCATCTGTGGCTTATGGCAGGAATTTGGAATTTGGCCATGGTGCCGATGATGGCTCACCTTCTCTTCGTGAAGGACACCGTGTGATCTTTTAACACCCACCGATGAAAGCCAGACGACAGGAGTCCCGTTTAACGTGCATCCGAGGGACGGCACACACATTGATGACTAACCCTGCTTGTGAAAAACCAGGAAGAGAGTTTATAGCTGGGTCGGGATTATTGAATGGATGAGGATGAGGAAAGGATTTGGAATAAGGAGAGAGGAGGCAAGGCAATATATATAACACATTAATACATGAGGCAAGAATTCTGCAATTTTGCTGTTACAATAACTCAGACAATTATGAAAAGAAACACTTAGGTTGTCCGTTCCAAGTTCAAATATAGATTTTCTGGCAACAGTAAAACATAATTCATGCACTCCTGGTCCATCTTCACTTGATGAGACCCGATCGATGTCACTGAACCTGACATCTCCTGTTTTTTTGTGCTCGGTGACTGATTGATGTTTTACAGGGTCAAACTAATCATTGTCATTCGGGATCTGTTTTTGTTGAAGAGCATCGCGGAACATCTTTTTGTTTATATCATTATGTCCATCAGTGAAGGTGAACTGAGGTTATGTTTTTACCCCTATTTGTTTGTCTGTGTCTATTTGTGAACAGGGTATTTCAAAAACTTATTGATGGACTCGGACGAAACTTGGTGGACAGTTTGGGTGTGTGAGAAGGGCGAATTGATTGGGTTTCGGTGACGATCCGGATCCAGAGACGAGAATTTTAAAGTGATTCTTCACAATTTAGAGATTGTGGGTTTTTTATTTAGAGAACAAGATGATTAGATTTTGGTTAAGGTCCGAATGTAGATCCGCCTTATCAATGGGATACAAAGTAAACTTTTTTTTTGAGGTCGGCCCAAACACTATCAGAGCCTGAGATGTAGGATCTAAATAAATATCATGATAAAAAAATACACTGGAGTGAGCATTCAATACGAAGAGTAATCGACACAAACAGAGAACACAAAATTGATGGCAGCAGAAACAAATCCAGAACGATTACTTAGCTTTTGGAAGCAGATCATATGGAGGACCAAGAGAAGCAACCATGACCTAGAAACCTGAAGTCTTAATGTAGGACTAAGTAACACAAGTTTAATATTTTGAGAGCATGAAAGGTCCGTGAGCAATTAACCAGACTCAATGGTGTAACGGTTAGCGCTCTCTTCTCTGCGTCTGGGAAGTCGGCGGTTAAAACCGCGGCTGAATCAGAGGAAAGACTTTCAAAATGGTACATGTTGCTTCCTTTCTTGACACTCAGCATTTAAAAAGGCCGAACAACCATAGTTTGGCAACTATACCGCAGGCTTTGATGAGTCTCATGGCCTCCTTGTGCATTGAAGTTCCTTGAAGGGAACTTATACTTAACCAGGACAATATCACTTAAGGGTGGCCTGACAAATCTGACCTGAAGTTATTAACAGCTGAATCCTGTTTGTACTAATCAAAGCAGGTCATTTGATGAAGCTGCATGGAGGACTTTTGTCATTTCTTCATGCACAACGTACCTGCAAAACAGATAAATGGATCAATGATGTCAATAAAACGACCATCAGCTATGCTTACAATTATTGTGGACAAAATTATTGACTCTTACAACACAAAAAACAGTGAGACAAACAGACTTCCAATGACAGAGCACACCTATATCTTACAGGCTTACAAACCACCATAGCAAAGGTCATCAATCGAGGACCAGAATGGGTCACCAGTCGAGGACCTGTGAATGATCATCAGACCTTTAATAACTGTCATCGTAAAGAAGGTGAAGTGACATTTGGTGGATAGTTTGGGTGGACAGTACAAAAGCCGTTCTTCAAAGCCAGAGAGAGCGAGAGAGCGAGAGAGCGAGAGAGCGAGAGAGCGAGAGAGCGAGAGAGAGAGAGAGAGATAACTGACTGCCCACACACAGACTGTCTCTCGTTTTTATACAGACTAGCTTTTGATTGCATGTCCTCTCTTTGTCGAGGCAGCTTCTCAGGGAGTTATATTTAAACAGAAAAAGCACCAGGTATCCGCACAATGGTGTTGTAATGACATTCTCATACGGCACATTGTAGAATCCATTTAAAGTGATTGTTAAAGTAGACTTATTGGTGCATATTTGCTTCGACATACCATATCACTGTTAACTACGGCTTTTCCATCATAGGAAGTGTGAAGAAACTTGATTGAATGGTGAAAACTTTTACAGGAACACCTGGGTTGATTTCCTTCATAATTAAGTGCATGGTTTAGTTTCACCTTATTGCAGCCCGAGTGTCAGTTGGAAAGTCACACTTTTGTGTGCCACCGTGACCTCAATCAAGAGCTTCTAACTTCGTCTGAACTTAATCAATAGGATGAACAGCAATGTGTGGAAAAAAACCCCTGCCCTTTGTGGCCCCTTTAACAAATGCTAACAGCCCGATCAAAGGCAACGGACTACATCCTGATGGATTCCGGTGACCTCACATCTGCTGAACACAGGAAAAGCTGCTCAAGCTTTAATGGGTTCAACATTGGTGAAACCTGTGGCATGACTGATGAGTTTCGATTTGCTTTTATTTTTCGTAAATAACTGCAAGCTTTTTATGGCCATTTGTGAGACAACAGTTTCATTGTTATGACAGTAGTTTTGGAATTTGGACATCTCGTTTCCCTGCCGAAACGAAAGGGGTCAAAGTGAACATAGGTAATGAAGATGACATCAAAATATAAATTGGGTCACCTGATTGAGATCTGGAGTGAGCATTCAATACAAAGAACAATCGACACAAACAGACAACACAAAATTGACGGCAGCACAGACAAATTCAGAACGATTACTTAGCTTTTTGGAAACAGATCACTCGGGTGATTTAGACTTTAGTGTTCGTGATTTATTTGAGCCTACTCTTGATCATCGAATGGTTGCGTGTCACGACTTCAACCGAGAGCGTGGCGGAGTTTGGAGCGTGTATGTATGTTCATTTGAAATACTATTTGGTCACTGTTATTTCATGTTTTTACATCAATTTGATTAATCATTGAAATATTTAATTGTGACATTGAGCTTCCATGTGTGACAATAATGCAGTGCAGCAAATTTTGGGGAAATTGGGCCAGGGGCTTCAAAAATAAATAAATAAATAAATATACACATATAATCTTTCTAACCACTGATTGACTGATTGACTAACTAACCACTCACTCACTGACTGATGTTAAAGATCAGTACTTTCCGGGTGATGTGAAAATCTGAAATTTTACGTGCCAATTGACATCGAAGCCGGTACACTGGGAAAAATCACAGTACAATCGGACAACATCCACAAATGAAAATGTAAAAAAATGAAAAAAAATGCAGGTGAGTGACCTGAGACAATGGGGAAGCACTGTAATTTTGTGTGCCGACAGACATTGAAGCTGATACAATGTCGAAGCATACCCTGCTCGTATATACATATACATATATATATATATATATATATATATATATATATATATATATATATATATATAGATATATATATACATACATATATGGTGTCCCAAAAAAATGTACTCACATTTTGGCTCCTCATAACTGGTTTTGGAGTACATTTTTTGGGACACCCTGTATATATATATATATATATATATATATATATATATATATATATATATATATATATATATATATATATATATATATATATATATATATATATATATATATATATATATATATATATATATATATACACACACACACTCAATTATGTTGTGGCAGGAGGTGGTGATCCCGTGATGAACAGAAACGATCTTGCACTGCATTCAAACCAAATGGAGGTGGCTCGCCAACGCGGGAAACAAAGAAGCATACGAGAAACTTAGCTCTGATTTCATGGGATATATTCCTGAATAAATAAGTAAAAATAACAAGGGGATGATCAGGATGGTGAGGATGATGGCAGGTTGGGGTGGGGAATACAAAGCCAATCAATAAATAATTATATACAAGAGGAATAAAATCTAAAGGCCCCACTGACCAGACTCAAGCACAAATAGCGATAGGAATGAGAACTGGGTGGGCCTCATCTCCGCTGGTGGAGTCGTCAAAGCAGGTCAACGGGCAGGAGAGATGAACAAGTGAACTCTGCCCGCTCAGAAGAGACAAAACTCCGCCCTTCTCTCTCAGCACGACACCTGTCTCAAGCCCCTCCCCTCTCTTTGCCAAGGCCTCACCTTGTCGCCTCACCCGGGGATTACAGGAGGCCACACGTACAATATCTTAACCTTAAACCCTAATTAATTATTACAATGCACCACCCTCCATATGATGCACATTTAGACAAGACAATTCTTCAGTTACATTTCCCCACTTATTACATCGAGATTTCGAGCAACACCAACACGGACCATACAACTCTATAAATTTCTATCTGGACTTAAGTAATATAATATAATATATATATATATATATATATATATATATATATATATATATATATATATATATAAATATATATATATATATATATATATATAATATAATATATATATATATATATATATATATATATATATATATATATATATACAGTGGGGAGAACAAGTATTTGATACACTGCCGATTTTGCAGGTTTTCCCACTTCCAAAGCACGTAGAAGTCTGTAATTTTTATCATCGGTACACTTCAACTGTGAAAGACGGAATCCAAAACAAAAATGCTGAAAATCACATTGCATGATTTTAAAATAATTAATTTGCATTTTATTGCATGAAATAAGTATTTGATCACCTACCAACCAGTAAGAATTCCGGCTCTCAGAGACCTGTTCGTTTTGTCTTTAAGAAGCCCTCCCATTCTCCACTCACCTGTATTAACTGCACCTGTTTGAACTCGTTATCTGCAAAAAAGACAGCTGTCCACATTCAATCAATCAGACTCCAACCTCTCCACAATGGGCAAGACCAGAGAGCTGTCTAAGGACATCAGGGACAAAATTGTAGACTTGCACAAGGCTGGGATGGGCGACAGGACAATAGGCAAGCAGCTTGGTGAGAAGGCAACAACTGTTGGCGCAATTATTAGAAAATGGAAGAAGTTCAAGATAACAGTCAATCTCCCTCGGTCTGGGGCTCCATGCAAGATCTCACCTCGTGGAGCCTCAATGATCATGAGAAAGGTGAGGGATCAGCCCAGAACTACACGGCAGGACCTGGTCAATGACCTGAAGAGAGCTGGGACCACAGTATCAAAATTAACCATCAGTAACACACTACGCCGTCATGGATTAAAATCCTGCAGCACATGCAAAGTCCCTCTGCTCAAGCCAGCGCATGTCCAGGCCCGTCTGAAGTTTGCCAATGACCATCTGGATGATCCAGAGGAGGAATGGGAGAAGGTCATGTGGTCTGATGAGACCAAAATAGAGCTTTTTGGTTTAAACTCCACTCGCCGTGTTTGGAGGAAGAAGAAGGATGAGTACAACCCCAAGAACACCATCCCAACCGTGAAGCATGGAGGTGGAAACATCATTATTTGGGGATGCTTTTCTGCAAAGGGGACAGGACGACTGCACCGTATTGAGGGGAGGATGGATGGGGCCATGTATCACGAGATCTTGGCCAACAACCTCCTTCCCTCAACAAGAGCATTTTCGATGGGGCGTAGCTGGGTCTTCCAGCATGACAACGACCCAAAACACACAGCGAGGGCAACTAAGGAGTGGCTCCGTTGGAAGCATCTCAAGGTCCTGAAGTGGCCTCGCCAGTCTACAGAGCTGAACCCAAGAGAAAATCTTTGAAGGGAGGTGAAAGTCTGTGTTACCCAGCGACAGCCCCGAAACCTGAAGGATCTGGAGAAGATCTGTATGCAGGAGTGGCCCAAAATCCCTGCTGCAGTCTGTGCAAACCTGGTTAAGAAGTACAGGAAAGGACTGATCTCTGAAATTGCAAACAAAGGTTTCTGTAGCAAATATTAAATTCTGTTTGTCTGATGTATCAAATACTTATTTCATGCAATAAAATGCAAATTAATTATTTAAAAATCATACAATGTGATTTTCAAGATTTCTTTTTTAGATTCCGTCTTTCACAGTTGAAGTGTACCTATGATGAAAATTACAGACCTCTACGTGCTTTGTAAGTGGGAAAACCTGCAAAATCGGCAGTGTATCAAATACTTGTTCTCCCCACTGTATATATATATATATATATATATATATATATATATATATATATATATATATATATATATATATATATATATATATATATATATATATATATATATATATATATATATATATATATATGCCTGGTGTTGGTGCAGTGGTTAGGGCAGTGGCTTGGGATCCAAAAGGTCCTGAGATATATATATATATATATATATATATATATATATATATATATATATATATATATATATATATATATATATATATATATAGACATACATACACACCCATCCATTGGGACCAGACTCTGTGCAGAGCATTGGTGCTGCTTAGCAGTCTCCTTGGCAATTGGACACAATTGTGGACGGGTCGCCACTGCGACACAGGATACCAGCATGCTGGCACTCATTTTGCCGACCTCGAAAGGATGACAGGCAGAGTCAACCCCACCTGATATTAATTCAACAGCCGAGTGGGATTTGAACTCAGGATCCTCAGATCACAAGCCCATCACTTGAACCATTAAGCCAACACCAGGTGTATGTATGTATGTATGTATGTATGTATGTATGTATGTATGTATGTATGTATGTATATATATATATATATATATATATATATATATATATATATATATATATATATATATATATATATATTACACATTGTTGAGGGCCGGGTATCGGCGACGAGCACGACTGCTAGATGGAGCAGTAGAGTCGGCTCCACCGAACACCCGGAATTTAGATTGTACCTTTCGGAAAACTCCGACAAGTATGGGTCCCTTTCCAGACCATGAATCGTCAATATTTACACCACGTGGTACAGGGTTATTTGCCAATCTTCAAAATACCTAGAGCTCCAGCTGGCGAGTTTACCGGGTATTCACACCTTCGACGGCGCTCGTACGGAATGAGCCGCTAGCGTGCTCGAACCATGTGTGACCCGAGCAGATGATCACCGAGATCCGTCGGTCCAAATGTCCCCTTATGGCAGCAACAACGGCCTTGTGAATTCTCGAACACGCGTCACGTTTCGCCAATGGAAGGAAACACATCAACGAACTGATACATTTTACACATGGGTTTATTAATAATGGGGGTTATGAGGGAAGCATGCAAGAAGCAGAGTTGTCCGAATATAGAGATGCAATGTAATTTATATACAAGCAAAGAGCACTTACACAATTCCTACTAACTACACTGGCGCCAAAAACACACACACCCAAAAGAAACGGTGGCCACAGCCTTTATTGAGGCCTCCAGCTCGGAGGGAAAGGCGAGCTGAAGACCAGAGCTTGCCTCGGACCTGTCCACCTCGTGTGGTCTTCTTCGCGCTGATTCAAACCGGGCATCAGCGAGGGGCAAGCCGAATCCAGACACCAGTGAGCCGCGAGCGGCCTCCAGAGCTCCACGCAGCGCTCGTGCCGACAACCAAACCTCTCCTCTGTATCCCGAACCGTCGAGAACGCAGGAGGTTTCTCGGCCACTTCCCAAAGTCTTTGAGTTGAACGCCAAAGCGAGGGCTGATAACTCCATACTTGCTCCACCTGACCGTCAGAATGACCACAACCTTGCCAGCTCGATGGTCATCAACTATCTCACAAACTCTCCAGTTCACCGACTGAGACATGGCGCGCAACCCTTGCCGTTCTTGTGGGGGGTGGTGGTTCTCCTGCTCAAGCTCTCGTGGTCCGATCGCGCCTTTCTCTTTCACCCTTTCTCGGGGGGGGGGGGACGCCTCCGCCCTGCCCGCTCTCCCTCACTGGACGGTTTTGGCATGCAGAATCGCTCGTCGCCCTGTCATTGGTCAAAACGAGCGCAAATCCGTCTATTGACCTGGGGGCGTGGTGACGTCATGCGGACCACCCCTCTCACCGTCGCGGGGTCTGACTGGCTGAGCGGTGTCCACCCCACCCGTAGCATGCTGATTGGTCGAGGGCCACCACGAGGCTCCTCCTTGAACTCTGCCCACATACGTGCCGACACGCACACAGACAATGGTGTTGGTGTGAGGAAGCGAGGTGAAGGCGTGTTGTTGTAGTTGATGGTGGTGTAAAAATAAAAGAAAACCCTATCAAAATAACTCACAGCGCAAGTACATTTATTCACCCATTTAATGAGGGGTGGGGACCCTAACTATAAACACATACTTACCAATATAACTGTTCTCTCAGACCTGCATGTTGTGTGCTCAAGGCTTCCAGATTCGCAACAATATATATATATATATATATATATATATATATATATATAAATACATATACAAACATATACATGCATACATACATACATACATATACATATATAGTCAGTACAAATACAGCTCTGGAAAAAAAATAAGAGACCACTTAAAAAAAAAAATTGAAATCAGCATCTCTCCATGTATGGCAGCCATTCCATTCCAGTGTCTGTTGAATTCCAACACAGACACACCTCATTCTACTTAGTGAGGCACTGATTAGGTGATCACCTGAACCAAATCTTATTTAACAAGGAAAAGTATAAAAACCACTGCTGTGGTCATCACTATCCTCTTGCAATAGGACCAGCTGGATGGCAAAAACAGTGCTAGTAGTACCTCAAAAGTAATTGGAACCAAAAAAATAACTATTGACCATGCCAAAATAGTTGAAAAGAAAAGTTTTGAGCGAGGAAAAGAAGGGTTCAATTCTGGCTTTACTGGCAGAGGGATAGAGTGAGCGTCATGTTGCTTCCATCCTTAAAATTTCAAAGACGGCGGTTCATAAGAACAAGGTCAAGCAGCAGACATTGGGAACAATAAAGCTACAGACTGGCAGAGGGCGAAAACGACTTTACACTGACCGGGATGACCGCCAACTCATTCGAATGTCACTCAACAACCGTAGGATGACATCAAGTGACCTACAAAAAGAATGGCAAATGGCAGCTGGGGTGAAGTGCACGGTGAGGACGGTTCGAAACAGGCTCCGAGGGGCAGGGCTGAAGTCGTGCAAAGCGAGAAAAAGCCCTTCATCAATGAGAAGCAAAGAAGAGCTAGGCTGAGGTTTGCAAAAGACCATAAGGATTGGACCGTAGAGGACTGGAGTAAGGTCATCTCCTCTGATGTGTCCAATTTTCAGCTTTGCCCAACACCTGGTCGTGTAATGGTTAGACGGAGACCTGGAGAGGCCTACAAGCCACAGTGTCTCACACCCACTGTGAAATTTGGTGCAGAATCGGTGATGATCTGGGGGTGCCTCAGCAAGGCTGGAATCAGGCAGATTTGACTTTGTGAAGGACTCATGAATCAAGCCACATACAAGGTTGTCCTGGAAGAACACTTGCTTCCTTCTGCTCTGATAATGTTCCCCAACTCTGAGGATTGGTTTTTCCAGCAGGACAATGCTCCATGCCACACAGCCAGGTCAATCAAGGTGTGGATGGAGGACCATCAGATCAAGACCCTGTCATGGCCAGCCCAATCTCCACACCTGAACCCCATTGAAAACCCCTTGAATGTGATCAAGAGGAATATGGATGGTCACAAGTCATCAAACAAAGCCGAGCTGGTTGAATTTTCACGCCAGGAGTGGCATAAAGTCACCCAACAGCAATGTGAAAAGACTGGTGGAGAGCATGCCAAAACGCATGAAATCTCTGATCGAAAATCAGGGTTATTCCACAAAATATTGATTTCTGAACTCTTACTAAGTTAAAACATTAGTATTGTGTTGTTTAAAAATGAATATGAACTTGTTTTGTTTGTATTATTTTTTGAGGTCTGAAACCACTGAATCTTTGTTGTTATTTTGACCAGTTTTCATTTTCTGCAAATAAATGCTCTCAATGACAATATTTTTATTCGGAATTTGGGAGAAATGTTGTCAGTAGTTTATAGAATAAAACAAAAATGTTCATTTTACTCAAACACATACCTATAAATAGTAAAACCAGAAAAACAGATAATTTTGCAGTGGTCTTAATTTTTTCCAGAGCTGTATATATATATATATATATATATATATATATATATATATATATATATATATATATATATATATATATATATATATATATATATATATATATATATATATATATATATATATATATATCTATATATATATATATATATATATATATATATATATATATCTTCTTCTTCTTCTTTCAGCTGCTCCCGTTCGGGGTCACCACAGCGGATTATCCGTATGATCCGCATAGTGATTTGGCACATGTTTTACGCCGGATGCCCTTCCTGACGCAACCCTGGTCGCCTCTTACGACACAGGGATAATAAATCTATATATATATATATATATATATATATATATATATATATATATATATATATATATATATATATATATATATATTGTTATGTTTGAGGGGGGGTATGCATTCAAAGGGTAATTAGGATGTTTAATTAGGTATGCCATGCTGTTCGAGTGTACCAGGATCTCGATGTAATAAGTAGCAATTCAGTGGTGATAAGTTGTCTAGTAAATGTCCATTTCTTCAAGGGGGGAAATGATAATTGTCACGTAATTAGATAAGGATACGGGATAGGGTAAGTGTGTCTGCGTAAACCCCTTTTAGTATTCCCTGGAGGCTTGCCGTGACATCACAGGCCAGTGCTGCGGATGGCTCCACCCCGTGATCACGATTGGCGGAAGGCGACGGCGGAGGGCCAATAAACGGCTCGATTGGAAGTGACGAGGACTCGAGGATAAAAAGGCTCTGTTCGGGGAACAGGTGAGGAGGAAGAAGATCGGTACAGAAAAACCGTTTTGGTGGAGGTTTTGTGCTGGGAGCGTGCTGTGTTGTTGCGCTGATTCGATCCTGGTTTTCATCGTGTCCTCGAGGCCCTGCTGTGCTTCGTGCCTCAGCTCGGTTGGCTCTGGGGTTTTGCTGGCTCGGAATACGGGGTCGAACGGCGGGCGGACCTGCCTCCCTCTCCCGCTCGCAACTTGGCGCCAGAACTGGTTCCCTGGCGGCTGTGAGCGGACTTGGGCCGACACCAGGAGGTGGACAGTACCATGGTGTCTCCTGCCCCTGACGAGTGCAACGCCAGCTCGTCCGATGCCAATCCAGGGACTGTTGCGTTTACACCACGGGCCAGCCTGACCACCAGTACAAGCTACGTTTTGTGTGTGTTAGTGTGTGTGTGTGTGTGTGTGTGTGTGTGTGTGTGTGTGTGTGTGTGTGTGTGTGTGTGTGTGTGTGTGTACCTGGCGCCTTAGAGGGTTTGAGATTTGTATATTCATTGGAATTGTCTGTGTTTTCCCCACGCCCGAACCCACACCACCATCCCGTCAAATCGCCCCGGATCCCTCCTCTTGCCGAGTCTTATTATTCCTGGTTAGAGAAATAAACATCATTAACTCAGTGAAAAGCGACTCGTGCCACCTTCCTCGTCCCGTTTGCAGTAGAGCGATTAGAACCGCCATCTTTGGGTTATAGAAATAAACCGCCTCCATCGTTTCGGCTCATTCTACGTTGGCGGGACTGTTCAAGTCCCGTGGACGTCACAATATATATATATATATATATATATATATATATATATATATATATATATATATATATATATATATATATATATATATATATATATATATATATATATATATATATATATATATATATATATATATATATATATATATATTATATCTGCGGTTTTCGGAACTGCATGCCTCCAAGGCAATGGCATCCAACATATAGTGGTCCCCTGACAGTTATTCCAATAATATATGTTTCGATAGTCCCTTCCCTTTTGTGTTGGGGGACAACGGGACGTGCGTTGCGGGGATCATAGCTAGGTTTGCTTGCACCACTAACTTCATTTCTACTCTTCTTTTCTACTTATTCCTGAGGTAAATCCGAATTTGGGTCCTCGCGTAGGCCAGCAGGCACTGCGCTCGGACACCCGATCAGCATTGCATGGCATAGCGCGGCACAGCGCAGAGCTCCCGTCCTCAAGCGATCCCTCAACCCAACTTTTGCGGAAAGTCGTAGAGTATACTTGGCAGCTCGATATAATCGTCTCGAGCTTCCAATGATCTGGGATGAGATTGCCGGTTGCATTGAAAAGGCATACAAACGAATATCCCTTAAAGAGGCTGCACGGATGTTGTTTTTCACAACACAGAAGCAAATGACGAAATATCGCGAGAGCGGGGCTGGCAGCTTGGTGCCAATAACTACATTGTCAGAGGCTGATAATAGAAAAACAACCACGCCACGTTGTGCAGGACACAAGTGTGCAAGATATGGGCGGTGCATTCTTTCCAACCCATTTCTGGATTTAATTATATTGGCATTCTCTTTTCCCTCCATACCTCCATCTAATTATTATATCCAATCGTTTCCCTCAATTCCTGACACAAATCGAAGTTGGCCCTCCGCACATGATAGCAGCATCGGGCGAACCTGCGCACTGGCCACGTGCTTCATGGCAGATCCGTGCGGAGCACCAGCAGGCACATTGTCCAGCGCGAATCGCGGGTCGCCGTGGCACGGACTGGGAGATCGGTGCAAGGCAATTCATGTCTCAGAGTTCGGTGCGGGACGATTCATATCATGGGGCTCGGAGCGAGACAATTCCGCAGCTTGGAACCATTTGGCCGGAAGTGAAGTGGAGACGCGTTGGTCATGGTGGCCTCCCATGTGCTGACCGGAGCCCAACCAGAGCACCCGATTCGGGTGATGGCACATCGCTTCAGGTCATCGCCCCTGCCCCGCACCACTGGATCTATAAAAGGAGGGGTCGCGGGGCGGTGGAAGAAGAGTCGTCGTCGTTCCTGCTCGTCTTTCCTGGTGTGTCATTCCACAGTCATCGTCGTTCCTGGGTCGTTTGAGCATGGTTCCTGCCCATTGTCCTTTCTTTATTCCTGTGGGCTCGTTCTGCCCAGTTTGGGATCGATAACTGCGCCTTCTTCACCCGCCCTTCTGTCCTCATCGCCTGTGACTCCGCCTCCCCTTCTCTTCCCACACGTTGCTGACTCCACCCCCCCCACCTGGTCCCGTCTACCACTCCGCATCAAAATCTGCGCTCACTAAAGCGGTCTACGGGAGGGTTTTGATCCCCCCCCCCCAAATCGGTATTTGCTCTCTTCCTTCAAAACTACACACACAACTTCCATGAAACTTGACCACAACCTTCATTACACGTGATGTACCAAAGTTTATCGTCTGCATAAAAATCTGCGTGCTCATGAAAGGGGTCAACAGGGGGGGAGGAGGGGGTATTTGACCCCTTCCCCCCCCAAAAAAAATTGGTATTTGCTCTCTTAGAAACTACACACACAATTTCGATGAAACTTGACTACAATCTTCATCACCTGTGATGTACCAAAATTGATCAACCACATCAAAATGTGCGCTCATTAAGGGGATCTACGGGAGGGTTTATGACCCCCCAAAATAGGTATTTGCTCTCTTCTCCGAACTACAAACACAATTTCAATGAAACAAGCCGGGAGGTGACATGGATGGTCGCTATATAATTGCATACTAGTCATACAGTTTTTGACGGATCTGGCTGAAAATTTTTGACAAAGAGGTTAATTATAGTGCGCATAAAAGTGTGGAAGCCGATTTTTGATTTTCGATAAATTTTTTTTCGGATTTTTTTCAAAAATTTAAATGTCCTGTTGCTAGGCAACGATGGCGTCCATAGCAACGGTGCTCAAAAGCATAGAACCAGATCCTGGTATGAACCTACCAGTCAAGTTTCATCAAAATAGGTTGACTCCTCTGGCCTCCAGAGCTGTCCATTACATACATACAAATAAACAGACAGACATACAGACAGACGGAAAACCTGAGAATAAGGATAGCCTAGCGACCACCCAACAGACGGACAACCTGAGAATAACGGTAGTCTAGCGACCACCCAAAGTCTAGCAACCACCGAACAGACGGTAAAGCTGAGAATAACGGTAGTCTAGCGACCACCCAAAGTCTAGCGACCACCCAACAGACGGAAAACCTGAGAATAACGGTAGTCTAGCGACCACCCAACAGACATACAGACAGACGGAAAACCTGAGAACAACGGTAGTCAAGCGACCACCCAACAGACGGAAAACCTGAGAATAACGGTAGTCTAGCGACCACCCAAAGTCTAGCGACCACCCAACAGATGGAAAACCTGAGAATAATGGTAGTCTAGCCACCACCCAAAGTCTAGCGACCACCCAACAGATGGAAAACCTGAGAATAATGGTAGTCGAGCGACCACCCAACAGACGGAAAACCTGAGAATAATGGTAGTCTAGCCACCACCCAAAGTCTAGCGACCACCCAACAGATGGAAAACCTGAGAATAATGGTAGTCGAGCGACCACCCAACAGACGGAAAACCTGAGAATAACGGTAGTCTAGCAACCACGCAACAGACGGAAAACCTGAGAATAACGGTAGTCTAGCAACCACCCAACAGACATACAGACAGACTGAGAACAACGGTCGTCGAGCGACCACCCAACAGATGGAAAACCTGAGAATAATGGTAGTCGAGCGACCACCCAACAGACGGAAAACCTGAGAATAACGGTAGTCTTGCGACCACGCAACAGACGGAAAACCTGAGAATAACGGTAGTCTAGCAACCACCCAACAGATATACAGACAGACTGAGAACAACGGTCGTCGAGCGACCACCCAACAGACGGAAAACCTGAGAACAACGGTAGTCTAGCGACCACCCAACAGACGGAAAACCTGAGAATAACGGTAGTCTAGCGACCACCCAACAGACATACAGACAGACTGAGAACAACGGTCGTCGAGCGACCACCCAACAGATGGAAAACCTGAGAATAATGGTAGTCGAGCGACCACCCAACAGATGGAAAACCTGAGAATAACGGTAGTCTAGCGACCACGCAACAGACGGAAAACCTGAGAATAACGGTAGTCTAGCAACCACCCAACAGACATACAGACAGACTGAGAACAACGGTCGTCGAGCGACCACCCAACAGATGGAAAACCTGAGAATAATGGTAGTCGAGCGACCACCCAACAGACGGAAAACCTGAGAATAACGGTAGTCTTGCGACCACGCAACAGACGGAAAACCTGAGAATAACGGTAGTCTAGCAACCACCCAACAGATATACAGACAGACTGAGAACAACGGTCGTCGAGCGACCACCCAACAGACGGAAAACCTGAGAACAACGGTAGTCTAGCGACCACCCAACAGACGGAAAACCTGAGAATAACGGTAGTCTAGCGACCACGCAACAGACGGAAAACCTGAGAATAACGGTAGTCTAGCGACCACCCAACAGACGGAAAACCTGAGAATAACGGTAGTCTAGCGACCACCCAACAGACGGAAAACCTGAGAATAACGGTAGTCTAGCGACCACGCAACAGACGGAAAACCTGAGAATAACGGTAGTCTAGCAACCACCCAACAGACATACAGACAGACTGAGAACAACGGTCGTCGAGCGACCACCCAACAGACGGAAAACCTGAGAACAACGGTAGTCTAGCGACCAACAGACGGAAAACCTGAGAATAACGGTAGTCTAGCGACCACCCAACAGACATACAGACAGACGGAAAACCTGAGAACAACGGTAGTCGAGCGACCACCCAATAGACGGAAAACCTGAGAACAATGGTAGTCTAGCGACCACCCAACAGACCGAAAACCTGAGAACAACGGTAGTCTAGCGACCACCCAACAGACCGAAAACCTGAGAATAACGGTAGTCTAGCGACCACCCAACTTAACCACAACCTTCATCACCCCTGATGTACTTAAGTTTGCTCACGGCTTCGAGAAATTCAGTGTCTAAGGAGGTGTGCGGGGGAGGGGGGGGGGTTGAATGACTGTTGCTCCTGATAAAGGTGAGCTTCAGGCCAGGCGGTCCTTTTTTGTTTGAAGGTAAAATTTGTTTTATGTGTTTCACAAGTATCGTGCGATGTATGCCATCTTTCTTGTTTGTCTGTTTGTATGTCTTTGCAGGATATCTCAAAAGGTTGTGGACGGTTTCAGACGAAACTTGGTGGACACGTTGGGTGTGTGACAAGGAAGAATTGATTCAATATTGGTGAAGATCTGGATCCCGATCCGATAATTTTAATAAAGTGATTCTGCACCATTGAGAGATCAGGCCAAAAATGATATTTAGCACAATATCTCAAAAAGTTGTTGACGGATTCGGACAAAATTTGGTGGACAGGTTGCATTTGTGACAAAGACGAACCAATTCGATTTTGGTGAAGGTCCGAATTAACATCTGGATGTGAGAATTTTTTTTACATTTTTAAAGTGATTCTTCACCATTGAGAGGATGAGGCCAAAAACGATGTATCGCACAATATTTCAAAAAATGTATTGGGCCCAATATGTTCCACTGGATCAGGCATTGCGTGGCAGAGGTATGTGCTCTACCGAGTGTCCTTCTAGTTGCACTTGTGCTCATTCGTGTATGTGCCACCTATACAGTGTGTGAATGTCTCTGCTGAGTACAATGAGATAACATCCTGATCGACAACACTTTGTAGCAGTGTGAATGCCATGTTCTAGCCAAATTATTGAACCGAAGGTTCCGAAAGCAGATGTGGCAGACTGAATGCACCTGGACAGTTCTACATCTAAGCTCTTATCATGAGATACAGTGCGGCCAAGATTGGTGAACTTTTCTCCCACCGGGGGAGGCAATGCAGCTCTATCGACTCTGTAAATTCATAGTACTAGCCATTTGGTCTCTGATAAGAAAATGACCTCTGTCTGTTATGGTGATGATAAGACTGGATATAAGACTCAATTAAAAAAAAAACAAAACAAGAAAGGGTGGAAAGTTCATTCACAGTATCAGTACCAAAGACTTTGAGTCAAAATTATTAAGAAAGAGCTAAAATCAATAAGAAGATATCAAGACGATAGAAAGAAATACCACAACAACTGAGCGACATTTGGAAGCCGTTCAGAGTTCATTTGTTGTTAGTGGATGCATACTGAGTTTGGATTCAATCCCCCGCTGGTCGTATCATTAGTGAAGCTTGGCTGTGCCCTTCCATTCGTGAAAGACAGCAAGATCTTTAATGTCCACCAACAGGATCCAGTGCGAGCAGAAGTGTCCTCCAGCTTGATATCCTTCCGATGGACGGTGCACACATTGATGTATCTCCCTGCATACAAAACACCAGGGTGACAGTTTATAGCGAGGTGGAGATTCAAACCCAACCCATACAGCTCAGAGACGTGTGCGCATTAGTGTAGGTAGTATGTCATTCTGTCAGCATTTAGTTCAGTGACGATCCTTAACAGAGTCCTAAAAGAAAACGAGCTATGATCGAGAACACCTGAAAATGTCTGTTTGCTCGAACATGAAAAGATCACAACTCGGTCGTTGAAACATGAATCTCAAAAAAACAAACGAAACAAAAAGAACAAAACATCGTTCCATTTCCAAATACTCACTGAAGGAGATTACAACTCCCGAGAACACAAAATTGCCAAAATTTTATGACAGCATACAAAAAAACCCCAAAAACTTTAAATGGACCTCCCAACCCGGACTGACTAACAATTGGGTTCACTACCGAAATTGAGGATCACGGCTCACCTCTGCTCATTTGTTCCTCTTTTTCCTACTCCTCCCCCCCTTGAGAACAAAGTTCAACATTCTCTTCGATCTCATTCTTCCATCCAGGTAGTCAAGACAGCTGTTCACCACCATCTCAGGTGATCACCAATCCAAAAACCATGATCATATCTACTATTGCTGGCCACCACACCCAACCCCACCCCAAGGTCTCCTCCTTCCAAACTTCCAGTTTTTCCCTCTTGTGAGCTTCCTTCTGTATCCATATTGTCCTTTCCTGGCTTCCATTTCTCCTCACACTAATTGATTATCCAAGTCTCCCCCTATCTTGAACTTCAACTCTGCTATTGGTGTTTTCCCTCTCCCCTCTCTCTACTGTTCCTTTTGTCCTGTTACATCCTGATCCGTTCAGTGGACTGGCTCTTCCATGAGCTTGTCTGAAGAAAGATCTCAGTTTTAATCTAAGAAAGAATGGACTCCTTTATTCTATTATTACAATATACTACTTCTCTAAAAACCACCCCCCCCTCCCCAACTACCCCAACCTTAATTTGTGGTCAGCCGGAGAATGTTTATGGCCTGTCTTTTACGAACTGGCTGGCTCAACGTGACGTGATGTTTGACTGAAAGGATCAGGAACTTGTAATTTGCTCAGGGTACCGGCGATACCTCAATACTCTTCACGACAAACACAGTGGGATATTTAACTTCCACCAACGACCGGTGCTGGCAGTTTGGTCCTCTGGCTGTTAACCTCCATCCGAGGGATGGCACACACATTGGTGCCTCCTTCTGCGAAACACCACGGTGATGGTTTATGGGACAATATTCAAACCCAGGCTAGACAGCTCAGAGGTGAGTGCCCTATCACTAACCTTTCCTGCCAGGCCGAAATGACTCACCTTCACTGTGGAATAGTTTTTGGGTTCCAGAGTTTCGTGACATTTCCTTCCCATTGGCCCTTCCCAAATCATATCCTGAGTAATGCAGAATGGCACAATTTACATTTCCATTCAATGAGATGGATTTTTGAGCAGCCCTGGCTATTCCTAAGTGGCATTTTACTGCCCATCACAAGTTGCCCCGAAGGCATTAAAAATCAACCCTAATGTGTGGAATGGCATCACATCTAGACCAGAGCAGGTGCGCCAGGCAGATCGCCCACTTTACGAGTCATTAATGACCCAGTTGAAATTTTAGTGACAATCCACTAGTTCCATGGCAACTCCACTGAGACTACTTTGATTTACAAAAATTCGAATCCAAGCCCTTAATATTGCTGCTTTCAGCCAGGTTTGCAGCCACAATCCTCAGAGATGCCAGAGTAGTATTATCGACGCTATGCCATCATCATGTCGTACTATGTACCACAATTTACACCTGCTTTCTATCAAAATCCGGAACGAGTAATTCCCATGTTAAAACATAGTCATAACTTCCAGAAATGACGTCACAAGAGATTGCAAAAATGGTTACCAACTGGACCTCTTTCATTCTACATGCCTTCAAATAAAACAATACTGCACATACAATTTTATCAACCTTCTTCAAACCATCAATTAGTTTTTTTTCTCTGCCTTGGATCAGCTTTCTTTAATTTAAAAAGTAATAAAATGGTTAATGCTGTTTAAATCCATCATCAGGGTGGTTAGAAGTCAAACACATCTCATGGTGTGAATGAGTGTCTGATGATGTGTTGAGGGATTTGGCACGGTTCATCATCTCGTGCCTCTGTCAAACCAACCACTGTTGTAAAATATTCTGGTGATGATGACTATTGTTCTACTCAGGGGAAACCCCAGGGACATTCTGCTGTTGATATGTTTCGAGACATTTCAGGCCACTTTCATTGGCCCTTCCATCATACAGTCGCTTATCGTGGCAGTGGAAAGTACCATTCTACAGGGCACCTGCTCTCCTGCCATCCCCGAAGTCGAGTTTGAAACGGAATTTTCAGGAAGCGAAAATGGAAACACATTGGCCTCGGTCCCCCAGAACCATCACCGTTGATCTGTACACTTTGTCAGTGTTACTTGCCTGTGAAGTCGCTTTTTCAAATTGCTCGCCTGCATTGTGCTACTGATGACTGACTGACGAACAATTGGGCTTTATGGTTGTAATTGCTGGTCTGCTGCAAACTTGATGCATGCTGATGGCATACCAATGCACCCAAGAGGAGTTCTTCCTAACTTTTTGTGCTGCATTTACAGTATAGTTGTATATCCAGATTGCATATGTCAAGGTGCACCTCTTTATTTCTCATTCTGAAGGATTGGAGGCAGCTGTGAGTCAACTTTGCACCTCCCCTTTGATGTTATGAATATACATGAAGGGGAAGACAAAGTATCATCCAATCACCTAAAGGCTGGTGAGAGGATATGAGAGCAACTTTGACATGGAACGATGAGAGGAGAATGATGTATGAATTTAAGGATGCGCTGTGACATTGAAACATTCTTTTATCCATCGTGAGGCATGTGTTCATCACATTGTTATGATCTATGTTGACATATGATCATTTAGTTGATGCTCTGGCCATCATTCCACGTGGTCGATTAGGTTTCCAGGCATCTTGCCAACTCAGCGGCTTGGTAGGAAGCTCACGTAAGGGTCAGTTATCACTGTGCCATCGTTGATGTTCAAAGTCGGACTTTGTGACATTTGTTTGAGCAAAGTTTGGTCTTGCATTGGTTGACTGAGATCGTCTGTTGATCAAAGACTTGGATGTTTAACCCAATGGTATCTGAGCAGGGATTATGTTTTTTCGAGAAATTTGATATCTGCGTTTAATCAAAATCGACAATGTGGGATGTGGGATGTTGCACGATTTGCTCGGATTTTGACAATTTTGCACAGGGTATCATTGTGGCCTGAAAGAGGTTGTCTTTAGAACTCTGACGAGATTCTTTTAGGTTCCCTTCACTAGGATCCCCTTCAGGTTAATTTTTCATTTACAGTACTGCATAGATCAACCCTGAAGTGACGCTTTGAGAGCAATCCTTTGTGACGTCAGATTCGTGATTACCTTATGATATATACAATGGATCTTTTTTTTTTAATCAACGAAAGGTTGATAAGAGGATGTTTGTTACCTTCGCCAAATGAGAGGGCATTGTGTTTGGGTCCGTTTGTTGGGTGGTCGCTAGACTACCCTTATTCTCAGGTTTTCTGTCTGTCTGTTTGTTTGTATGTAATGGACAGCTCTGGAGGCTTGAGGAGTCAACCAATTTTGATGAAACTTGACAGGTAGGTTCATACCAGGATCTAGTTGTATGCTTTTCAGCACCATTGCTATGTACACCACCATTGCCTAGCAATGGGACTTTGAAATGTTTGAAAAAATCCGAAAAATATTTTCTTTTCGAAAATAAAAAATCGGCTTCTGTGCTTTTATGCGCACTACAATGAACCTCTTTGTCAAAAAAATTCAGCCCGATCTGTCAAAAACTATGACTAGTATGCAATTATATAGCGACCACCCATGTCGCCGACCAGCTTGTTTTTTTGTTTGCTTGTTTTTCTGCAAATAACTTTCGTGTTTTTCTCCGCAACTGCTTGTCAGATTGAGACTAAATTTTCATCACTGGTGCGACGACTCATGCAAAATGTTTTAATGAGAATTATGACGTCATAGGTCACGTGGTGTGGCATCCATATTGGAAAAACGGGAAAAATTTGGACCTCTATATCCCTGAAACTGCACCAAGGAAAAAATTGAAACTTGGCACATAGTATGTACTCCTCATGGGGAATGAGTTTTTTTATGATGTTGTAGGTTCCTTTGTCATGACGCCATAATTGCATATGTAGAACGCCACATCCGATCAGCATGAACATTTTTGAGGGTCATCTCGGGATAAAATGGTCCACAGAAAGTTTTTTGATGATGTCATTGGTCACGTGATTCAGCAACGATATCGTAAAAAAAAAAAACTAAAAAAAAAAACTAAAAAATAAAAAAACTTCAAAAATCTTCTCTGAAGTGGCTGAACAGATCGAAAAAAAAAAAAAAAAAAAAAAAAAAAAAAAAAAAAAAAAACTTTACACATATGACCGCCTGTCCACGACGAACAAAAGGGTCACATGGTTTGGCAGCCATATTGGATTTACCTGATAACCTTTAAAAATATTCTTCTAGAGAACGGCTGGACAGATTGAGCGGAAACTTCACAAAATGTTCCCCAAGACTTGGGTGTAGAAGTTTGTTTAGGAATAGTTGATAAGTCACATTATTTCGCAGCGATATTGGATTGAAGAAAAAATATTCAATAACGTTTTCTCTGGAACAGCTTAATCAATCAATGTGAAACGTCACAATTATGATCTAGTGGAGATGGGGAGTAAATGTTTTCAATTTCGACTTGATCGGACACATGGTCTGGCAGCCAGAATAATTTAATTTTTTTTAATGTGGATTTTTTTTTTGAATAAGGCTCTCTTGGCTGTGCCTGGATGGGTTTGAGGGTAGCGAAGTAACAGCTGAAATGTGACTCCTATCCAGGTTCCTCCTGATGATCGTCTTTGCTTTTTGTTTGTGCGCGTTCCTCCTGATTACTCCAATGCAGGACTGTACCTATTTGGTCTTCCATTTGATTTGAATTGAATTTATTAAATACAATTCTAAATTAAATTGAATAATAATGAAAAACGTCATGGGTCAGGGTCAGGTGTCCAGTCAAAGCGGGGTTGCATTGCAAAAAAAACCCCAAAAAACCTGCGGGACGTCATGGTACCCGGTCATCACTGCCAGCAGTTATAAAGTGGCAGTTCTAGTTATGTCTCTTATTAATTACGTAACACACCAGTACACAAACACCACACAAAACTCCAAAAACGCCACACAACAACTCCTGGCAAGGTCTGCAATCTCTGATTGCTCTTTTTTCTTGTTTTGGAAATGAGGTGCTGTTGGTAGTTCAAGTTTTAGCTCTTCGTCAGAGCAAAAGGAGGAAATGTGGGTGGAGGGACCATCACAAAGTGTTGGATACAGGTCAAAGATTGAGGGGACCTGATAAAAGGTCTGGGATCAAAGGGACTGGATCATAAATCAAGAGTCATACCTTGGTGGGGGTAGGGTCCAAGAGGAAGCAGGGCTGGATTTAGGCATGGGCAAGCTGGGCAGTTGCCCAGGGGCCTCCACAACCAGGGGGCTTCCACATATTTCATGAAAAACAAGAGCACAAGTGAGCACACTATACGCCTGAAAAAGTCTCTGTGACACACACACGCGCGCGCACGCACGGACGCATGCACGCGCACACGCACGTGCACATGCACGCGCTCACACACAATTATATATTCAAACACGTCAATTTATGAAGAACAAGAAGGTATATACAGAATTGTGCTACTACATGGAAAACAGCATCCTGGTTGCCATGGCAACTACTTTAGATTACGAACGTATGTCGCGACACACCATCTCCACAGTCTGTACCTATGTACCAAATATGAAACGTGAAAGTTGAAAACTTTGGGAGTTAGAGTGCAGACAGGAACGGATGGACGGACGGACGGACAGGACGACATATCACATAATACGCCCCAACATATATATATATATATATATATATATATATATATATATATATATATATATATATATATGTATATATATATATATATGTATATATATATATATGTATATATATATGTATATATGTGTATATATGTATATATATATATATATATATATATGTATATATATATATATGTATATATATATATATATATATATATATATATATATATATATATATATATATATATATATATGTATATATATATATATATATATATATATATATATATGTATATATATATATATATATATATATATATATATATATATATATATATATATATATATATATATATATATATATATATATATATATATATATATATATATATATATATATATATATATATATATATATATATATATATATATATATATATATATATATATATATATATATGTATATATATATATATATATATATATATATATATATATATATATATATATATATATATATATATATATATATATATATATATATATATATATATATATATATATGTATATATGTATATATATATATATATATGTATATATATATATATATATATATATATATATATATGTATATATATATATATATGTATATATATATATATGTATATATATATATATATATATATATATATATATATATATATATATGTATATATATATATATATATGTATATATATATATATATATATATATATATATATATATATATATATATATATATATATATATATATATATATATATATATATATATATATATATATATATATATATATATATATATATATATATATATATATATATATATATATATATATATATATATATATATGTATATATATATATATATATATATGTATATATATATATATATATATATATATATATATATATATATATATATATATATATATATATATATATATATATATATATATATATGTATATATATATATATATATATATGTATATATATATATATATATATATATATATATATATATATATGTATATATATATATATATATATATATATATATGTATATATATATATATGTATATATATATATATATATGTATATATATATATGTATATATATATATATATATATATATATATGTATATATGTATATGTATATATATATATGTATATGTATATATATATATATATATGTATATATATATATATATATATGTATATATATATATATACATACATACATACATACATCGGGCGTATAAAAAAATTGTAAGGAAAAATGTATTTGTGAGTGCCTGAATGGTAATTGGTAGTTAGTGGAACAGATATAAGATATTCATTTCATATAGAAGATTCTTTTTCATTTCTCTATTTAATATAGAAGTCAGTTGACTTCCATGGGAGTGTGGGACATTGCACGTCTCTTTACTATTATTATCCTCGAATTTTTCAGGTTATATTTATGGTCCTTGCATTTTTAAGGTTACTTTAATAGTTAGCTTACATTTGGTTAACCTGGCTTTAGCCGTTTGCACTTTGCTCTACAAAACTGTTGAGGTATATTCAGCTCACATCATGGCGAGAAATAGTGGACACGCATGCGCTTCACGCGTGCTCACTTATATCTTATAATGTGAACAGATATCTTATGTGAGACTGAGATTAATAAGATTTACATCGGGAACATTCAAATTTGTCTTCGGAGCATCATCAATTTTGACGTAAACAACTCGTGTTGTCATCATGATGTTTATATATGTACATTTTAATTCAGATTCTTTGTTCTTGAAAAATATACTTTATGGATGTCTTGTCACATTTTTAGTATTCTAAGGTAGGGTGGGCCTCCACTACTGAAAGCTGCCCAGGGGC
Organism: Eptatretus burgeri; assembly: GCF_056783735.1. Classification (NCBI taxonomy): domain Eukaryota; kingdom Metazoa; phylum Chordata; class Myxini; order Myxiniformes; family Myxinidae; genus Eptatretus; species Eptatretus burgeri. The sequence goes on from NC_140967.1 coordinate 18,575,471, forward strand.
CACCACATGTCTAAATCCGGCCCTGCGAGGAAGGGTCTCATACATCATGTTGGGCACAAGTCCAGTATCGAAAGGACCAGATTGAAGACGAGGGAGCAAAGATAAACTGTCAGAGACCAAAGGAGGTTGCACCATTGAGAATGGATCAGAATAATAGAAAAAACAAGAGAGGAGCGAAAAGGCAGTTCAGTCAAGAATACACCTTTCAAACCAGATCATCATTTTCAAACCTTTCGAGTAAAATAAGAATAAAAAAACAGAAGAGAAAAGAAGGGGGAATGATAAAACAAAAATAAAACGACACTTCAGCCTCATCTTATTTCCCACGGTGGTAAAAAAATACTCTTCTCAACGTTTTGTCGATCAAATCCATTGTTTACCTTCTCATCGAGTCATGAATAATGGACTGATTTAATCGAGTAATTTCACATTCATGACAAAGCGATTGCAGTGTGACGATTATAGTTCCGATATTATTACTATTATTATTAACATGATATTATTATCATTGTTATTAGGAAAATGATATCACTGTATTAAAAAAAAAACCTCAGCTAATTCGTTACTCCCACGGTAAAAGCTCTTGTTGGCCACGGGAGAATTTCGTTTGGGTGGTGAAAAGGCAAGGAGCACAGCTTTTAAACTCTACAAGGAAAAAAAAACATCCGGGCAGTGTTTTGGCAATAAGAAGTCAGGAACGCTGCATTGATCACTCCAGAAAAAGAAATAACCTGAAGCGGCCTGAGAGTGAGGCCTAAGGCATGAAGCCTAAGGCCTATCCGCACCTTGTCGTTGGAAGGCCTATGACACCTATCCTTTCGATATTTAATGATCATTTTAACAATCGCTTTGTTGGTGTTTCACACTGAACGGAAAATGTAAAAGTACAACATGGCGATTGTGAATATGACAATTTTGATGATGTGTTAGGCCTCAACTGCATGGAAATAAAAATGGCGGCGGGTGGAGTCAGCCATCCTCTGCAATAATGACGTCCCAGGTGTAATGATGTAGCGTGAGACAGACAGACAAACATAAAACTGCCGCTACTACCCTCAACGGCATACCTGGGGTCAATTTGACCCAACATGCAGGTTTTTTGTGTGTAAAAAAAAAAATTAGCCCGACATCAGCCCATGGTCTCTGTTTATCCTCACCCTATATATGTATGTTATCGCTGTAAAATTTAGCGAATATAGGGAAATTCATATGGGAGATATTTGCAGGAGAAAATAGTGGAGTCTATATGACCCACGCTGGGAGAACTCCCAAAAAACATTTACATTCATAACTATGAACACTTTATCCCGTTTTCTTTTCTGGAATTGTTATTATTTCTCAAATAACAATAAAGGTGTTTCCCAATTGTTTTCATACTGTTATAATCTGTATCATTCTGTGACAAAAAGGGGATTGGAACGGTTCCGGGAATTGCTCTTTCCTGGAAATGGGATATTCCAGAAATCGAAACTGCAGTTCATAACGCTAGTGTATTAGCATTTTCCTTCAAACCATGGCCAACCAACAGAGAGCATGGTATTCTGTTGCTGATGTTCTTAGCCAAATATTAGAAGATGAAAGTGACAGTGACAGTGAGTCTTTATCTGATCCAAGCGATGATGATTCCTACATCCCAGATCACGCTGCAGTCCGTGATATATCAGATGAAGATCAGGTTTCTGACGTTGATGAACAGCCAGATGAAATATCTGCTCATTCTGGACATTCTTACAATCAGTCTGATAATGAGAATGCTCAGCAAGGCCAGGCCGTAGCAGAAAGGCCACGTGGTCGCGGTCGTGCCAGGGGTCGAGCTGTGGGCAGAGGTCATGCTCCTGGTCGTGCTGAGGGTCGTATTGTTCAACCAGCTGCCCTTACTGATAACCATTTGACAGGAAAAATGGCAAGGTTAGTGTACCGTGTTGTCAAGCTAATTGGCATCTGAGCCTCATTGTGTTAATTGGTTTGCGAAAGTTTGATTGACATTTTGTACGTCGAAATCTTGTGTCATATTGAATGTGATAATTATGGTATTTTCAGGTATGGGATGTCAATCCACCTGCACCACATAGACCAGAAGTGCAAGACATTATTCGCAACCCACCTGGTGTTACAAGAGCAGGTACCGTCCAGGAAATGGAAGCATCATATGATCTTTTCATAACACCAACTATTTTGGATATCATCATGAGAGAAACTAATAGGGAAGCAACTCGAGTTTATGCTGAATGGAATGCTGCAAACCCCAATAACGTGAAACAGTGGACGCCTCTTTCAATCCCTGAGTTGAAGGCCTTCATTGGGTTGTTACTCGTTGCTGGTCTACACCGAGCACATATGGAACCGATACGTGAATTATGGTCTCCTGAGAGTGGAAGACCCATTTTTGATGCGACAATGTCTCTAAATCGCTTCAAAAGTCTGTTGAGATTTCTGCGATTTGATAATAAAAACACCAGAGCAGTAAGGCGAGCAACAGATAAGTTGGCCGCATTCAGTGATATATGGGAATTATTCCAGGATCGTCTGAAGTTATGTTACATTCCTGGACCAGATATGACGGTCGATGAGCAACTTGTCCCATTTAGAGGTAGATGTCCTTTTAGGCAATACATACCAAGCAAGCCTGCAAAATATGGTATAAAAATATGGTGGAACTGTGACGCAGAAACCTCTTATCCACTAAAGGGCAAGGTATATCTTGGTCGACAACCAGGTGAGGCCAGACAAGTTGGTCTCGGTTCAACTGTGGTGTTGAATACTACTGGCCCTTGGCTTCGCAGTGGCAGAAATGTTGTATGTGATAACTTGTTTACGTCCATTCCTCTGGCAGAAAATTTGCTTCAACAACATAACACAATTGTTGGAACTCTGCGCCGTAACAAAGCTGAAATACCAATTGAAATGCAGCCTGCAAATAATAGACCCGAGCATTCATCTTTGTTTGGATTTGCTTGTAATCTGACAATCACATCATATGTTTCTGCTGAAGGTAAGGCTGTTCTGGCATTATCCACCATGCATCACGATGAAACTACGGAAGGGGAAAAACAGAAGTCTTCCATCATCCTTCACTATAATGCCAAAAAGAGCGGTGTGGATAACATGGATCACCTGGCTACATTACTGTCCTGCAAGCGCAAATCAAACCGATGGCCTATGGTCTTGTTTTACAACCTGCTGGATGTGGCTGGAGTTGCTAGATTTGTCTTATGGATGTCTCTAAATCCTGAATGGGCTGCAAATGACAGAAAGGGTCAACGTCGTAAATACCTCAAGCAGTTGGCATACGGCCTCACCAATGACTGGATTGACTTGCGCACTCAGAATGTTCATGTTCTCCAGCCGGCTGTCGTGACCGCATTACATCAACTTGGAAAGGTTGCTGCAGCAATCCAGAGACCACGCCAGGCTAGAAATCCTGCCAGGAAACGATGCCAATTATGCAGAAGGCCACAGGACAATAAGGCCTCAACTGTCTGCTGAAATTGCAACAAATATGTTTGTGGTACTCATTCAACCACTGTTACTACTTGTACAAATTGCAAAGCGTAACTAGAACAATGAACCTCATAAATCTAGACACTACAATGAAAAATGACTCAGATTTCTTTCATTATTATGGAAACTGCCATATTTTAGTTTAGTATGTTATGCTGTTGCTGCTTTCTGTGTAAAAAAAGTTCATTAGTAAAATGTGTAGCCATTCGCACATTAATTTCCGATTGTTTTTGTTATGGATATCACTAGATATTGAATACATTTCATATGTATCATCAACTTCTCAATGTTTTACACTGTTTTGTACTAACTAGGTATGATATATTTGACAAATGTTGCAACATTTGGCTTGTGTATCGACCAAATCAATGACCGTTTTGAATGGGGTCAAATTGACCCCAGGTGTGTGTGTTTTGTGTGTGAGTTTTGGTATGCGTGCCATTGAGGGTTAATATATAAACTAGCAGGGATCCATGGAACACCCACACATTCGAAAATATGACTTCAAATACAAGTCATCAACCCTCCCTCCCAAACCCATCCTCACACTCCCCCTCCCAACCCCAACCCAAACTCCTCACAACCCTAAGGTGTCAATCTCCTTCCAACTCCAAGCTTTCAAACGTTCTCCTCACATCCACCACAACCCAATCCACTACCCCACCAAAAGTCCTCACCACCTCATAAAGCCTCAACCCCCCTCCCAATGCTCATAAAAGGAAACTCACATTCCCACATTGGAACAGCGGAATATTTAACATTTTCCCCCTCCCCGACCATGATATCACCAACTTCACAGAAACCCATCACGGTTGCCTGTCCAACTCACAATTCCCCAATATATGTGGAAAACTTTGTATCCCCTCCCCATTCCAAGTCTTCAACCCCCCCCACCCCCCACAATGCCTCAACCACCCACCCCACTCTCTCCCCCACCACCCTGTCACCGAACATAGAAACCGCAATCAAGACAGCAACAGCATGGCTCCTACATGTCATGGCCCATCACAGTCGTCTGTCCCATTTACAATCCCGCGCTATATGTGGAAACTCTGTGGAATTGCAACTCTCAAGTGACCATGAGCAGGCGAATTGTGCCAATAAACGACCCCAAATCAATTACAGTGGGGAGAACAAGAATTTGATACACTGCCGATTTTGCAGGTTTTCCCACTAATAAAGCACGTAGAGGTGTGTAATTTTTATCATAGGTACAGTTCAACTGTGAAAGACGGAATCTAAAACAAAAATCCTGAAAATCACATTGTATGATTTTTAAATAATTAATTTGCATTTTATTGCATGAAATAAGTATTTGATATATCAGAAAAAGAGAACTTAATATTTGGTACAGAAACCTTTGTTTGCAATTACAGAGATCAGACGTTTCCTGTAGTTCTTAACCAGGTTTGCACAGACTGCAGCAGGGATTTTGGCCCACTCCTCAATACAGATCTTCTCCAGCTCCTTCAGGTTTCGGGGCTGTCGCTGGGCAACACAGACTTTCAGCTCCCTCCAAAGATTTTCTATTGGGTTCAGGTCTGGAGACTGGCTAGGCCACTCCAGGACCTTGAGATGCTTCTTACGGAGCCACTCCTTAGTTGTCCTGGCTGTGTGTTTCGGGTCGTTGTCATGCTGGAAGACCCATCCACACCCCATCTTCAATGCTCTTGTTGAGCGAAGGAGGTTGTTGGCCAAGATCTCACGATACATGTCCTGTCCTCGCGATACATCCATCCTCCCCTCAATACGGTGCAGTCGTCCTGTCCCCTTTGCAGAAAAGCATCCCCAAAGAATGATGTTTCCACCTCCATGCTTCATGGTTGGGATGGTGTTCTTGGGGTTGTACTCATCCTTCTTCTTCCTCCAAACACGGCGAGTGGAGTTTAAACCAAAACGCTCTATTTTGGTCTCATCAGACCACATGACCTTCTCCCATTCCTCCTCTGGATCATCCAGATGGTCATTGGCAAACTTCAGATGGGCCTGGACATGCGCTGGCTTGAGCAGAGGGACCTTGCGTGTGCTGCAAGATTTTAATCCATGACAGCGTTGTGTGTTACTTCTGGTTCTTTGATACTGTGGTCCCAGCTCTCTTCAGGTCATTGACCAGGTCCTGCCGTGTTGTTCTGGGCTGATCCCTCACCTTTCTCATGATCATTGAGGCTCCACGAGGTGAGATCTTGCATGGAGCCATAGACCGAGGGAGATTGACTGTTATCTTGAACTTCTTCCATTTTCTAATAATTGCGCCAACAGTTGTTTCCTTCTCACCAAGCTGCTTGCCTATTGTCCTGTAGCCCATCCCAGCCTTGTGCAAGTCTACAATTTTGTCCCTGATGTCCTTAGACAGCTCTCTGGTCTTGCCCATTGTGGAGAGGTTAGAGTCTGATTGATTGAGTGTGGACAGCTGTCTTTTATGCAGATAACGAGTTCAAACAGGTGCAGTTAATACAGGTAATGAGTGGAGAATGGGAGGGCTTCTTGAAGACAAAACTAACAGGTCTGTGAGAGCCGGAATTTTTACTGGTTGGAAGGTGATGAAATACTTATTTCATGCAATAAAATGCAAATTAATTATTTTTAAAATCATACAATGTGATTTTCAGGATTTTTGTTTAAGATTCCGTCTTTCACAGTTGAAGTGTACCTATGATAAAAATTATAGACCTCTACGTGCTTTGTAAGTGGGAAAACCTGCAAAATCAGCAGTGTATCAAATACTTGTTCTCCCCACTGTATCTTCTTCCTGTTGCAGAAATACACATCGTTAAAAGTCAATAATGATGGATGTTTTTCTTTCACAATCTCACGATATTCCCAGCACTCCTCAGAGAAAAAAACCTTTATGATGATGTGGGTTTTATGGTCCCTGGTCAAGTGGTTGAAAAGAAAATAGTCGAGAGATTCCAATGATCTTGAAGGCCTTGGTTTCCAAAACATCAAACCGAGTAAGATGTGAGGCACTGGTGCCGGCCCAGATGGAAGAGCAGTACTCCATAAAGCAGCGGATGAAGGACTTGTGGGTGGATAGGAGGTCATTTGTGCCAAGGAAGGACTTGGCACAATGGAAGATGCTGAGTCGACAGCTAGCTTTGGAGGCCAACTTTGAAATGTGGTTTGCCCAAGAAAAATCATGGCTGAGAGTAAGACTCAGGAGTTTGAAAACTGAACTTCTTTGCGAGGATTGTTAAGAAAGTAGAAAGGAGGGTTTGCTGTACAGTCCTTTTAGAAGAGGAAGAGGATGAGGAGGATGAGGAGAAGGGAGTTTTCTCAGGGTTAAAAGACATATTCCAAGTGTTTGACCATCTTGTGATTTTGTCAAGGTCTGAAGAGAGGGAAGAGGCTGCTGCCTGCCAACCTGAAGGATGAGGGAAGTCACATAGAGGGTGGAGTCATCAGCAAATAGATAAAGGGGACTTTTCAGAGTCAGAGAGATCATTGATGAAGATTAGGAATAGAACTGGGCTCAGAATACTCGTCTTGGGGAATTCCAGCCTCAATGGGGAGAGGAGATGAAATGATTGCATTGGAAGCCACACAATGGTTAAGAAAGTAGAGGAAGTCAGCTTGATTGAAATCCTGGAATGTCCTTTCAAGTACCATTTCAGGAACTGCAATGCTTTATATAGAAGATCCACCCTATCTACTTAGGCCAACTCGGGATGGACCCACCTTCCTGAGGCGGTTCAATCCCAGTCTTTCCTACGGAGCTTCAATGTGTCTGCACCACCATCTCATGCCATCCTCCATTGCTACCCACAATCTTTTACCCCCATGAATGCGACCTAACCCAGTCTTCCTTGCAGGTTAGTGTTTCCCCTTCTCCTCCTATCTCTCTCTTCTATTCCTGTTTGTTCGTTTCCTCACTTGTTCTGTCTGCCTATTGTCAGTACATTGCCTTTTTGCACACTATCATCTCATTCTTCCATTAACCTATATTGTATGTACAAATAAAAGCTACCTGGAAGCAGCACTGCCCATATCATGTTAAAAAACTAAACAGTCCCTAAACAGTGATGCTTCATCTTAATGTCATCATCAGCAAAACAAAATGGTTGGTACAAAGTGAATGTACACCCAGCATTGTCTTTAACAGCTGAAGAGCATCATTATAGCAAAGGTGCAAAACTCAAGATATTTGAACGGAAAAGAAAGAAAGAAGGAAACACAAAGGTGGGGATTAGAGACCGGCCCAAGACGAACAAGTGAGACCACGCTTGCGTAACACAAACTTTCGACTGTCACTATAAGGTTGTAGAATTGCACAGAAGTTTAATCAGCCCTCACTTTGTCTCAGCATGAAGTTGTGTGTAAAGTCTCTGCTTTGGATGAATAAGATTTTTAAAACGAGTAATAGGTGTCCACAACCATCCTTGACCCTGTTGTAGAACTGGTCGAGGCCTTCTTTTTTTTTGTTTTTAATTTTTTTTTCTGCAGGCATGGGTTACAGGGTGTTTCATGTGTCAGGGACTTTTTGTGCCTCATTTTTTCTTTTTCCGCCCTCACTTTTTCACATATTATTTGCTTTTAAATTTGTTTTCTCTGCAACCATGTGAGCAATTGACACAAAACTTTCAACGTAGGAGCACCTACCAATGGAGATTTTTTTAAACAACAAAGTTACAAGATGATTGTATGGAACACGTGGCAGGTCAGGTCAGGTATGGGAGCATGTGCCAGAACAGCGCGTCGCTGCGTCCACTTTCCGCCGGTACTCCAGGGGCCTCCGTCTGGCCATCCCCCAGGCAGATGCCAGGCCCATCCCCATCTCCTTGAGATGATGGTCAACCTGCTGTAACCATGAGGCACGTGGTCGGCCCACTGGCCTCCTCCACTCATGAGACTCCCTCGCTGAGAGAATCTGGTGAGCAGGATCAGCGTCAGGAAAACGAGCCACATGTCCATACAGCCGCAGCTGACGCTCACGGACTATGCAGGTAACAAATCTCATCCGAGTCTCTCTCAGCAACCGCTCGTTGGACACAAAATCCGACCAGCGATAGCCAAGGATTCTCCGAAGAGACCTGGTACCAAAGGAATTAAGTCTCCGTCTCAGATCCTTGGTTAAAGTCCAAGTCTCGCACCCATAGAGCAAGACTGGAAGTACCAAGGACCTGAAGACTCGGACTTTCGTCCTCCCGCACAGGTACCGGCAGCGCCACACCCCATGATCCAGTGAATCCATGACTCCCCAGGCCCGACCCAGACGTCTATTGACCTCCGGCTCACAACCTGCGGAGACATGAATATCACTGCCAAGGTAAGTGAATCTATCCACGACCTCAACATCCTCACCACAAACAGACACAGACAGGACAGCAGCATCCAAGATGTCACCGAAAGCCTGGATCTTTGTTTTGACCCAAGAAATCCGTAATCCCAACGGCTCCGACTCCTCATTCAGCACCTCGAGGGCCCCCAAGAGGATGTCTAAAGTCTCCGCAAAGATGACTGCATCATCTGCAAAATCAAGGTCCGAGATCTTGACATTGCCAAACGATGCACCGCAACTTGATCTCTCTGACATCCTCCCAAAAATCCAGTCCATACAAGTGCTGAAAAGTGTGGGGGCAAGTCCACATCCCTGACGAACTCCAGTAACAACTGGAAATAAGTCAGAGGCGGTACCACCACACTTCACAGCACTCTCAGTACCAGAGTAGAGTTCAGACATCAGATCGATCAGTTTCGGTGGCACCCCACGAAGACCAAGAATCCTCCAGAGGACATCCCGATTCACTGAATCGAACGCTTTACAGAGATCAACATAGGCTGCAAGCAGCCCCTGCCGAAACTCTCGTCTGCGTTCGGTGAGTACACGAAGTGCAAGGATACGGTCAATCGTTGACCTCTTTGGTGTAAAGCCTGACTGCTCTGGACGCTGGTGCTCAAGCAGATGGTGGCGAACCCGATCAAGAATTATCCGAGCAAAGACCTTGCCCGGCACTGAGAGCAGCGTCACCCCTCGGTAGTTGTTGCAGTCTTGGCGATCACCCTTCCCTTTCCAGAGAGGGACAACAAGGCCCCTCTTCCAGTCAGTTGGGATGATGCCTGTGTTCCAGGCAGAGCACAAAACTGCATGCAACGACGCGAGTGCAGCATTTCCACCAGCCTTGAGAAGTTCGGCATGGATGCCACAGATCCCTGGAGCTTTGCCCCGTTTCAACTGGTTCACCGCAGCCCGTGTTTCCACAAGCGATGGTGGACCACAGTTGATTCGAGGGTCAGCAACAGGGATTGTAACACCCTTGACGTCCAACTCGACAGCTGGGGGATCAGCCTGGTACAACCGCTCAAAGTAACCGGCCCAGCGGGCCTTCACTTCAGACTCCTCTGTCAAGAGCCTACCACTCTCTGCTCGAACTGCAGTGCTCCGAGGGATGGGCTTGGATGAACGTAATGCGCGAATTCCCCTGTAAGCGGGACGAGAATCACCTGTCCACAGGTGATGCTCTACCCCCTCACAGATTCCTCGCACATAGGCCTCCTTGTCCACCCTCAGTGCACGTACAGTTTTACGCCTCAGCTCCCTGAACAGCTCAGCTCTGCCATTCAGCCTGGCCCTGCGACTCTGGTCAATGGTATCCAGTGTCCCTTGAGAGACAAAATTCTTCTTTGCCCTGCGGTGAACTCCAAGGCATCCACCGGCAACATCAAGGACGGTGGTCTTGAAGGTGTTCCACAACTCTTCAGGACCCCCCAAAGCACCCAGACCCCCAAGTGTCCACTCAGCCTGTTCGCAAACTCCTCAGCTACTCTCTCATCCCTGAGCTTGGCAACATCCAGCCTAGGCTGGGATGGTACCATTCTCCAGGATTTAAGGTGCAGCTTTAGAGTTGCTACAACAAGCCTGTGGTCAGTATTGAGGAACTGAGCACTCCGGTAGACCCTGCAGTTCTGGATCATCCTCCAGCGACCGTCAATGAGGACATGGTCAATCTCCTTTGCCACACCGCCAGCGTTGGAATACCAAGTCCAGCGATGAGCTTGCGGGCGCTGAAACCATGAACCAGCCACCCTAAGTCCATGACTTCTTGCAAAGTCAAGGAACTTAGTGCTATTCTGGTTCATAGTTCCTGACCCATGGGGACCAACACACACCTCATAACCATCCCTATCAGTTCCAGTCGATGCATTGAAATCCCCCAAGACTAGAAGTGTATCTCGTCTGGGGCACTGATCAACCACAGACTCGAGTGTGGCGTAGAATGTGTCCTTCACGGTAACATCACTCGCCTCAGTCGGAGCATAAATAGAGACCAGGGAAATGACACCTAAGGAGTGACGAATCCTTAATCTCATAATACGCTCGTTGACCGGTGTTACCTCAATTATCATTGGGGTCAGCTTATTGGACACAGCTACAGCAACTCCTTGGGTATGGTAACCATCAGAGCGACCAGACCAATAGTAGGTGTAACCACCCACCATTATCTCGCCGCAATCCGGTCTCCGAACCTCAGAGAGAGCTGCAATCCCGATGTCCAAACGCTTGAGCTCAGATGATAACAGAGACAGGTGATCATCCTCTTAGGGATAGGACATTCCAGGCACCCACCCGAAGGGACCGCCTCAGGTTAACCCAAGGAGACCGCCGTCTGGTGGACGACACCTCAGCACCACTCCGACACACTCTCCCGCAATCTGACCCAGGGATGTTACCCCGTGGTTTCCCTCCTATCAAAGATTGGGGGTCCCGAAGGCTTTGCCCCAATCCCATCATCCGGTGAGCTGCCCTGCGAAGGGAAGCTGCACAGGAGGTACTCCCACGGAGTGGGTTTTCAGATTTTTTTGCGTTTTTGCGTTTTGCGGAATGAAGCGTTTTACGGTGGCTGGAGTGCAAATCCTGCCACCAACCTCCTAATAAGAAGTAACCCAACTGCAGGAGGACGTCCGCAGACACAGTTGGGCACTAGATATGGATGGCCGTTGGCTCACAAGGAGCTCCTCCGCCCTTTGACAGGTTTTGTTTTTAATCCTGTTGGGTGTCCATATCCAAACACCCTCCTCACCAGAAAACCTGGTGGGGAAGACGGTTTAGTCGCCGACAACCCGACCATGGAACAGGTTAGTACAGGTTTACATGGTACCTGTAGCAGGTCACAGATCGAACCTGACCTGACGAAACACGTGGCCGGGGTTCGAAAAAGTCAGTTTTCTGTAGATATGGGTTGCAGGGTGTTTCACGTATCTAATAAATAAATGGCAGGGTCTTTCACGTATCTAATAAATAAATAAATTTCATTTTCTGTCTGTCTGTGTGTCACACCAAAACTACTGGGCCAATTGGCACATGGACTAAGTTTGACCTCATGATGAACATCGGCTACTTGGTTTCATCTGTAGTTCTGGGGGTTCAGTAGCGAAGATCGAAAAAAATTCTCTATGTAAATGTGTATCATGTAGCACTCCCTGGTGGTGGTGGTGGCAGAGGGTATTACAGTCAGCTGTGGAGATAACTCACATTTTTGCACTATACACATCTCCAGAGAGTGGGAAAGCTTCTCCACTAATCAGAAGAGGCAGGGGAAGAGGGGATAGGAGTCTGGAGGTAGGGGTATGCAGGTGTGGGAAGAGGTGGAAGTCTGGAGGGAGGGGGTGAGGTGAGAGAAGGCAGGGGGAGGGATGCGAGGAGGGAGGGGAGGTGGGATGAGGGAGGTGAAGGAGCAGGAGGGACCCAGCATTGCTGAGCACCCCTGATTGTCAGGAATAAACGGCATCGACGTCACTTCACGTTTGCCTACGCTGTCACTGATGACTCACGAACAAGTGATAAAAATAATTCAGCAGCAGAGGGGAGCATGTAGCATCGGGATTCTCATGTATGTACTACTTGCGAATACCTGCAGATGTAGAGGAACCCGAGTAGAATTTGAAACAGTAAAGGGCTTACCTTTTGTAGCTTTTCTTGGTTGCTTTATGCAGCTTTCTTTGGCTTGGAGAGCATGGGAGTTTACATACATGCACATACAGCTCTGGAAAAAAAATAAGAGATCACTCCAAAAAAAATTTAAATCAGTATCTCTACATGCATAGCAGCCATTCCATTCCAGTGTCTGTTGAATTCCAACACAGGCACAGCTCATTCTACTTGGTGAGGTACTGATTAGGTGATCACCTGAACTAAATCTTATTTAACAAGGAAAAGTATAAAAACCACTGCTGTGGTCATCACTATCCTCTTGCAATAGGACCAGCTGGAAGGAAAAAACAGTGCTAGTAGTACCTCAAAAGTAATTGGAATCAAAAAAATAACTATTGACCATGCCAAAAGAGTTGAAGAGAAGTTTTGAGTGAGGAAAAGAAGGGTTCAATTCTGGCTTTACTGGCAGAAGGATACAGTGAGCGTCACCTTGCTTCCATCCTTAAAATTTCAAAGATGGCGGTTCATAAGAACAAGGTCAAGCAGCAGACATTGGGGACAACAAAAGCTACAGACTGGCAGAGGGCGAAAACGACTTTCCACTGACCGGGATGACCGCCAACTCATTCAAATGTCACTCAACAACCGTAGGATGACATCAAGTGACCTACAAAAAAGAATGGCAAACGGCAGCTGGGGTGAAGTGCACGACGAGGACGGTTCAAAACCGGCTCCGAGGGGCAGGGCTGAAGTTGTGCAAAGCGAGAAAAAGCTCTTCATCAATGAGAAGCAAAGAAGAGCCAGGCTGAGGTTTGCAAAAGACCAGAAGGATTGGACTGTAGAGAACTGGAGTAAGGTCGTTTTTTCTGATGAGTCCAATTTTCAGCTTTGCCCAGCACCTGGTCGTCTAATGGTTAGACGGAGACCTGGAGGGGCCAACAAGCCACAGTGTCTCACACCCACTGTGAAATTTGGTGGAGGATCGGTGATGATCTGGGGGTGCTTCAGCAAGGCTGGAATCGGGCAGATTTGTCTTTGTGAAGGACTCATGAATCAAGCCACGTACAAGGCTGTCCTGAAAGAACACTTGCTTTCTTCTGCTCTGACAATATTCCCCAACTCTGAGGATTGGTTTTTCCAGCAGGACAATGCTCCATGCCACACAGCCAGGTCAATCAATGTATGGATGGAGGACCATCAGATCAAGACCCTGTCATGGCCAGCCCAATCTCCAGACCTGAACCCCATTGAAAACCTCTGGAATGTGATCAAGAGGAAGATGGATGGTCACAAACCATCAAACAAAAACCAAGCTGCTTGCATTTTTGCGCCAGGAGTGGCATAAAGTCACCCAACAGCAATGTGAAAGACTGGTGGAGAGCATGCCAAAACGCATGAAAGCTGTGATTGAAAATCAGGGTTATTCCACAAAATATTAATTACTGAACTCTTCCCAAGTTAAAACATGAGTATTGTGTTGTTTATCCCAAGTATCCCAAGTATTGTGTTGTTTAAAAATGAATATGAACTTGTTTTGTTTGTATTATTTGAGGTCTGAAAACACTGAATCTTTGTTGTTATTTTGACCAGTTGTCATTTTCTGCAAGTAAATGCTCTAAATGACAATATTTTTATTCAGAATTTGGGAGAAATGTTGTCAGTAGTTTATAGAATAAAACAAAAATGTTCATTTTACTCAAACACATACCTATAAATAGTAAAACAAGAAAAACTGATATTTTTGCACTGGTCTCTTAATTTTTTCCATATATATATATATATATATATATATATATATATATATATATATATATATATATATATATATATATATATATATGAATACATTCAACATCAATGAGTGCAAACAGCCTGAGAAGCATCTATGGAGCAAAAGCAAAGTCTGCAATGGCTCTCTGGGTCCTCTGGAAAGGTCACATTACTTCCTGTGAACAAGTCCTCATCATTGAAGGGCAAAGTGCATCTTATGCTCTGGAACAACTTTGAAAAGCATGCCAATGAATTGTGACCATATGGTTCACGAGTGGTTTGCGAAACATGATTGGTATTTTAAATATTATTAATTGTAACCCCAAAGAGAATCCCACAAGATGACTTGAAACAAGGAGAGTTAGCCTTCACTATTATTTATTTCATAACACTATTGTCTCTTGCTACACTGTAGCTAGAATAAATAAAATAGGATGATCTGTTTATTTGTTGAGCAATGTGTGATAAGTAATTACAACAATGTGAAATCTTTCTGTGAATTTCACAACATATCAATCATTCACTGCTGCCCATAGGGATTGCTGACTCAAGAGGCCAAGGTGAAATATAATGGAGAATGGGGAAAATACAATCTTTAGCAGAGGCCTGTAGATTCTGATGTGAGAAGGAAAGGTGTGCTTTTCCCAAGGTAAAACCTAGAAAATAGAAAAGACAATTGTAATGAGGCCTGCTGTGAGAGAATGGCCAGATGACATGGGAGTGCTTGAGAGGAGTTAGTCATCGAGATGACACTGGGGAGATGCATGCATTAATACATGCATGTGGGTGATGGAGCTGCCCAGGTGCATTGCAAGCGCCAAAGGTGTGAGGTATTACATAAAGCTGAAAGGAGGGGAAGGAGGTCAGGTTCCTCCCCCCTCCCACACAGTTTGTACACCTAGAGCCATTTTGATCTCCTGAAATGAGGCAGAAAATGCATTGACTCTGGAAATGTCTGTTTCCGTTTGCTGCCGGCCTACTGACCATCATGCTGAAAGTTCCATCAGAAAACACGTAGGTGTCTAACGAACGGACAGCAGGACCTTATGTTTGTGTCGTGAGCCAGGGACTCTGAGCCTCCCAAGACTTTACTTTTAAAGCTCATAGCAAACAAAATTGTTGGGGCACCTGAGTGGTGTTACACCCTTCACACTTTTCTCAATGGAATTGGCCCTGGTTTTGAGAGCTGTTGTGTGGAAATACTTATCTTTCTTACTTGTTGAACAGCATGGAAGGTGATCTGATTAAGCATGGGACATTCAAATTCCTAATATTTAATACAAACACATCAAATTCCAACACTTGAGCTGTCGAGCCTGGGTTTCAATCCTCGACCGAATTATAAACTGTCATCCTGATGTTTCGCAGGCAGGGTGATTCAGCAATATCTGTGCCATCCCTCAAATGGACATTACAATGGGCATTCCATCTGCTAGGACTGGTTCTTGGTGGACTTAAAGATCCCATGGTGTCCTTCGTGATGAGTGTGCGAATTATTACCGGTACCTTGAGCAAACAAATTACAAATTCCTGCTATAACCCACAGGGGCACTGCATCAGTGGCAAAACTGCGTCCTCAGCAAATGATCCCCCATCCATGTGCTGCACACGAAAGAACAAGCAGCAAAGCAATTTCCAAAGTGTAGACACAAATCAAGTAGGTTTCAGGATCAGCAGGTAGTGTCAAAAAGGGGGAATTCAAAGAGACAGCATCCAATGGAATGAATACCGTTGCATGTTTATGTTTGCCTTCCATGAGAGAAAGGAAAAGGTTACAAATCTCATAAAAAACTGGCAATACTGTGCAATAATACGAAGAATCCCCACACATAAACAAAGAGACGTGCATACCTGTCAAAGTCTCAGAGAAGTCACCAGATCTTCCAACATTGGAGCACACGGGGAGCGGTTCAGTCCAAGAAGACATTTAACACCAAATACATAAGGTGAATGTATTTTGAGATATGCTTGCAAGCCCATCTCGCTCCGTACAGTGTGAGATGGGGTTTTACGATCGCTCCTGTGTGTGTGTGTGCGTGTGCGGGTCTGTCTGGTCTGTCTGTCTGTCTGTCTGTCCGGGCCATTTTTTTTTTTTTTTACATTTTGAGGTTTTGTCATCAAATTTTCTACAAACCTTCATCATAAGAATATGGAGAAGATAATTAAAAAAATTGGGTCAAAA
>NC_140967.1:18596789-18701789 GCF_056783735.1 Eptatretus burgeri
GGATTGACTCACCCTGTCATCCTTCTGAGGTTGGTGAAATGAGTACCAGTGTACTGGTATAGGGGCACAGCATCAGTGGCACAGCTGCACCCAACAAAATGATACCCAACCTGATAGCCAAGCCCCCATACACAAGAAGAAAAAGAAGGGTACCGAGCACATATTATGGCACTTGGCAACTACTTGAGATAACTTTGTTGCACTGCATGAGGTTCCCCTGTGATACAGCTCCTTCCCCCATACATCAAACAAGGGGTCTTTAAAAAGGTTCCATTCATGATATTCATAATGGTCCAAGATGTACAAATTATTTGTTAATTTCCAATATATAAATGTATATGATTCAAAAGAATTTTTTTCCACTTAAACTATATTTCTCTTCCTTCATGTGAATAGAATAAAAATGTCAACATGTTTTGGACCATTGTAAATATCTCGTGAGTATAACTTTTTGAATGGTCAGAGCATACATCAGTGAAGCACACACATTATTGCCTTTCATTGTCCCATAAAATACCTTGGGGACAAGAAAATTGAGACATAAGCAAAGCAGGGCTGAAGGGTGGGGTCCCGTATCACCACCTCCTTATTGCTTAATAAATGATTTTGTGAAAGTGTATCATGACAAGAGTGGGAACAGTCTTTGCTAAGACCAAGAACACACCACTCAAGCAGTAAACAGACTTTAATGGTCCATTTCCAGCAATGCATATTGTAGTTTGAGAATTGACAAATCAATCAGTTTAATGCTACCCCTCATGCATGCAGAATGTCAAAGTGAACATTGCCATAAAAGAACAACAACAGAATTGATAACAGCCTTGGGACATTTTCCGTCCAGGACAGCTTTCTGATGGTGAATGTCTCGAGGAAAAATGTCTTAAATCTGATGATGAATAAACACAAGCAGGACAAAAAAAAAGAGCCCGTTGTGTTTGCTAGAAAAGTATAAAGCAGGGTGGGCCAGGATGCCGCTGGTAGGAAAAGTGGGACAGAATCTCCCCTTCCTACCCCCAACCCCCCCCCCCAATCCCTGATAACCTCTCCATTCTTGGTTATGGGTTCAGCATCCTGATCGTCTGCAGCAGAGGACTCTAACAGGCACTTTCAAGTGAAAAATACATTTATAAAGCACAGCAGGTATTTTCAAACAAAAATAGTCAGTAAACTGAACAAAAGACTGATGAGGATAAATACATATGAATATCTATGCCTACAAAAGGCAAAAATATCTCTCTCTGTTTGTATGTGTTCTATGTATGGCCACATCATTTAAGTTACAAACTTCAAACTCAGCATACAAATGCAACTTTGTGTGAGGGGTAACAAAGGATGTGTCCGTGGACTCACGCGGGGGGGGGGGTGCGGGGGCGGGTGGAGAAGGCATAAATTCTCCATGTAAATGTGTACTGTGCAGCCACCTCATAGTGGTGGCCGAGGGTGTTACAATTTCCTTTTTTACCTGGGCAACACTGAGGTTAAAGCACTCTTAGTAGATGATAAATGGGGTTTCTGGGACGCCCATTCAAATGAATGGTGAAAAAGGGGGGGAAAAAAAAACTTTCTGATCCAAGCCCCAAAAGCTCAAAATCGGAGACTCATTTTCTCCCACCAAACCCCTTCCCTCCCATACAAGCAAATGTAAAATTGAGACTCATTTAATTTTCTTTTAACATTAATTCCATCGAGTATATTCACTTTATCTCTTCAAGCACGAAAGAAAGGGAAGTTCACTATCCCTCATTCAGTTCTGTAAAATTGGGAAGTGCCTTTAAGAGCAAAGTTGTGCTGTGAAAATGAGGAAGTATTCTGTGCCCATGTCTCTCATGGTTATATCTTAAATCATCAGAACAATAACAGAACAAAGTTTAGCTAAAAGCAAGCAAAAACAACTTTTAATAAAAATAATATATTTTAAACGTAAGTTTTATACAAAAGAAAAGATAAAATCTCTATTTCAGCCCTGACACCCGAACCAAGCCAAAAAAAGCTCGGTCATTTCCTTTATTAGACACACCCTGAAAAACCCATTGTTGTGTAATCTCCCATGATGTCATCAACTCGGACTATTTAGTGCCAAATGCCAACTGAACTTCGTATGTTTTATGCAGAGAATTGAGCATTTAGAAGCAGATCAATCGTTTTCACAAGATGAAAGGTGAGATCCTTAACCCAATTCATTATTTGTTGTTTTATACAGAATTAAATCACTATACAACCAATAATTATTGTATGTTTTTTTCTAACAGGTTGTCCCCAATAAGAAATTCCACTGTGCCCAATAAGGTTGTAAATTCCACTTGTTTAACAAAACGTGCCGTTTTATTTAAGGATATATTATGATAAATCACTTAATCTCACCGTCATTTGCATCAATAGGGTTTGGATAATTGATTAATTTAAAACATTTTTCATATTAATATTTTTTGCTCTACTATATTTCTGTTGTTCAGCCTGTGCCTTTGTGTAATAATTTGATAAATCAATATCCAATTCTTTGGATACACCAAAGATAGAACCATCTTTACCAACATAAGTCATTTATATTAGATTAAAAATGTCATTAAAAAAATTATTTTTGTTGAGTTGAAATAACACATACAGACATAATTGACCACAACACTTGGAATTTAATTCTTGGACTTGAAATGTTTGATAAACACCATTCTGTAAGAATTTTAATACTTCAACAGGTGGTGGAAGACCATAACTATCAAAATAATATTTGTCTTGAAGATTAAAAATACAAACCCAATGAGAGCCGTTCCCATAATTATCTTCTAAGTTCATAATAATATTCTTTGTATGTTTCGACACGTTTGTTAATTCATCTCTCGTACAAATAACCACATTATTAATTTTTAATTTCTTACAATATTTAATAAGTTCTAAATTTGATGTTGTATTCTTTCCAAATTCTTTAAACCTCTCATCAATGCTCATTTATTCATTAGAAAGATATTATCCATTACCCCTTTTAGTTAATTTTAAACCTGCTTGTGCGATAGAAGAAAGCATATCTCCAACGAACAGTCTCGCTTTATCAGGCAGACTTTCAAGTTTTTCAGTAACATCTACAATTACACAACTTCCACCAATTTGTTTCTCCAACTCTTTGTTATATCTTTCCAACTCTTTTTGAGCCCGGAGTTGAGCCTTCCTTTCGTTGGCAGTTTTCACCGCTGCTGAAATACCACCCGTCAATGCTCCAGCCACACTTAAACCAGCAAATAAAGGAATTAGAAATGGGAGAAATCCTCCACTCGTCTCTCTTATTGAATATTTCTTCAACATTCGTTTTGACATTTTAATTTTAAGTGAGCCAGTATCGTTCAAGATTTTCACCTGTTCTCTTGTAAGCAAAACATCAATTCTTACTGCTCCTTTTCTCTGAATTGTATTAACGTTAATCAAACAAGGCTTTTTATTTTGAATATAAGATGATAGTTAATGAAGATTGATTTGATTAACATACACCCCAGTTGGAACTTTACAACTCATTTATTTATCAAAAAAATTATGTGATACTACTCAAAACACCATTATCTGAATTAATCTGTAATTCTGTTTCTTCCAAAAGCAAACAATATGTATCAACTTCTTCAATCTCTTCTCTTTCAATGTATGGGGAAGTATCCACTCGAGTAGACTTTATAGTTTCCTTTTGAGTACTCAAGTCAATCACTTAGATTGTATACAGACTTTAAAATGCTGTCATATCCAAAATGGGTTCTTCATTTCCATTGCTTTCACACACCTTTTGGTAAGACTTGTATGCTTCAGCATAATCATTTTTTTCCCAATTAATTTCCAATCTATCTCGTAGATAAAATGTTCCATCTTGAGAACCGCGAAGTTGTTTCACCTTAGCATTATCACTCAATGCATTATTCTTATCAGTAGCAGCATCACCATCTGGTTTAAAAAAAATTGAGCGACAGATATCGCGGCTTCCCTTCCAGAACACCCAAATTCCACGTGTTAGTGGTATGGTTGTTTCACGTGTTGGCATCTTATTTTAAGGTATGATACATTGAGTGGTTTCTTTGAGTTAAGTCTTCTGTTCAACATCTCTTTTGTTTTAAGATTAGGAGTATATTCACTAATATACCAACTAATTTCATCAATTAGAAAGTTATTCTGAGTAGCAAAAGCATTAGCCACACCAAAACGCAATCTATTTTCATTATCATTCTTTTGCAGTTGAAATCTAATTTGAAGACCATACAGAACTTTATTATGATCACAAAATCCAAATATACCTTTAAGAGGAACTGCCACAGTAAAACTTTTACCTGTTTTTGTATCATCATTATACATTCCTTTCCTTTGACTATATCCAGGGTCTGAGTTTGTTTCCGTTGCCATATCAGGAATAAAACCTTCGACAGCTCCCTTTCCCATTTTATCACGAAATGAATATAGTTTAAATTTCATCATTTCAGATGAAGCAGAGACATAATCAACCACTTCAACTTCTTGTGTTTCAATATACAAACGAATACTATCAAACATTTTCCAGAAGAAATCATTTACGAGTGTAGCATTTGTGTGATTCGCAGCCTTAGTGAATGTAAATTTACACAACAAGAAACTTTCGGCTTGATTCAAATAAGTTTGTTGATTATTTATTTCAAAACTTTTGTTCCGTTTGCATTCCAGTCTGTTCCAGTTATTGTATTTACCTTGAAGTAGTCTTCTTTTTTAGTGGAGTTTGAGATGACAATGGTGTCATCCAAATCATAGATACTATCAATTGCTTCCATACTTGTATTTATTTAGGAAAAAAGATGTTAAAACCTTTGAAACCCTGACCCAATATTTGAATTATTTCCTGTCATTCTTGGGGAGACAACTGAGTTTTGCCTTTATTAATTTATTTTATTGCTTGCAATTTATGAGATTCCTTTTGGGCATCTTTTACACTCTTTATAGCACCCACTACATTTCCCACAGCAGAAGCAGTTGAACCAATTAGGTCTTTATGTTTAAGAATAGTTGAACCGATACCCATTGGAGTATCAATTATCCCATCTCCTTTTTTTCTAAATTGATGTCCTTCACCCCTTTGTCTCTTCGGTTTATAGTATCCTCTACCAAGATACATACCTTCACCCTTGTAGTATTATATGGGGAAAGGAACATCCCAACCCCTGTAATTATTTTATATTTTCCCAACTCGTGTTTCCTCACAATTACCATCGTATTTATTTATTTATTGGAAAACTTCACGTAGGTGAATTCTGATGGAAATAATTTCTGCATAAAAAGAAATCATGCAATTATCTTGGTCGGTTATCCTAAAATTTACTCTGTGTATGGTTTTTCCTGACACAGGTTGATAAACCAGATTTTTGGGTTCCATATTGAATTTATAACCAATTGGGGTTGAGTATGTGCTGAATTAAATATTGCATTTGTTCTTATTCCATCACTATAAGCGCCATCAATCAAATCACAGTGAATTAATACCGAATTTATGCCTGAGGATATTTTAACGACATTATCACTGTAAAATGTCCCATTAGTTTCAATCTTTTTTGAGGAGAAACCCAATAACTCTAAATGAATTATCAAATGTGAAATCAATCTTGTAGTTATTTTTTAAGTTTAATCGTTGATTTTGAAGTATGTTTTTGAATATCTATAACAATATTTTTTGGTTCATCACCCTGTTCTTTCATAAGGCGAGCAATTTTGGAAGATATTTGAGAAATCTCATATGCTCCGGGTGAGACTGTTATCGTTTTGTATCCACTTCCCGGATTATTACTAAACTTGTCATTTTTCCCGGTGAGATTAAACAAGGTATTATAAGTTTCCAAAGACAATAAAGACGTCTCATATTCATTTGTTGAGTCAAGTTGTAGTGGGTATGAAAATTAAGATGTGTGGTCGCTTGTTGTGAATTTAAAACTAAGGATTGTGCTTCTCATCTTATTTAATATGGGATAAAATGTTTTTGTATTGACATTTATTAATTATATTGATGTTCATCAACACGTCTAAAATGGTTGGTGCTTCATTAAAACAATTGTTATTTCCAGCCTTCTTTCCAACAGCAATAACAGTCTATTAACTAATTGTGATGGGTCATTTGGAAGAAAACCAACACATGAACCAAGGATACTTAAAGCCTGAATAATGTGTTTCTCCTTCTCATTCATCCTACTTTTACCAGATAGACTAACCCTATAATTAAGAGAGTCCAGCAGATCAATATATACTCTATCATCCTTATTTTTCATATCCAATGGTTTATCAAAATACTTTGATTCATCCCTCACAGTTGAACCTTGTTTTCCATCTTTTGTTAGAAGTAATATTAATCTTGGAGTTAGTTTAACAGGGGTTGAGCAGAACTCAAGAACCTTAATTCATCATTAAATATCAATCCCTTTTCTTGAACAAAATGAAATATTGCTGGTTTTTCTGTTGGAATGAGACCTGCTTTGATTTTTGAATCAGCTGAATATTCATTGTTTTGAAGAGCCTTCAAAATATAATCAGGAGGTTGATTAATCTCTTCCAGTTGTTGAAATAATCCCTCATCATGATATTCTAATTCTCCTATATGCCGTAATTCTTTCTCCGTCATTTGACTGAAATCTTTTAACATTTGAAGTTTTTTTAGGAGTATATTCTATTGTGGGAACTGTGGAAACATCTATAATTTTTTCTTGGGAAGTTTTTAAAAGTGGTTTAAAAAAAAACTTATCTTGTTTTCTTTCAAATGCCTCTTAACCCATTAGTTTCTGTCTGTGTTTCTTCTTTATGTCTTCCTGCTGTTTTACAACTTTTGAAACCAACTCTTGATGTTCCTTAAATCTTCTTGCTCTTTCTTTCGCATCCATTTATTTATTGGAAAATATCATTCACTGAATTATAAAGGTCAACAGGGAAATTTTCCTTTTCTTCATAATTAAAGTAGATGTGTTCAATTAAATACTTTTCTTGAAATATTTCATCAAATCCTTTATTAACTTTAATACGAGTTGTAATTTATTCTTCACTAATACTTGTATCTCTGCTTTTCATGTGCTTACGTTGTGTTTCTTCATCAACATCAAAACCAAATCACCAAATTTTTAACTCCATTACCACTCAGATGTTTAAAAATTTGTCTCATTCCCTCTGGGTTAGTTTCTAATATCCCAAGACCACCAGATTTTAGTTTCTTTAACTCACTCTTACAATGTAAATATTTTGTTGTACCAAGAGAAACCTCCTCAAATATTTGGCTTTCATTCCTCAATCGCATATGTTCCTCTTCTGAAATGTAGTAATAAGCCACACCTTCTACTTCTCCAGGTCGCATTGCTCTAGTTGTTGTAGATACAATACGAATCACATGGTGTTTAAAAAAAAAAATAAATAAATAAATAACTTACAATACTTTCATTTTTCTCTTCAAGAACTTTGATTTATTAAAGTTTTTTTCCAGAAGCAGATTTACCCACAAGATTAATAATTGTAGTTGTCATTTATATTTGTAATTGTTAATACAATAAAAAACATCATTTCATATCTCATCTTGTTTCACAACAATATATTGATATTTTTCAGTCGCGTGCTTCATATTATCCCCAAATTCCTTTTTACTACATAATGTAGAACAATTGTCTCTCCAAAATTGTTTATATCTATTGAATTTAACTTGAATAAAATGAAAGTATTAGAATTGTTTCTTATTGAGCGACAAGGGAGTTGAAAGTATGATTGACTAAGATAAATACAATTACAAGAAGAATATCTCCCTCTTGTGTAGTCGCTATCCATTACCGTTTGGTTTCTCAAATTAACACAATCATCAAAGATAACGAGGTTCTTTTTTGATTTATCCAAATCTTGGGGAGAAGGTATATCATCCGTATTATCACAAAGAATACAAGTTATCGGCTTTGATTTCTTTTTATATATCTGTGTATCACAAAATAGTTGTATTATATCTTCAATGTTGTAAACATTAAGTTTGTTTTGAAGTTGAAATAAACCGATTATATCTTATTTTTGAAGACCAGCATTAAAACCCTGTGAGAGTAGTTGATACTCAGGTTGAAAACTTGACTTTGTGAAAATTATTAAATTATCATAATCTAAAAAGTTGGGAGTAAAGGAGCATCTTTAAAAGTAAGCAGGTTTTTCCACACCCGCTTGAACCAACTATGAGACATCTTAATGAATTTGGAAGATTTTTATGGTTGTTAAGCTTTATCGTATTTTCCCAAATGGGTAAAAAAATCATTCATTTATATATTTGAAAAACAGGTTATTTAGTCAGGTCAGGTCAGGTTTGATCTGTGACCTGCTACAGGTACCATGTAAACCTGTACTAACCTGTTCCATGGTCGGGTTGTCGGCGACTAAACCGTCTCCCCCACCAGGTTTTCTGGTGAGGAGGGTGTTTTGATATGGACACCCAGCAGGATTAAAAACAAAACCTGTCAACGGGCGGAGGAGCTCCTTGTGAGCCAACGGCCATCCATATCTAGTGCCCAACTGTGTCTGCGGACGTCCTCCTGCAGTTGGATCACTTCTTATTAGGAGGTTGGTGGCAGGATTTGCACTCCGGCCACCGTAAAACCATTCATTCCGCAAAACGCAAAAACGCAAAAAAATCTGAAAACCCACTCCATGGGAGTACCTCCTGTGCAGCTTCCCTTCGCAGGGCAGCTAAACGGATGACAGGATTGGGCAAAGCCATCCGGACCCCCAATCTTTGATGATAGGAGGGAAACCACGGGGTAACATCCCTGGGTCAGATTGCGGGAGAGTGTGTTGGAGTGGTGCTGAGGTGTCGTCTACCAGACGGCGATCTCCTTGGTTTAACCTGAGGCGGTCCCTTCGGGTGGGTGCCTGGAATGTCCTATCCCTAAGAGAGGATGATCACCTGTCTCTGTTATCATCTGAGCTCAAGCGTTTGGACATCGGGATTGCAGCTCTCTCTGAGGTTCGGAGACCGGATTGCGGCGAGATAATGGTGGGTGGGTACACCTACTATTGGTGTGGTCGCTCTGATGGTTACCATACCCAAGGAGTTGCTGTAGCTGTGTCCAATAAGCTGACCCCAATGATAATTGAGGTAACACCGGTCAACGAGCGTATTATGAGACGAAGGATTCGTCACTCCTTAGGTGTCATTTCCCTGGTCTCTGTTTATGCTCCGACTGAGGCGAGTGATCTCACCGTGAAGGATGCATTCTACGCCACACTCGAGTCTGTGGTTGATCAGTGCCCCAGACGAGATACACTTCTAGTCTTGGGGGATTTCAATGCATCGACTGGAACTGATAGGGATGGTTATGAGGTGTGTGTTGGTCCCCATGGGTCAGGAACTATGAACCAGAATAGCACTAAGTTCCTTGACTTTGCAAGAAGTCATGGACTTAGGGTGGCTGGTTCATGGTTTCAGTGCACACAAGCTCATCGCTGGACTTGGTATTCCAACGCTGGCGGTGTGGCAAAGGAGATTGACCATGTCCTCATTGACGGTCGTTGGAGGATGATCCAGAACTGCAGGGTCTACCGGAGTTCTCAGTTCCTCAATACTGACCACAGGCTTGTTGTAGCAACTCTAAAGCTGCACCTTAAATCCTGGGGAATGGTACCATCCCAGCCTAGGCTGGATGTTGCCAAGCTCAGGGATGAGAGAGTAGCTGAGGAGTTTGCGAACAGGCTGAGTGGACACTTGGGGGGTCTGGGTGCTTTGGGGGGCCCTGAAGAGTTGTGGAGCGCCTTCAAGACCACCGTCCTTGATGTTGCCGGTGGATGCCTTGGAGCTCACCGCAGGGCAAAGAAGAATTTTGTCTCTCAAGGGACACTGGATCCCATTGACCAGAGTCGCAGGGCCAGGCTGAATGGCAGAGCTGAGCTGTTCAGGGAGCTGAGGCGTAAAACTGTACGTGCACTGAGGGTGGACAAGGAGGCCTATGTGCGAGGAATCTGTGAGGGGGTAGAGCATCACCTGTGGACAGGTGATTCTCGTCCCGCTTACAGGGGAATTCGCACATTACGTTCATCCAAGCCCATCCCTCGGAGCACTGCAGTTCGAGCAGAGAGTGGTAGGCTCTTGACAGAGGAGTCTGAAGTGAAGGCCCGCTGGGCCGGTTACTTTGAGCGGTTGTACCAGGCTGATCTCCCAGCTGTCGAGTTGGAAGTCAAGGGTGTTACAATCCCTGTTGCTGACCCTCGAATCAACTGTGGTCCACCTTCGCTTGTGGAAACACGGGCTGCGGTGAACCAGTTGAAACGGGGCAAAGGTCCAGGGATCTGTGGCATCCATGCTGAACTTCTCAAGGCTGGTGGAAATGCTGCACTCGTGTCGTTGCATGCAGTTTTGTGCTCTGCCTGGAACACAGGCATCATCCCAACTGACTGGAAGAGGGGCCTTGTTGTCCCTCTCGAGAAAGGGAAGGGTGATCGCCAAGACTGCAACAACTACCGAGGGGTGACGCTGCTCTCAGTGCCGGGCAAGGTCTTTGCTCGGATAATTCTTGACAGGGTTCGCCACCATCTGCTTGAGCACCAGCGTCCAGAGCAGTCAGGCTTTACACCAAAGAGGTCAACGATTGACCGTATCCTTGCCCTTCGTGTCCTCACCGAACACAGACGAGAGTTTCGGCAGGGGCTGCTTGCAGCCTATGTTGATCTCTCGAAAGCGTTCGATTCAGTGAATCGGGATGTCCTCTGGAGGATTCTTGGTCTTCGTGGGGTGCCACCAAAACTGATCGATCTGATGTCTGAACTCTACTCTGGTACTGAGAGTGCTGTGAAGTGTGGTGGTACCATCTCTGACTTATTTCCAGTTGTTACTGGAGTTCGTCAGGGATGTGTACTTGCCCCAACACTTTTCAGCACTTGTATGGACTGGATTTTAGGGAGGATGTCAGAGAGATCAAGTTGCGGTGCATCGTTTGGGAATGTCACGATCTCGGACCTTGATTTTGCAGATGATGCAGTCATCTTTGCGGAGACTTTAGACATCCTCTTGGGGGCCCTCGAGGTGCTGAATGAGGAGTCGGAGCCATTGGGATTACGGGTTTCTTGGGTCAAAACTAAGATCCAGGCTTTCGGTGACATCTTGGATGCTGCTGTCCTGTCTGTGTCAGTTTGTGGTGAGGATGTTGAGGTCGTGGAGAGATTCACTTACCTTGGCAGTGATATTCATGTCCCTGCTGGCTGTGAGTCAGAGGTCAATAGACGTCTGGGTCGGGCCTAGGGAGTCATGGATTCACTGGATCATGGGGTGTGGTGCTGCCGGTACCTGTGCGGGAGGACGAAAATCCGAGTCTTCAGGTCCTTGGTACTTCCAGTCTTGCTCTATGGGTGCGAGACTTGGACTCTGACCAAGGATCTGAGACGGAGACTTAATTCCTTTGGTACCAGGTCTCTTCGGAGAATCCTTGGCTATCGCTGGTCGGATTTTGTGTCCAACGAGCGGTTGCTGAGAGAGACTCGGATGAGATTTGTTACCTGCATAGTCCGTGAGCGTCAGTTGCGGCTGTATGGACATGTGGCTCGTTTTCCTGACGCTGATCCTGCTCATCAGATTCTCTCAGCGAGGGAGTCTCATGAGTGGAGGAGGCCGGTGGGCCGACCACGTGCCTCGTGGTTGCAACAGGTTGACCGTCATCTCAAGGAGATGGGGATGGGCCTGGCATCTGCCTGGGGGATGGCCAGATGGAGGCCCCTGGAGTACCGGCGGAAAGTGGACACAGCGACGCGCTGTTCTGGCACATGCTCCCATACCTGACCTGTTATTTAATTTTTATTGGCTTTTATAGAAACTGTGTTTTATCCTAAGTTCAGGTTTAATTTCAAGACAATCCATTATTTTATTTATACAATATCTTGTGTTGATATTTCCCTGAAAATGACAATCGTTAATAATATAAATCATCAATCCATGAAACATGGTCGTCATTTGTTCAGTCTCTTCTCTTGTAATAAAAGGTGTATTGTCATCCTCATACTTCGCATTAATTTCTCGAATCAATCTTGTAAAGTAATTCATTTTTGGTGTAAATCTTAAACAATTATATTCCTTTTTATATTTTTTACTCTCATTAATTAGAAGATAATCACAGAATATACATTGTTTATCGGCTTTTGACTCTGTGTTTAATCCCCGTCTTTCACACGCAAGACAATTCTCAAATTTGTCATGTGGCGAATCAGGAAATTCAAAAGGCTCAAAATCTAGTAAACTATTCATATTTATAAAGTAAAACTTTACTTCAAATAAAATTCATCTTTGGTACTTTCATTGGTGCTTTCACAATCATCTATAAAACTACTTTTATAACTTTCCTTTGAACACAAACCCTCGGTATCATAACTGTCTTCTGTTCCAACAGAGACACTATCATCACTCTCATAATCTTCAAATGAATAATGACTCATATGTAATTCGTCAAAAAAAACTATCATCAATATCCAAATACTTTTTTTTCCATCAACAGATTCAATGACTACAATTTTAAAATTTAAAGGTAATTTTAAAATGGTCCTTATTATTGAAACTATTATTGAATGAAATGTCATTTATTTATATATAATAGCATCCTTTATTTCATCAGGATTTACATCTTTAGGGTTGTTGAAAAAATACAAATTTCTCCTTGCATATTACAGATGGTCTTATCTTTTCTTTCCAAAGCTTCATCCATGAGGTTTTTCTATTTTTGATACTTTTTCTTGTTTCGTTGCTTTTTATAGTTTTTGAATATATTGCCAGAAGGAGAGGAGAAACTTTTATTAGAGCTACTTTAATTGATGTTCTTCCAGATATAATAAATAAAAAGCCCTTCCACTGAAGGAAATTGAAGAACTCATATTTATTCACCATAATTGTTTTTATCCAATAGTTGTTATATTTATCTTTATTCCATTTTACATCATCGACATATTTCTCAGTATCTTTTACAAATGAAGAGATTGATTGAAACTTGTCTTTTGTTTCTTGATACATTGTATTTATTAAGTGAAAAAAGTTGGAGGATAAAATCGTTTTTTAGCACAGATTCACCGATTAATTAAACGGAATTTTCATCATGAAAATTTTATTTTAAGCAAAGTTTTGTTAAATAAATATGAATACAACATACTGCGACGTTTGTAATCATGAATATAAATGTTATAAAAACACCTTCAAACCAACAAACACACATTCAATCTTTTCAGACAAATATCTCCACTTGACCAAGAAACAAAACATTGCGATAGATGTGATAATGATATTCTTTAAAAAAAAAAAAAAAAAAATATATATATATATATATAATAAACACCTTTAATCACGCAAACACAAGAACAATGAAGAAAGGTAAGGTGCCACTAAATTCTCCATTGAAAACACTGATGGGGCATTTAAAGGGCATATAAAAATAAGATTGTTTCGCTTTCAAGACCCTGGACCATCTTCAATCATTGAAGCTGTTGATATGGTTAAACAAAGCATTGAAACTATAATTAAAAACGTATTAAGTGAAATGAAAACTTTAAAGTTTTATATGGGAGTAAAATTGAATATGGTAAAAGAAGGTGATGAAACTAATCCCTATAAGAGGACGAACCCTCACTTAATCTCATCATTTCAAGATTTTGTAAGATGTGATGTTTACGATGATCTCCAGAGACAGGAACAAGATGTTGATAACACTGTAGAAGGTAGTGGATTTGCTATTACAAAAATAATCTTTTTAGATATACACATCTTGAAATCAGATCTCTTTAAACTTCTTCTTTTATTGATTTACCAAAAGAGATAAAAAAAAACTTCAGAAAGCGGTAGTTAATATTCAAAGCAAAGATAATAAATGTTTTCTATGGTCTGTTCTTGCTCACGTACATCCTCCACAATGGAAACCAGAAAGGGTTGAGCATTATAAGAAATATGAGAATACATTAAATGTTAATGATTTAAAGTTTCCTATGTCATTGAGAGATATTCCTAAATTTGAGAAAATGCACAATTTCTCTGTTAATGTATACGGATCAACGGATACAAACAAAGTTCAGATATTAAAAATTTAAAACAAGTATACTGAACAAAAATATAAACGCACCAACCTAAATATCTAAGTCAAGATTGCCATTATGGGAAAATGGTCAAACCGATGATATGTTTTAGCAATGGTTCCTTTGTTTTGCTCAAGACAGATGTTCCCATTGAAATTGACCACTCTGAGTGTGTGGACTCACACGTTGAGTAATCCTCCCCATGAGCACCATGGGGCTTGACAGAGTGATGGTCAGTGAGCGTGACCAGGACACAAACACTCCCTATAGCTTGCCCTATAAAAGGCCTCCCCAAAATGTGGACTGGTGCCAAATGTCAACATGCCACAGATGTCACAAATCTTGAGGGAGCGTGCCATTGGCATGCTGAATGCTGGGACGTCAGTACGGGCCGTTGCAGCACACTTCAATGTCCACCACTCCACCATTAGCCGCCTGAGAACGCGCCTCAGAGAGACTGGAGGCACCGTGAACCGCCCACATGCCCGGCGACCATGTGTGACCACCGCCGGTCAGGATCGTCACATGAGGCTGCAACATCTCCGGGATCGACACCGACCGGCCACGAGGACTGCCGATGAGACTGTCGGGCTGCATAACAGGCGCATTTCAGCCCAGACGGTGCGTAACCGCTTGAGGGAGGCCAAGCTTGAGGGAGGCCAACACCCGCTACTGACTGTGTGAACTCTGACAGTGACACCTCGGTTGTGTCGGCTGTTGTAGCGCAAAGACTGTCACCAGAATTCTCAAGGAACTCTTTGAAATTTAATGCTCAATTGACATGGATTCTATAACCAAATTGTTGTGAAGATTTAGTATTAATGAGTTCGAGGTAAAATAGTAACAATCGCTTGGTGCGTTTATATTTTTGTTCAGTATATAAAAATGATGAAGCACACATTGACCTTCTCGACTTTACTTTAAAGGAAAAAAATCACATTATGCTTTCAACAAAAATTTATCAAGATTAACCAAATAACAACGATACAAGAGAAACTGTAAAACGTATCCTTGCAAGAGATGTCTCAACCCCTTTCACACAAAAGAACGATTAAATCAACATTCAAAATATTGCAGTAATCATAAATCAACTGTAATAAATTTACCAAAAGCAGGTTCAAACATATCTTTCAAAGATTTTAACAAATCTATAAAACATCCGTTTGTGATATATGCTGATTTTGAAAGTATCGTTGAAAAGATAGACACTGTTTTTCCAAATCCAAATATATCATACACAAATAAATATCAAAAACATACTCCTTGTGGTTTCTGTTATGATATCAAATCATCTGTTGGTGATGAATACAACAAGTTAGAACATTCTAGAGGAGAAGATGCCTCAGAGGAGTTTGTAAGACGATTGGGAAAAGAATGTATAAGACTAAGAGAAATAATGGTTAAAACCTACAATCCAATGTCATTAACAAAGGGAGAGAAAAAGGAATTGAGAAAGAACAGTATCTGTCATATTTGTGAGAAAATTGAGGGAGAGGTCAAAGTTCGGGATCATTGTCATCTTACTGGAAAATATAGAGGTCCAGCTCATCCCCGTTGTAATCTCAATTACAAGCCCCCAAACATTATTCCTGTCTTTCTTCACAACAACGCTCACGATGACACACATCTATTTATCAATGAACTTTCAAAGACATCTGGAGATATTTCTGCCATTCCGAACACAGATCAAAAATACAACTATCTCACTAAAATAATTCAAACATCCCCCATAACCCATATCAGATTTCTTGACACATACAAGTTTATGGCATGCCCATTATCTATCTTAGCATCAAATATTAAAAACTTACCGAATCTTAAATCACATTTCTCAAATCAAGTAGAGATTGATCTCTTATCACAAAAGGGAATATATCTGTATGACTACATGGATTAATTTGAGAAGTGTAAAGAAACACAACTTCCTTCAAGGGAAAGTTTCTAGAGCAAGTTGAATAAAACTCATATTTCCGATAGAGATTATACACAAGCTAAAAAGGTTTGGGAGAAGTTTAATACATAGAATCTTGGAGAATATCATGATTTGCATCTTAAAACTGATGTATTGTTATTGGCTGATGTGTTTGAAACTTTTAGAACACTGTCATAATAAAAATTATAATGGATTCGATCCTGCTCACGATTACACATCCCCGGGATTGGCTGGGAGTGCTCTGTTAAAAATGACAAAACAGAATTTGGAATTAATCAGTCACATAGATATGCTTTTAATGATGGAGAAGGCTAAACAAGGAGGAATATCTCGTTTGTTCCAAGAGATATGCTAAAGCAAATAACAAATATCTTCCTGATTATAATAAGAATGAGGACAACTCTTACCTGATGTATTATGATGCAAACAATTTGTATGGGTGGGCTATGTCTCAATCTTTACCTTATGGAAAACTTAAATGGGTTTAAGAAAAACATTATGAAAAAGTTTTACAAGACATTGTTGTCTCCTCTCAAAAATAATTGGATGAAGCTGAAGTTGGATATTATTTTGAGGTTGATTTAAAATATCCAGAAGAACTTCATCACAAACATAAAGACCTACCTTATGCCCCTGATAAAGAAAGTCCAAGAAAAGAATGGTTAAGTGATTACCAACAGTCATTCAATATAAAAGGTTTAACTTACTAGGTTTAATATAAAAGGTTTTTTTTTTTTTTTTTTTTTTTTTTTTTTTGTATACCTTGGTCGAGGCTCGTATGAGAGCTAACACACAACTCACAGTAAGGAGGCATGAGACAAGAGGGGCGGGAGTGGAAGGGACAAAACACAGGTGAACTGTGGAAGGGAGAGGGATGGGGATGGGACGGGGAACATGGCGAGGGGAAGATGGACATTAAAGGGACTTTCAGGAAGGAAAGCAGGAGAATTGAAGGAAGTGGGCTTGGGTGGATTATCGGGGGTAGAAAAGATCGAGGATTTAGATGGGGGAAGATAAGAGGTGGTGGTGAACAGCTGTTTTGAAAGCCTGGAGGGAAGAATGGGAAAGAATAGAGTGAGGAAGTTTATTCCAAAGGCGGGAAAAAAGAGGAATGAAAGAGTGAAGATGAGCAGTGATTCGTGATTTTGGTAGTTTTACCAGAAGGGGGTTGTTGGCGGACCTTGAGCGCCCCTGTGGGAAATGTGGTTGGGACAAATCGCAGAGAGAGCAGGGGGGGGCAAGGCTGGAGAGGAGTCGGTAGAAGACAGAAAGACCACCGACCAACCTGCGGTGATTGAGTGAGAGGCCCAAAGACTCAGCTTCATTGCGGGAGATGCCAATGATCTTAAAAGCCCTGGTTTCGACAGCGTGAAGTCGAGAAAGGTGGGAGGCAGGAGCACCAGCCCAGAGGGGAGAGCAGTACTCCATCAGGCTACGGACAAAAGCTTTGTAAGTGGTCAGGAGCTCAAGAGGGCCGAGGAAGGACTTTGCACGACGGAGGATTCCCAGTCGGCGACTGGCTTTTGAGGCAAGGTTGGAAATGTGACTTTCCCAGGAAAGGTCATGGCAGATAGTGAGACCCAGAAGCTTGAAAGAAAAGACTTCTTCCAGAGGATTGTTGAGAAAGTGGATGGGGGGTTTTGTAAACGGTCCTTTCGAAGAGACATAGTGAGAGTGTGAGATTTGTGTGGATTGAAAGACATGTTCCACGTGTTGGACCAGTTTGTGATTTTATCCAGATCTGCAGTGAGCGAAGAAGCTGCTGCTTGCCGGTCTGAGGGATGACAGATGGTACGGCAGAGGGTTGAGTCATCGGCAAAGAGAAATAGAGGATTTTCCAGAGAGTCCGAGAGATCATTGATGAAAAACAGAAACAGAACAGGGCCCAGAACGCTACCTTGAGGAACTCCAGCCTGCACAGGAAGAGGGGATGAAAGAACTCCATTTAGGGCCACACGTTGACTGCGACAGGAGAGGAAGTCTGCGAGCCATGAGTGGAGATGGCCTTGAATACCATGGGCAGAGAGTTTGGTGAGTAGGGCAGGGTGCCAGACTGTGTCAAAAGCACGTGATATGTCCAGGGATACGGCTCGGATTTCCTGTCTGGCATTGAGGACCTCCATCCATTGATGGGAGAGCAGTAGCAGCATATCTAGGGTAGAGTGACCTGGTCTGAAACCAAATTGATGATTGGAAATCAAGCCATTGGAGAAGAGGAAGGATTTCATGTCTGAAGCGATGATGGATTCCATAACCTTGCTGATGATTGGGAGAAGGCTGATTGGTCTATAGTTACAGGGATCTGTTTTTGCACCTTTTTTATGCAGGGCAGTGATGTTAGCAGATTTCCAAGCAGATGGCAGATGACCTTGGGAAAATGAGAGGGTGAATAGAACAGAGAGAGGGTGAGCAAGAGCAGAAGAGCAGGCTTTGAGGACACGTGGGCTGATGCCGTCTGGACCGGTTGCAGAATCTGACTCGAGGTTTGAAAGCAAGCTCTCCACCTTGTCAGGAGAAAAGGATACAGAGTCCAGGGACAGTTGGGTGCGACTGGGTAAAGTGGGTAGAGATAGTGATGGGTTTGGGACACAAGATTTAGCTGCAAACACCGAGTTTAGACATTCAGCTTTATCACGTGTGGAATCAGCAGTGCGGCCATTTGAGGTAAGGGAGGGGATGGAGGGGGAACATACACCAGAAACAGATTTGATTAAACGCCACCAGGATTTTGTATGACTGTATAAGACTTAAGGATTTTGTATGACTGTATAAGACTGTATAAGACTGTATAAGACTATAAGGTTTAACATTTAATTTAATACCAACTACAGAAAAACTACTTACAACATTAAATGATAAAGAAAGTTATATTTTGCATCAAAGGAACTTGAGACAATATTTATCTGCTGGGTTGAGAGTGATGAAAATTCATCGAATTTTGAAATTTAAACAAAGTCATTGGTTAAAGAAGTATATTGATTTTATACAAAAAGGAGAACAGAAGCAAAAACAGATTTTGAGAAGGACTTTTTAGAAATTAATGAATACTGCTGTATTTCAAAAGACGATGGAAAATGTTCGGAATTGACAAAACATAAGACTTGCAACGTCTTGGAAACAAGCTTCAAAGTTAATTAATAGACCAAGTTTTGAACGAGCGGAGGTGTTTTCAGAGAACTTTTATGCTATTCATTTGAAAAAAGAGAGTATTGACATGGATAAACCTATTGATATGGGAACATCAATTATTGACTTGTCAAAGTCGTTAATGTATGACGATTACGATAATAATTTAAAATCAAAATATAAGGATAATGTGTCATTGTTATATATGGATACAGATAGTTTTATATTAGAAATTAAGACAAGTAATGTATATGAGGGTATGATTGATAATATGATACAAGTAATTATAAGTCAGGTGATGTGTTGTTTTCATCAACGAATAAAAAGGTTATTGGTAAGTTTAAAGATGAATTGGGTGGGAAGGTCATGAGTGAATTTATAGGATTGAGATCAGTCTTATGCTTTCACGTATATTGATAATAATAATATTGAAAGGTGTGCTAAGAAGCTAAAGGGAATAAATAAAAATATAATCAAGGAAACAATAAACTTTCAACATTATTACAACTGTTTAACCTTAAAGAAGGAAGAGTACAGAAAAATGAATACAATAAGAAGTTATAAACATCAATTATATACAGAAGAGATAAATAAGAAAGCATTAGAAGCTTTTGATGATAAAAGACATATTTTTGAGGATGGGATCAATAGTCTCCCTTATCGCTATAAGTATGTGTTAAGATATTGGGTTGGGAATTTTAACAGGTTACTGCCGTCTTTTTACTGATTTATAAATGATAGAACCAAGCAATAACCAAACCAAAGAGTGGAGATATAATCAGCCTTGGTATTTAAATGGGAAGCATAAACAATGTGAGAAATATCAAATAAGTCTTATTGAAGAAATAACCGGGGTAAAAGTGGGTAAAACAAATAAGCGGATAAATTTAATCACAAATAAGTTGGAGGATGTAAAGAAAAAAAAATATCCTTGAATGGACTGAAAACTTTGATGGTTATCAAGTGAACAATGGGAAAACAATTTACTACAATCTCAAAATGATATGTGGCTCAGGAGGTGGTCAAATAAGAGCATCAAGAGAAGTTTATCATTTCATTTCTGCTCAACAAAGACACATAAACCAAGAACCAAGTTCCAAGTTATTCTTTGTGAATATACTCGATGGAAATGAATGTTATAAGAAAATTAAATGAGTCTCAATTTTACATTTGCTTGTATGGGAGGGAAGGGGATAGGTGGGGAGAAAATGAGTCTCCTATTTTGAGCTTTTTGGGTTTGGGTCAGTAAGTTTTTCCCTTTTCCCCCATTCCTTTGAATGGGCGTCCCAGAAACCCCATTTATCATCTACTACTCTTTGCACAGATAAATTTGTTCTCCTTCCATTCTCTCCTTCCGTTGCCTCCACCCCCCTCAATGGCAAGGAATGGGTGAAGAAGGGGAAACTAGGAAAGGGAGAAGAGCGAGGAGGGGAGTGGAGGTGGGAAGCTTGGATGGGGAGAAGAGCGAGGAGGGGAGTGGAGGTGGGAAAAGCCATGCCTCATGAAACGTTGCTATACACTGTGGGAGGGAGGGGTGTGAGTGTGAGCGTGAGAGTGAGAGAGTAGAGTGCTGCATTTTATTCAGAGGAGGGAGCGAGTGGGGGACAGACAGAGAGAGTGGGGGAGGAAACAAAAAAAAAAAGATAGCTGAGGTGTGGAGGTGGCATAAGCAAAGAGACTGATTTGTTATGCTTGATGACCAAACAGAAATAAAAAAAAAATCTCATGTCAGAATAGCTGTACACACAACACAACAGAGTTTGCAATGTTATCCACTGGCACATCTGCAAAAACTTTGATATCCTCGTTCCAGAAAATTTGTGGGAACATTAACCGAAACCATGGACTGGAAACATGGAAGTTCCGCTCGTGTAGATCTAATGATCCCATCAAGCATGACCATCGAAAACAAAGCATTGCAACCAGATATCATACTTGGGTACAAAAAAAGAGAGAAGGCATTGCTGAAGGCGCTGTCACACCTTGAAGATTTAGCCAGCAATGGCAACGTATAAAGATGTATGTAAAACGTTGGCGTACGCTGAAATTTTGATGTTTTTAAAAAAGTTTTGGTCGTATTCATGACGTGTTGGTCGTATGCATAACATATTAGTAACGGGCACAGAACGTGTCGTTGTCTTATAGATAACTGATACCAACGAATGCTTAGCCTGTTGTCAGCGTTCACAACCTATGCCCAACAATGGTTTAACTTAGGCATAGCGCGCTGCACGTATCGCCGACAAACTCGTGGCGTAGCCTGTTAAAAACCTGCCGCACGCCGATTTAAATTATAACTGCCTGAAAATTGAAAGTGTCAACCACGCAGTCACACCTTGGCGATTTAGCCAGCGTATGCCGACCTATGAAAAATTTGCCGAACCAAGCTGGCACACGTCGAATACGTTATGGGTAAGTTGTGTATACGTTAAGAGCACGCTGAAAAACGATGAAGTATGCTGTCATATTTCGTGGTACGTCTCGTACGTCGTGAAATTTCAAGCATGCTGAAAATTTTACGACGTACTCGCCGTATGGCTCACACGTTCCGCTACACTGGGAATAAGTTGTAGGCACGATATGCGATCGTTGACACACGTCGACACAAGTTTTCTTGTAAGTTACTCACAAGTCGTAACACGTCGAAGTAATGTTTAGCATACCCGAAACTTATTTTCTCCGTCAAGGCACATTTTCTTTTTTTCTCCTTGGCTCCATGAAGGCACGTGACGAAATATCTGAATTTGTTGTTGTTTTTTATTTATATATATATATATATATATATATATATATATATATATATATATATATATTTTAGTTTATCACGAATTTTAAAATATATTCAGACATTTGCTTTTAAGTTTCGACGTCGACGTGACAATATCCTCAAACAGAAAATATTCACAGAGGAGGAACTAAGAATAAGACATGAGCAAACTGAAGAGGCACTCAGAATCGTATTTCACCATACCCTAATTTAATATAATAATAACTAAATAAATAATAACATATTTTTCGTGAATCATTGAATCTAAAACACTGGATGTTGGGCCCGCTAGAAATAAGTTCAGGCGGGAGTGGAGACAGCAATAGAGGTGGAGATGATAGTGGTATTTGGTAAACGAGACGAAATATTCTAATAGTTTGTAATTCCATTGATTGAAAAATTAGGGTATGGTGAGATACGAATCCATATACTTCTGAACTTCCTAGGTGACAATGGACTGCATTTTCGAACTCAGTGGGGTCGATTTACTCGAAGAAATGTTTAGACAGACAACAAATCAATTATAAATTAGAAAATATCGAAATGAGTAGGATTAGTTACTCAACTCCAGTAATGATAAATCTTGTTTTAGGTCATGTTTTCGAAATGGTGGTGAATTCAATGTCGGTGTAGTCATTTCTTAGAGTAAATCGACCCCATAGAGTTCGAAAATGCACTCCATTTCCACCTCGGACATCCAGAAGTACCTGAAATCGTACCTGACCATACCCTAACTCATGAAACTAAAAGTCGTCATATGGAGCGACCTCCAAATCACCTCCGATCAACTTAAATTTTTTTGTACGCGTTATTGAATCATAGTGGAATAATTTAAGGCTTGTGGAGACGTCTGAATTTTTTATAATTTTTTTGCTGTTTTTGGACCACCCTAATATATATATATATACATATATATATATATATATATATATATATATATATATATATATATATATATATATATATATATATCGGGCGTATAAAAAGCAAGTGAGGATTGTTTTTTGGATCACAGATACATCGGAAGGTTAAGAGACAGAACATACTGACAATGCAGTTTAAGAACACGGGTTTGAAAGTAGACTAATAAACAAAGCTTGCTGAGAGTAGAAAAAGTCACATGTAAGTAAGGAAGCGATGAACAGCTGTGACCTGAAGGGTGAGCCGGAAGGGTAGATTTGGACAGACATAGAAAAGCAATTCCTACTTGCAATGTGGACCATGAAGAATACAAAGTATCTTGCAGATAGAGTAGGCCTTTTGGTTGGCACCGCAACCACACTCTCAATTACCCATATGGGTTGCTTTTAGCATTGAGCAATGCACTTTATTTCAACCATTCCTGGTACTTAAATCTATTAGCAGTGCCACGACCCAATATGAGGCTACATAGTGAATCTTCAGCAAAAAAACCCCCAAAAAACCTGTTTATCTTATGGTAGCACAGAAATGGTTTAGGATTGTGAAAAAGTACTGCTGCACAAGATGCATGGCGCTTTGAACTTCAAGCTTCATACTGAGAAAATGTTACATTCTCCGAAGGGATGTCACACCTCCGACTAATTTTCGGTTCTCACAAATTCTTGTCACAGCCGTTGGGACTGACACACCGACCCATTACCTGTTCTTTGCTGCCACAGTGGAATCGCCTTTCTCTTTCCCCCTCTCCTTCCCTTGTCATGACAATTTGCATTTCAAAAGTATTATGGATCTAGAAAAGGGAGGGCACAGGTCTGAAACACCCTAATGCTCTGACAGACCTTCAGACTATTGTCTCCTAACATCATCATCTCAGTAGTAAAGTGACAGGATAGTTCAGAGGTAGCGCTGTTGTCTGAGAGCTATCTCGTCTGGGTTCGATTCACTATATGTCTAATTTGTCAAGTTGTTGCTTTGCAGGCAGGGCATTGCGTATCAAAGTGCCTTGTCCCTTAGGTGGATATTGAGATGGATGTCACATCCGCCAACATTAGCTCGTGTCTGATCCACGGTCTCTTTCGATGAAGAGTAGTCGAGTTATCACCGGCACCCTGACCCGATTCCAGAATTTCCATCCATAATGTGCGGGGACACTGCATCACTGGTGCACTTCAGTCATGATGCAACTGGTACTGGGATTAATTCAGAACTGAATCTTCCTTCAAGTTGCACATGGTAATAATAAAAATAATTATTATTATAATCTGAGTGGAACTGATTGGATTCAAAATAATAATAAATAGATTTTTTTGAGGGTACAGCACTTAAATGCAGAGTATCAACACCGATATATTTGCTCTACACAAGAACAAGTAGTTGTTGAAAAATAAATAAAAGTTTGCCAAGCCTGCTCTCTCGGTCGTTCAAATAAATACAAAGCCAAGCATAGTGTTGTCAACTCCAGTTGAAATTTCTCATAAAATATTCACATCAATACCGAATTGCTCTTGAATTCTTTGTTTTGTGCTGAACATGAGATTTTGCAAATACATTTAATATCAACAGCACCACAAAATTAACGAGAATAGCACTCGGTGGAGCATATGTACCTCTGCCAGGCTGAACAGTTTACGTTTTGTATCCCACAGATATGCCGGATCTGCATCCGGATCTTCACCAAAATCTAATCGGCTTCTTCTTGTGATCCAACCAACTCATCCACCAAGTTTTGTCATAATCCGTCCACAACTTCTTGAAATATCTTGCTATATATCGTTTTTGGCCCCACCCATCAATGGTAAAGAATCACCAAAAACTTAAAAATTCTCGTATCTGCATCCGAATTCGGATCTTCACCAATATCGGATCAATTGGTCCTCGGCACACATCCAACCTTCCCACCAAGTTTTGTCATAATCCATTCATAACTTTTTGAGATATCATAATTATATATATATATTATATTATATTATATTATAATATAACACACACACACACACACACACACACACACACACACACACACACACACACACACACACACACACACACACACACACACACACACACACACACACACACACACACACACACACACACACCCTGACTGTTATGGTGAGCCATCGCCACAGATGACGTCTCACACGGTAAAACCGCATAATCCGCATAGAACAACCATCCGTCTGCCACCCAGACAATTGTTCCTGCTAATGCAAACCATTCAACTTGAAGGCACGTGATGTGACTGGCGGGAAAATCAAAACATGAGGAGTATGACGAGCACTCCGCTGATCCCCATTGGACAACAGTCCACACCAAAGCGTTGCCTCCAACACAGAGGCTTCAGCCCGGTGACTCTGTTAAAGAGACTAAGATTATATGGTCATCACCAGCTAAACATCAAACGGAACCACCGATCCGGATTTCAGGCTTATTTGCCCTCATCAGAATGGCATACCGATAAATACCTAACCAATGATGATGATATATGTATATATATATATATATATATATATATATATATATATATATATATATATATATATATATATATATATATATATATATATATATATATATATATATATATATCTTCTTCTTTCGGCTGCTCCCGTTCGGGGTCGCCACAGCGGATCATCCGTATGATCCGCATTGTGATTTGGCACATGTTTTACGCCGGATGTCCTTCCTGACGCAACCCTGGTCGCCTCTTACAACGCAGGGATATGGTACACCTATTTTAACCGCGGTATACACCGGCCCAGTATACTGGTACTCATTTTGCCAACCTCGGAAGGATGACAGGCTGAGTCAACCCCCTGGTGTATTAATTCAGTGGCCCAACGGGGCTTGAACTCAGGACCTTGGATCCCAAGCCGCTGCCCTAACCACTGCGCCAACACCAGGCTAATATATATATATATATATATATATATATATATATATATATATATATATATATATATATATATATATATATACACACCTGCATATACATATACCTGCATATACATATACCTGCATATACATATACCTGCATATACATATAGTTTTTGGCCCTTTCTCTCAATGGTGAAGAATCACTGAAAACATTATCATATCCAAATCTGTATCTTCACCAATATCGAATCAATTTGTCCTTGCCAAACACGCAACCTGTCCAACAAGTTTCATCTGAATCTATCCATAACCTTTTGAGATATCCTGCTCACATACAGACAGACAAAAAATAGGAATGAAAACATAACCTCCGTCCATCTTCGGTGGCCGAGGTAATGATGTATACGTGTGTACGTAATAAAGTTGGAGAAAATATGGGCCAATCTTTAAAATTGTTGGTATGAAGTTGGAAATGCATGCAATAGTCCATGCAGTTAGGCAGGGCAACTGACCCCTTTCCAGTCCTCATCGAAAAGCTTGCTTTTCTCTTCGAACACAGGTCAAGTATGTACCTTCTCCAGATCATCGAGATGACACAACCAAAACAACAGAAAAAAGTGATGTTCATGGAGCCGTTTCGTAATTTAACAGTAAACAAAAGGGCAAACAAAATAAGCATCAGGAAAAAGAAAAAGCTTAGAAATAAAATCGGCTGTAATGGTGAATGAATGTAATGAATGAATGACGAATGTATGGTGGATGAATGAATAATGAATAATGAGGAATGAGTATTGAATGAATAATAAATGGGCAATAAATAACGAGTGAATGAATGAATAATGATGGGATTACGAAGGATGCATGATTGATGAATGGATGACAAATGAATGATTGTCCGATGATGTTACTCTATGGCACAGTACAGGGTAAAATGAAATATCCAATAAGCAACAGTCATTGTGAATGCAATTGTCGTTTTAAAATGAAGATAAATTATCCTTGTTAGAAACTATTCCAAGGTACATAAAGATAGCATAGTGGGGCAACTTAGCTAAATATAGCATAACAATTGTGCATTTTGTGAGGAAAGCACCAAATTTGGCACACTAGTTGCCTATCATATTATGAACAGATTTGGATATTGGGCCATGTCAAAATTTTTGATGGCAGTGGAAAATGGCTGCCACAGCCATCAGCGGCTGAATTTGAGATGGCCCAATATCCAAATCTGTTCATAATATGTTAGGCTACTAGTGTGCAAAATTTGGTGCTTTCCTCACAAAATGCACAATTGTTATGCTAAGTTGCCCCATAAACATTAAAAAACCGTTAATTTATATTAATAGCTTTGAATTAGAATGTGGAAATCAGCGTTGAACATATACTATCTGCACATTACAAATTAATTGACCTTCTTAATGGGAAAAGTTTACAAACAATTAGTTCCAGTTTACAGCATGCAGGTTTTAAAAATTCTTAATCGCAAATTAGCCTTAATTTAAATGCTCAAATTAATGGAACAGTATGAAAATATATCATTACTAAATCTATACTAACAATGTGTGTGTGTGTGTGTGTGTGTGTGTGTGTGTGTGTGTGTGTGTGTGTGTGTGTGTGTGTGTGTGTGTGTGTGTGTGTGTGTGTGTGTGTGTGTGTGTGTGTCTGTGTGTCCTCCACAACTCCAAAACCATGAAACCGAGCAGCCTGAAACTTTGTATGCATAACAATGAAACTCCAAGGAAGTGGAAAAGTGAAAATTGGGTGTTTGGGTTAATTAAAACACCCCTTTTGAAGATAATTAACAGTCTTATTTAATTATATCCTTTTATCAGGTGCATTCTCGGCCACCTCGCTCTTTAGGGTCTTAAGGTGTCTCCTACAAGCCTCATGTTGGCTTTGTGGTTAGGGTGGCGGCTTGGGATTTTTGGATTCTAAGTTCAAGCCCCGTTAGCCGCTGAATTAATATACACAAGGAGGTTGACTCAGCCTGTCATCCTTCCGAGGTTGGCAAAATGAGCACCAGTGTACTGGTAAGGGGGACACTGCATCAGCGGCAGCGCAACACACACACACACACACACACACACACACACACACACACACAGACAGAGAGAGAGAGAGAGAGAGAGAGAGAGAGAGAGAGAGAGAGAGAGAGAGAGAGAGAGAGAGAGAGAGAGAGAGATTGAGAGAGATTGAGAGAGATTGAGAGAGATTGAGAGAGTTTGAGAGAGTTTGAGAGAGATTGAGAGAGATTGAGAGAGATTGAGAGAGATTGAGAGAGATTGAGAGAGATTGAGAGAGATTGAGAGAGATTGAGAGAGATTGAGAGAGATTGAGAGAGATTGAGAGAGATTGAGAGAGATTGAGAGAGATTGAGAGAGATTGAGAGAGATTGAGAGAGATTGAGAGAGATTGAGAGAGATTGAGAGAGATTGAGAGAGATTGAGAGAGATTGAGAGAGATTGAGAGAGATTGAGAGAGATTGAGAGAGATTGAGAGAGATTGAGAGAGAGAGAGAGAGGAGAGGAGAGGAGAGGAGAGGAGAGGAGAGAGAGACTCATGGGCAACCTCGCTGGGGTCTGAAGCCACCATATTTTTTGGCCTGCTCAACCACGCCTTGACTTGGAACAGGCTGCAACAATTTAACGATAAAGTTTTATTTTTTTTTTCCACTTTCTTCATTCATATTATCCAATC
Source organism: Eptatretus burgeri (assembly GCF_056783735.1). NCBI lineage: Eukaryota > Metazoa > Chordata > Myxini > Myxiniformes > Myxinidae > Eptatretus > Eptatretus burgeri. The sequence continues at coordinate 18,625,130 of NC_140967.1, forward strand.
GCTATTCATCATAGCTACAAATTGCTGAGTACATTACAATGCTTATAAATGTCCAGAGACACCAGCGTTTGTGGCTTTATTTCATTTCCGCACATGCCATGACCTTGAGAATCTCATAAAACTAAACTGAATTATGAAATTTTAGTTCCAGAATTGAACTTAGCAGCAATTCTGACGACTGAAAAAGTGTTTATTTGTCTCATCCGGACAAAGTTTGGACATTCAGACATAGCCATCACTTGCCAAATGTTTAATTGGAGTGCTTGCTCGAGTGCTTAAGCTGCTTTCCGAGCACACTGCGGTGGATGACGGTATAGTTGTCTGTTCATTAGAGCTCCGAATCGCTGTATACATATCGCTTCTGTTTGGAGAATTATATTGAGTGAACAAAAGATTTAAGAATGTGCCAAAATTAACCAGCTTCATTGAGCTGCATGACTTCATGCATTCACTGCTTGACCTCATGCCCTGTCCCCCAGAGGGACTGCTTATCCATAGTGTCTGCCAGATGTGGGTCTATATTTTCGGAAGTTTTGCGAGGTGCTCTACAGGGAATTGAAGCAAATCTGGTGAAAAACTGACATTTTAAGATAAAGTTATGTTTGCACGGACTGCAAACGATATACCATGTGACGCGTGCACAGATGAGCAGGCAACGTGGAGGATTATCTACAATGTTTATATCACGAGTGATTAAACTTTGGGATGGCTTCATGGTTGTTCTACGTTAAAGAGCAACTCTTCTGAGGATAAACTATAAAGTGCGGTGAAGACCTGCTTTAAAGTTAAAGATGTGCCTGGTGTTGGCTTCATGGTTTGGGATCTTCAGATCCTGAGTTCAAATCCCGCTGCCATTTAATTAATAGCAGGTGGGGTTTGATTCCGTGTGTCATCCTTCTGAGGTCAGCAAAATAAGTACCAGCTTGCTGGTATCCTGCGTCGGAGTGGCAACCCTTCCAGGATTGTGCCCAACAGCCAAGGACACTGCTTAGGGAGCACCAATGCTCTGCACAGAGTATGGTCCCAATGGATGGATGGAATGGATCCTATATAGTATGCAGCCACAGCCTGACCAGCCATTCCTTATCAACCATTTAATTGGAGAGCTTGCTTGAGTGCTTAAGCCACTTGCTGAGTGCCCTTCAGTTGATTCTCCTGCTGAAATGTGAATCTCCGACCCAGTTTCATATTCATGGCTGACTTGAGCAAGATTTCATCAAGGATTCTCCGATACTTTGCACCATCCATTGTCCCTTAAATCCTGACAAGCTTGCCAGTCCGTGCTGATGAAAAGCATCCCATAACATGATGCTGCCACCACCATGCTTGACAGTAGGGATGGTGTTAACTGGGTGATGTGCAGTGTTTGGCTTGTACCAGACGGTACACTTTGAATTTAGACCAAAAAGTTAAATTATTGTCTCGTCTGACCACAAAATCCTTCTGGTTTTGGCATGGTGACAATTGAAATCACCAGAGAAAGTTGGAATGAGTGGTTAAAAGTTGGTCCATGTTGTCTGAGAGAGATTTACATTGAGTCGTTACTGTTAGGATGATGGTACAAAATAAAGACAAACAAGAGGTAGGAGTGGAGGGGAAGTCACAGTCAATAGTACTACTGGGGTTGGGAGGTGGTAGAGCAGTTCAAGGGCAGGGAGAAATTGAGTTGTTGATGTAAAGTGCATTTCACTGCCAGTGTGGGGTTCAGGCCTATCAAATTGGAGGAGACAATCGTCAGGGAGAGACACTAATGAGTCAGGGACATCCGGTGGGAGAAAGTTTTCTGTCAGGGACAGATGATGTCTGGTTTATCTACAGCAACCTCGATTGAGAGATTTGTCAGGTTGGAGTGAAGACCGTGGGTCAGTGTTAACTGTGTATATATATATATATATATATATATATATATATATATATTTATATATATATATATATATATATATATATATATATATATGTATATATATATATATATATATATATATATATATATATATATATATGTTTATATATATATATATATATATATATATATATATATATATATATATATATATGTTTATATATATATATATATATATATATATATATATATATATATATATATATATATATATATATATATATATATATATATATATATATATATATAAATATATATATATATATATATATATATATATATATATATATATATATATATATATATATATATATATATATATATATATTATACCGATGAGCCAAAACATGATAAGCACCTGCCTAATATGCTGTTGGTTCTCCGTGTGCCACCAAAACAGCACCGACCCACCGAGGCATGGACTCGACAAGACCCCTGAAGGTGTCCTGTGGTATCAGGCACCAAAGCATTAGCAGCAGATCCTTCAAGTCCTGTAAGTTGCGAGGTGGAGCCGCCGTGGATCGGACTTGTCGGTCCAGCACATCCCACAGATGCTCAATCGGATTGAGATCTGGAGAATTTGGAGGCCAGGGCAACACCATGAACACTTCATCATGTTCCTCAAACCATTCCCGTACAATGTGTGCAGTGTGGCAGGGTGCATTATCCTGCTGAAAGAGGCCACCGCCATCAGGGAATACCATTGCCATGAAGGGGTGTACCTGGTCTGGAACAATGTTAAGGTCGGTGACACGTGTCAAATTGACGTCCACATGAATGGCCGGATCCAGGGTTTCCCAGCAGAATATTGCCCAGAGCATCACATGCCCTCCACCGGCTTGTCGTCTTCCCACAGTAAATCCTGGTGCCATCACTTCCCCAGGTAAACGGCGCGCACGTACACGGCCATCCACGTGATCTAAAAGAAAACGGGACTCATCAGACCAGGCGACTTTCTTCCACTGCTCCAGGGTCCAGTTCTGACACTCGTGTGCCCATTGTAGGCACTTTCAATGGTGGACAGGGGTCATCATGGGCATTGTGACCGGTCTGCGGATACACAGACCCATACGCAGCAGGGTGCGATGCACTGTGGATTGTGACACATTCCTCCCATGACCACCATTACAATTTTCTGTGACTTGTGCCACAGCAGACCTTATGTTGGTTCTGACCACATGGGATAGCCTTCCTTGCCCTCGCGCATCGATGAGCCTTGGGTGTCCAACACCCTGTCGCTGGTTTGTGGTTTGTCCATCCTCGGACCACTGTCGGTAGGTACTCACCACTGACCGGGAGCACCCCACAAGACTTGCCGTTTCAGAGATGCTCTGACCCAGTCATCTGGCCATCACAATTTGGCCCTTGTCAAAGTCGCTCAGGTCTTTACTCCTGCCCATTTCTCCTGCATCCAACACATCGACTTCAAGAACTGACTGTTCACTTGCTGCCTAATATATCCCACACCTTGACAGGTGCCATTGAAACAAGATAATCAATGTTATTCACTTCACCTGACAATGGTTATGTTTTGGCTCATCAGTGTATTTGTGTAATATGTATGTATATATATATATATATATATATATATATATATATATATATATATATATATATATATATATATATATATATATATATATATATATATATATATATATATTAGGGTGGTCCATGATGAAGATGAAAAATATAAAGTTACCTGAATGTTCCCTCCACATGGCTTGTTTTTGTTCACTATGATATACTTATTTGCCTGTGAATTGTTGTGGTCCTACGATAACGTTTAGCGGTCGCTCAATGATGAGGATTTTTGGCTGATGAGTGAAATTTGTGTAATTTTGAGATGAATTGTTGGTACTCCTGCTTGCCCCCCACCCCCTGCCAAACCAGCAGCGTGATGGTGGTTCCGTTACAGCGATGGAAGGGGGTGGCAGCACGAGTGGGAACGGTGAGGGCGGTTGGTTTAGATTCGCGTGTCTCGAGCAGCCGCACTCTTCAATAATATATTGTGCTGATCATGTGATATTTTTGGTCCATCATTTCTTTGGCTTAGGTTGAGTGATGGCGTTGAAGCCAGGACTCAGTTCTTCTTCCGAAAGCTGGCTACTGGGAGCATCGATATCACAGCTTTCTGCCGGAAGATTGCCACGTGGACTGGATGTTCTACGCCTCTTACAATTCCACCATGTTACCGATAAAAATACTCTTGCTGAGAGCTATAGAATCACGTGTTGTGAAGTGATTGAGGTGTCGAATAGAGCGAGATTGCCCACGCAACGTCCGGATGCATGCGTACATAAGCTGAAAAAGCTCCAGGAGAGATATCTAAAACTAAAGAAAAATCGCAAAATGGACAACGACACTGATGAAATTAACAATGATCTATTTCTCTCAGACCTGGAGGAGTTATTCGAGCATTGTCAGAAAGTGATCAGTGCCGACCGTGACTTCCTGGAGCGTCAGCGAGAGAGTGTGTTCTCGAGTAGCATGGCTGGAGCTGATTTAGTCACCCCCTCTAGAGAGGAAAATAAACGAAAAAGAGACGAAAATGAAGACTTAGCTCGGCAACGTTACGCTGAAAGGGAAAGCTGCAAGCTGAAGGTAACTGAAAGCGAACCGCTATCGTCTACGTCAGGTGAATCTGAATCTGAAAGTCCGGAGGATGAATATATAGCTCCCTCAACGTCATCAGAGACCCCTGGCTGCAGTAAAACAGAAGCTCATTCGGCTACTTCATCCAATCCCAAACCAAAGAACATTTTCCGATCTCCGGATGTTGTAGCAGCGCTGGATCGCGTGAACTTGCCAGATTGCGGGGCTGTGTTCGTGGCCGGAGCTGTCGCCAAGGCCCTCGGTCATGATATCGGCGACATCACCCTATCACGGAGCTCTGTACGACATTCTCGTATGGAGGGACGTAGAGAAGCAGCTGCCACCGAGGAAGACGACTTCTCCCTGAAAGGACCTCTTCTTCTCCACTGGGATGGTAAACTCTTACCAGATATTGACGGCTCAAAGAAAAATGTCGACCGTATCGCGGTGTTGGTTACTGGTAACGGAGAAGAGAAACTGTTGGGTGTCCCAAAAGCAACCAGTGGAACAGGCGAACAGCAAGCAACTGCTTGCATTGAAAAATGGGGAGTTAAAGATCAGGGTCATGGCATTGTCTTTGATACTACGAGCAGCAATACCGGCCTACATTGAGGTGCTTCCATCAGACTTGAGAACTACATGGAGAGAGAAATCGTGTGGGTTGCATGTAGACACCACATGCATGAAATAGTTCTGTCGCACGCCTATGTCTGCACATTCGGTGGAACTTCTGGCCCTGACGATCTTCTGTTCAAACGCTTCCAGAAGAAATGGGCAGACTTGGATCATAACCAGTACGACGTGTGTACGGTTTTTGATGAACCAGTACTCGCTGAGCTGCGAGTGGAGATGTTGGATTATTTACCGATCGCAATCACCCAACAACAACCGAGGGACGATTACCTGGAATTGCTGAAGATATCTCTCCAATTCCTAGGTGGTGATGCGGATGCCGGATCCTTCAGATTCCGGGCTCCAGGAGTGATGCATCACACTCGATGGATGGCTAAAGGAATATACGCTATAAAAATTTACTTGTTCCGCCATCAATTCAAACTGACAAAAAAGGAAAGCAAGAATATTCTGGACTTTGCCTTGTTTGTGAGCCTGGCGTACGTAAAATATTTGAACGATGCACCCATTGGGGTCCGGGCTCCTTATAACGACATACAGTTCATGAATGTGCTCAAACGTTACCCGGATCGGAAATTATCGGACAAGACAGTTAAAGCGTTCTCGAACCATCTGTGGTACCTTTCGGAACACTTGGTGGGGTTCGCCTTCTTCGACAATCGCGTGACCGAGGAGACGAAGTCGAAGATGGTCACCAATTTGGCCGGACCAAAAGCTGTCGAGTACCATCGACCAATTCCTCCATCAGACATGATTGCGGGGCCTGAACAAATCCCAGGATTGGTTACAGAACGAACGATGACCTTCTTCTCCCTGTTGGGTGAAAAAAGCCACGAAAAGGCCTCCGAATTCCTAAAGGTAGCGCCGAACGAGTGGGAGAGCCATCCCTGCTACACCGACCTCCAGCAGGCATGTAGGAGGCTGAAAGTCGTAAACGACACTGCTGAGCACGGTATCCCACTCGTCCAGCAGTACAACGAGACACTCACGAAAGACGAGGAACAGAAACAATACCTACTCCGACTTGTTTCGAACCATCGCGAGGCCCTTCCTGAGCCATCAAAGGCCCTTTTGATGAACTAGGCCGAGGACAGGATAACGGACAGAGAAATGTGACCTGTGTGATGACGGTGTTGAAGTGCAGAGTGCAGTGTGCTGCATCTTTTTATGTAACTTGTGGAATAATAAAGTGTTTGAAACAAAAAATCCAATATTCTCGAATGTTTTTTGATGTTTTGGTCAAAAGTTGACTTTCTGAGCGACCCCTAGTTATACACCAATCGCCATGAAATTTTGTAGAATAAATCCATAGTGGTAGTGGACAAAATCAAGCCTTATGAACACGGGAAATTCAGAAAAAAATATTTGTGGATCACATATATATATATATATATATATATATATATATATATATATATATATATATATATATATATACACATATACATATATATATATATATATATACATATATATACATATACATATACATATACATATACATATACATATACATATACATATATATATATATATATATATATATATATATATATACATATACATATATATATATATATATATATATATAAATATATATATATATATATATATATATATATATATATATATATATAAATACATTCACATACACACACACAAACACACACACACACACACACACACACACACACACACACACACACACACACACACTCACGACCCACCCACATCTCTCACCTGTGAATGGAGAGAATAGCCAATCAGCTCTCACCTAATCAACTAAACTCAGGTGGCTAGGATTATATAAATAAATTGACACCTCCTGTGCTCTTCGAGCCGAAGAAGCAGCAGAAAGCAACCAAGAAGGCCGACACAATGTAAGCGCTTTGCTGTTTCAAACTTCCCAGAGTTCCTCCACAGCTATCGACATTCACAAATAGTACACACATGAGAATCCTAATGCCACACACCCCCCTCAGCTGCCGGACCGGTTTCATCGCTAATTGGTGAATTATCAGTGACAGCGCAGACAGAAACACATACCAATGAGGCTCCCAAACATGTACCACATGCAAATTTCAAAAGCACTCAATATATAAGTAATAAAGAAAGACACATCCACATCTCTCACCTGTGAATGGAGGGAATAGCCATTCAGCTCTCACATAATCAACTAAATCCAGGTGGCTATGTGTAAACGTACATCAATGTCTTTCTTCTGCATGTGATACTATATGTACAAACTCTTCCAAAGAGACTAAGATCACTGTTTTTTTTTTTTTAAAGAAAAAAAAAAAGAAGCATTAACCACCCTCTGTCACTATCTTCACATCAAATACATCTGCTGATCTCTCACTACATTTCTGTGGAACATACGCCACCAATTCATTCTGTTATTCCCAAGCTTTTAAGGTGACATATTTCATCGACACCTAATTTCTCACCTAGCGTCACTTGATCTTTCATTCCTCAGAACTGTTTTTTTAAGTTCTAACTTCATGACCTTTGTGGCAAACGCAACTTTTATACACACCAGTCCTCCAAAATCTACATGTTTGTGCATTCGTAAAACAGCTTTTGTTATGAGCAAGTTGTCCATGCCCGCACGGAATTCTAAACGGGGTAGGGATGGAGCTGGCAAAAACGTAAATGGCAAGCTGGGAGCAACAATTCCCATTTATTGCCACATCTGATGCAATTTAAATTCTCTAATGGTGGCTAGGTGCTCCATTTGAAACTCTTCGTTCGATATATGTAGATTTTTGATGCCGAGGGTCTGTAATAAAAATTTGTTTTGGTGTCAAAGCCAGTGACCAGTTCTAAATTAATAGTAGGATGCTTGTGAGGCCTATCATTTTTTTGCCCAAAAAGATTTTCAAAGAATTATCTTATTATCATTTCCAAAAAAAGAAAAAAAAGTGGGTGTGTAACTTGATTTTCACCTAGCTTTCTCCCTGCACGGCAGTGCCCCCGAGGACAATGATTGCGATATGCCATTCTCACAAGCTCACAGAGAAGAGTCCAGGTGTAACGGAGAATGGTTTAATCAAAGCATGAATTATTTAAGTTAACACATTGGCACATTTCGTGGAATTAACATAGTTCCATCTATAAATAATTATAAAGCATCCAGCAATGGGTCTACGTATTATTCTTGCTCCTTGTGTTGTATCCCGTGTTCCAATCTGTTGTCCCTTTGAATTGTTTATTGGATGTCCAGAGATCAGGTTATGTCCATACACTGACGTTCATACAAATAATTTTAACCTTGTGGTTCCTTTAATCCAACCAATTGCACATCCACTATCCAAATTTTAACCACTCATTTTGCGGAAAACTTGTGTTTTTGTGCCATATGGGTTAAAGTTAGCCAGTGTATGGCCACAAACCAGACAATAAAGTTTCCCAGAAACCAAAACAGATCATTACCATATGTTGTGTGTCATGAACGAAAAAAAAAGTGACATTCTATTCGACTATTAACATGTCTGTTCTTCTGCGTCCTCAGCAAATGATGCTTCCTGCAGCTATGTGCTGCATACGAAAGAAGAGGAAGATGATGTCTGTGCTTTAACAATCAATAGGTAAATGCTGAGGTCATAGTGGCCACTGGGTAAAGGTAAAGGGTTTGGAGCTCAGGGGGTCAGTGTAAATATATACAGACAGTCTTGTGTAGAATAAAGTTCAGTATGACAGTATGACATAAAGTATGTATGATGGATAAATATAAAGTATGACAGAACCTCAAGAGACATGATTGATACAAAATTTTGGTGAATATATTCCAAACTTTAAATATGTTATGGACAAGAGAAATGCAATGACCAACTCGAGAGAGCAATCAGAGATTGCAGACGGTCGCCAGGACATGTTTTGTTTAATGTATTTTGTGTGGTGTTTGTGTGCTGGTGTGTTACGTAATTAATAAGACACAACTAGAACTGCCACTTTATAATTGCTGGCAGTGATGACCGGGTACCAAGACGTCCTGCTTTGATGCAACGCCGCTTTGATTGGACACCTGACCTTGACCCATGACATTTTTCATTATTGTCCAATTGAATTTAGAATGGGATTAAAATAAATTCAATTCAAATCAAATAGAAGACCAAATCGGTACAGTCCTGCATTCATCATCATAAGGAACCCAAACAAGCAACAAGCAAAGATGAAGTAAGTCATCAGGAGGAACCTGGATAGGATTCACATTTCAGCTGCTACTCCTTTACCCTCAAACCCATACAAGCACAGCCAAGTGAGCCTGATTCAAAATAATAAAATATAATAAAAAAAGAACCCAGAGGATAATATTAAATCATTCTGGCTGCCAAACCATGTGTCCAATCAAGTTGAAATTTAAAACATATATTCGCCATTACTGCAAGATCATAATTGTGAAGTTTCATGTCAATTTATCAAGAGGTTCCAGAGAAAACATTACTTAATATTTTCTTCAATCCAATATGGCTACCAAACCAAGTGACCTCTCAATTATTCACCAACAAACTTGTCCACCAAAGGCTTGGGGAACATTTCTGTGAAGTTTCCCCTCGATCTTTCCAGCCGTTCTGGAGAAGAATAATTTTTATAGCTTTTAGGGTAAATCCAATCTTCTTCTTCTTTTGGCTGCTCCCGTTAGGGGTCGCCACAGCGGATCGTCCGTTATGATCCGCATACTGATTTGGCACAGGTTTTACGCCGGATGTCCTTCCTGACGCAACCCTGGTCGCCTCTTACGACACAGGGATAAGGATTGGGTTTCGCCATGATTCCGGGCTGCCCTACACCCTCTCATAGCACGGCCCAGCGCAGAGCTCCCGTCCTCAAGCGATCCTCCAACCCAAGCCTCCAAGTAGCCGGATTACAGGCGCACGCCACTACGCCCAGTGCTTTTAGGGTAAATCCAATATGGCTCCCAAACCATGTGACCCATGACATCAAAACAAGAACCAGTTTTGCCACCTGCATAAATTCCACAAGTCTTGGTTTGCCACCAGCAAGCTTACAAGTTGCAAGATGTCCCCAAATCTTATCCATCCTGTGTGTAACATCATCTAGTTTAATGACTGCATCATTCCATACCTACCCAAGGAACACCCGTCTCATCAGGTCAGATCAGGTATGGTAGCATGCACCGGAGCAGCGCGTTGCTGCATCCACTTTCCACCGGTACTCCAAGGGCCTCCATCTAGCCATCCCCCAGGCTGATGCCTGGTCCATCCCCTTGAGATGTTGCTCAATCTGCTGCAACCACAAGGAACGTGGTCGGCCTGCCCATTGGCCTCCTCCACTCACAAGGCTCCCTCGCTGAGAGAATCTGGTGAGCAGGATCAGTGTCAAGAAAACGAGCCACATGTCCATACAGCCGCAGCTGATGCTCACGGAATATGCAGGTAACAAATCTCATTTGAGTCTCTCTCAGCAACTGATCGTTGGACACAATAGTGTGACCAGCAATAGCCAAGGATTCTCTGAAGAGATCTGGTACCAAAGCAATTAAATCTCCCTCTCAGATCCCTGGTCAGAGTCAAAGTCTCACATCCATAGAGCAAGACTGGAAGAACCAAGGATCAGAAGACTCGGACTTTCATATTCCCGCACAGGTACCAGCAGTGCCACACCTCAGGATCCAGTGAATCCATAACTCCCCAGGCCCGACCCAGACATCTGTCGACCTCTGGCTCACAGCTGGCAGAGACGTGAATATTACTACCAAGGTGAGTGAATCTCTCTGTGACCTCAACATCATCGTGAAAAACAGGTACAGACAGAATAGCAGCATCCAATATGTCATTGAAAGCCTGGATCTTAGTTTTGACCCAGGAAACCTGTAATCCCAGTGGCTTTGAGTCATCGTTCAGCATCTCGAGTGCCCCCAAAAGGATATTATATTTAGTCTCCGCAAAGATGACTGCATCATCTGTGAAATCAAGGGTAGAGATATTGACATTCCCAAATGATGCACCACAACTTGATGTCCGGCATCCTCCCCAGAATCCAGTCCGTACAAGCGCTGAAAAGTGTGGGGGTCAGCACACACCCCTGACGAACTCCAGTAACAACTGGAAATAAGTCAGAGATAAGTATCACCACATCTCACAACACTCTCAGAACCAGAGTAGAGTTTAGACATCAGATTGATCAGTTTTGGTGGCACCCCACGAAGACCAAGAATCTTCCATGGGGCAGCCTGACTCACTGGATCAAACGCTTTACAGAGATCAACATAGGCTACAAAATTCCTCTGGTGAAACTACAAAATGCCTCGTCTACGGTTGGTGAGGACCCGAAGAGCCAGGATACAGTCAATTGTTGACCTCTGGTGTAAATCCTGACTGCTCTGGATGCTGGTGCTCGAGCAGATGGTGACGAAGCCTATCAAGAATTATCCGAGGAAAGACCTTGCCCACTACTGAGAGCAGCGTCACCCCTCGGTAGTTGTTGCAGTCTTGGCGGTCACCATTCCCTTTCTAGAGGGGGACAACATGGCTCCTCTTCCAATCAGTTGGGATGATGTGTCATTACATGCAGTTCTGTGCTTTGCCAGGAACACACGTGAGTACAGCATTTCCACCAGCCTTGAGAAGTTCAGCATGGATGCCACAAATCCGAAAACATTTACCCCAGTTCAACCAGTTCACTGCAGCCCGTGTTTCCACAAACAAAGGTGGACCACAGTTGATTGAAGGGTCAGCAATAAGGATAGTAACACACCTGACATCCAACTCGACAGGTGGTGGATCAGCTTGGGAAAGCTGCTCAAAGTAACCGCCCAGCGGGCCTTCACTTCGGACTCCTCTGTCAAGAGCCTACCACCCTCTGCTATAACTGTAGTACAATGAGGGACGGGCTTGGATGTATGCAATGTGTGAATTCCCCTGTAAACAGGACAAGAATCACTTGACCACAGGTGATGCTCTACCCCCTCACAGATTCCTTGCACATAGGCCTCCTTGTCCACCCTTTGTGCATGTACAGTTTTACACCTCAGCTACCTGAACCGCTATAGAACAGCTCAGCTTTGCCATTCAGCCTGGCCCTGCAATGGTATCCAGTGTCCCTTGAGAGACAAAATTCTTCTTTGCCCTCCGGTGAGTTCCAAGACATCCACCGGCAACATCATCGATGGTGGTCTTAAAGGCACTCTACAACTCTTGAGGATTCTCCAAAGCACCCAGACCCCCCAAATCTCCACTCAGCCCATTCACAAACTCCTCAGCTACCCTCTCATCCTTGAGCTTGCCAACATCCAGCCGAGGCTGCTGAACTTCTCAAGGCTGGTGGAAATGCTGCACTCGTGTCATTGCATGCAGTTCTGTGCTCTGCCTGGAACACAGGCATAATCCCAACTGATTGGAAGAGGGGCCTTGTTGTTCCTCTCTGGAAAGGGAAGGGTGATCGCCAAGACTGCAACAACTACCGAGGGGTGACCCTGCTTTCAGTGCCAGGCAAAGTCTTTGCTCGGATAATTCTTGATAGGGTTCGCCACCATCTGCTTGAGTACCAGCGTCCAGAGCAGTCAGGCTTTACACCAAAGAGGTTAATGATTGACCGTATCCTTGGTCTTCGGGTCCTCACCGAACGCAGATGAGAGTTTCGGCAGGGACTGCTTGCAGCCTATGTTGATCTCTGTAAAGCGTTCGATTCGGTAAATCAGGATGCCCTCTGGAGGATTCTTGGTCTTCGTGGGGTGAACCAAAACTGATAGATCTGATGTCTGAACTCTACTCTGGTACTGAAAGTGCTGTGAAATGTGGTGGTACCATTTCTGAATTATTTCTAGTTGTTACTGGAGTTTGTCAGGGGTGTGTACTGGCCCCTACACTTTTCAGCACTTGTATGGACTGGATTCCAGGGAGGATGTCAGAGAGATCAAGCTGCGGTGCATCGTTTGGGAATGTCAAGATCTCTGACCTTGATTTCGCAGATGATGCAGTCATCTTTGCAGAGACTTTAGATATACTTTTGGGGGCACTCGATGTGCTGAATGAGGAGTCAGAGCCGCTGGGACTATGGGTTTCCTGGGTCAAAACTAAGATCCAGGCTTTCAATGACATCTTGGATGCTGCTGTCCTGTCTGTACCTGTTTGTGGTGAAGATGTTGAGGTCATGGAGAGATTTACTTACCTTGGAAGTGATATTCATGTCTCTGCTGGCTGTGAGTCAGAGGTCAATGGACGTCTGGGTCGGGCCTGGGGAGTCATGGATTCAATGGATCTTGGGGTGTGGGGCTGCAGGTACCTGTGCGGGAGGACGAAAGTCCAAGTCTTCAGGTACTTGGTGCTTCCAGTCTTGCTCTATGGATGCGAGACTTGGACTCTGACCAAGGATCTGAGATGGAGACTTAATTCCTTTGGTACCAGGTCTCTTCGGAGAATCCTTGGCTATTGCTGGTCGGACTTTGTGTCCAACGAGCGGTTGCTGAGACTCGGATGAGATTTGTTACCTGCATAGTCCGTGAGCGTCAGTTGCGGCTGCATGGACATGTAGCTCGTTTTCCTGATGCTGATCCTGCTCACCAGATTCTCTCAGTGAGGGAGTCTCGTGAGAGGAGGAGGCTAATGGGCCGACCACGTGCCTCGTGGTTGCAGCAGGTTGACCAGCATCTCAAGGAGATGGGGATGGGCCTGGCATCTGCCTGGGGGATGGCCAGATGAAGGCCCCTGGAGTACCGGCGTAAAGTGGATGCAGTGACGCGCTGCTCTGGTGCATGCTCCCATACCTGACCTGACCTGCAGTTCTGGATCATCCTCCAGCGACCATCAACGAGACATGGTCAATCTCCTTTGCCACACCACCAGCATTGGAATTCCAAGTCCAGCGATGAGTTTGTGGGCGCTGAAATCATGAACCGGCCACCCTCAGTCCATGACTTCTTGCAAAATCATGGACCTTGGTGCTATTCTGGTTCACAGTTCCAGACCCATGTGGACCAGCACATGTTTCATAACCATCCTTATCAATTCCAGTTGACGCATTGAAATCCCCCAAGACTGGAAGAGTATCTCGCCTGGAGCACTGATCAACCACAGACTCGAGCGTGGCATAGAATGTGTCCTTCACGGTGAGATCACTCGCCTCAGTTGAAGTATATCCAGAGACCAGGGAAATGACACCCAGCGAGTGATGAATCCTTTGTCTCATAATATGCTCTTTGACTGGTGTTACCTCAATTATCATTTGAGTCAGCTTATTGGACACAGCCACAGCAACTCCTTGGGCATGGTAACCATCAGAGCGACAAGACCAATAGTAGGTGTAACCACTCGCCATGATCTCGCCGCAATCCGGTCTCCGAACCTCATAGAGTGCCGCAATACCGATGTCCAAACGCTTGAGCTCAGATGATAAGAGACAGGTGATCATCCTCTCTTAGGGATAGGACATTCCAGGCACCCACCCGAAGGGACCGCCTCAGGTTAACCGAAGGAGACTTGATGGGCTTCATGGCGTCTTCCTGCCTGAAAGTTCCTTGCAAGGGATCTTGTACATCCATCGATGCAATAAATGAAAACACAAACTGTGCAGTTGGACCAAGAGATGACAAAGGAAATTCAAGTACAATGCACTGTTGGATGTTTTCAAGAACAATGGTCCATTGTAGGACTGTTGCTGAAATAATAGCAAAAGTTTAATTGCTGAATGCTAATTTTGTTGTTTATTCGTTTTGCTAAGTTGAAGCCTGGTGGTGACTTAGTGGCTAGGGTGGCTGGCTTGGGATATTAGAGTCCTGAGCTCAGACCCCGTTGGTCACTGAATGAAAACCAGGTCGGGCTGACTCAGCCTGTCATCCTTCCAACGTCGGCAAAATCAGTACCAGTGGACTGGTATCAGGACACAGCATCAGTGATGCCCACATACTCGGTAGCAAACTTACAGACTGGTCTCCTATCAAACTTACAGACTGGTCTCCTATCACTACTTTCTCAAACATCAACTCATCCTGGGAATTCTTTCAAAGAAACTTGCTCTCCCTCATGCACAGATTTATCCCCTCTCGTCATCAGTTGTCTTACCCTTCCTCCCGCCCTTGGTTTACTGAAGCTTGTGGCGAGGCAGTTGTCCTGAAACAACTTGCCTTTGCCTCATGGAAAGCAAACCCAACTGAGGGCAATCTCAGTTCTTTCCACAAAGCTCGGAACAAGTGTGTATCTACCCTCAGGAGAGCCAGAAAACAACATCTTTCTCATCTCAAGTCTGAACTCTCTAACCTCTCTCCCTCCTCAAAATCCTGGTGGCATTTAATCAAATCTGTTTCTGGTGTATGTTCCCCCTCCATCCCCTCCCTTACCTCAAGTGGCCGCACTGCTGATTCCACACGTGATAAAGCTGAATGTCTAAACTCGGTGTTTGCAGCTAAATCTTGTGTCCCAAACCCATCACTATCTCTACCCACTTTACCCAGTCGCACCCAACTGTCCCTGGACTCTGTATCCTTTTCTCCTGACAAGGTGGAGAGCTTGCTTTCAAACCTCGAGTCAGATTCTGCAACCGGTCCAGACGGCATCAGCCCACGTGTCCTCAAAGCCTGCTCTTCTGCTCTTGCTCACCCTCTCTCTGTTCTATTCACCCTCTCATTTTCCCAAGGTCATCTGCCATCTGCTTGGAAATCTGCTAACATCACTGCCCTGCATAAAAAAGGTGCAAAAACAGATCCCTGTAACTATAGACCAATCAGCCTTCTCCCAATCATCAGCAAGGTTATGGAATCCATCATCGCTTCAGACATGAAATCCTTCCTCTTCTCCAATGGCTTGATTTCCAATCATCAATTTGGTTTCAGACCAGGTCACTCTACCCTAGATATGCTGCTACTGCTCTCCCATCAATGGATGGAGGTCCTCAATGCCAGACAGGAAATCCGAGCCGTATCCCTGGACATATCACGTGCTTTTGACACAGTCTGGCACCCTGCCCTACTCACCAAACTCTCTGCCCATGGTATTCAAGGCCATCTCCACTCATGGCTCGCAGACTTCCTCTCCTGTCGCAGTCAACGTGTGGCCCTAAATGGAGTTCTTTCATCCCCTCTTCCTGTGCAGGCTGGAGTTCCTCAAGGTAGCGTTTCTGGGCCCTGTTCTTTTTCTGGTTTTCATCAATGATCTCTCGGACTCTCTGGAAAATCCTCTATTTCTCTTTGCCGATGACTCAACCCTCTGCCGTACCATCTGTCATCCCTCAGCCCGGCAAGCAGCAGCTTCTTCGCTCACTGCAGATCTGGATAAAATCACAAACTGTTCCAACACGTGGAACATGTCTTTCAATCCAGACAAATCTCACACTCTCACTATGTCTCTTCGAAAGGACCGTTTACAAAACCCCCCCATCCACTTTCTCAACAATCCTCTGGAAGAAGTCTTTTCTTTCAAGCTTCTGGGTCTCACTATCTGCCATGACCTTTCCTGGGAAAGTCACATTTCCAACCTTGCCTCAAAAGCCAGTCGCCGACTGGGAATCCTCCGTCGTGCAAAGTCCTTCCTCGGCCCTCTTGAGCTCCTGACCACTTACAAAGCTTTTGTCCGTAGCCTGATGGAGTACTGCTCTCCCGTCTGGGCTGGTGCTCCTGCCTCCCCACTTTCTCGACTTCACGCTGTCGAAACCAGGGCTTTTAAGATCATTGGCATCTCCCGCAATGAAGCTGAGTCTTTGGGCCTCTCACTCAATCACCGCAGGTTGGTCGGTGGTCTTTCTGTCTTCTACCGACTCCTCTCCAGCCTTGCCCCCTGCTCTCTCTGCGATTTGTCCCAACCACATTTCCACAGGGCGCTCAAGGTCCGCCAACAACCCCTTCTGGTAAAACTACCAAAATCACGAATCACTGCTCATCTTCACTCTTTCATTCCTCTTTTTCCCGCCTTTGGAATAAACTTCCTCACTCTATTCTTTCCCATTCTTCCCTTCAGGCTTTCAAAACAGCTGTTCACCACCACCTCTTATCTTCCCCCATCCAAATCCTCGATCTTTTCTACCCCCGATAATCCACCCAAGCCCACTTCCTTCAATTCTCCTGCTTTCCTTCCTGAAAGTCCCTTTAATGTCCATCTTCCCCTCGCCATGTTCCCCGTCCCATCCCCATCCCTCTCCCTTCCACAGTTCACCTGTGTCTGTTCCCCAATGTTTTGTCCCTTCCACTCCCGCCCCTCTTGTCTCATGCCTCCTTGCTGTGAGTTGTGTGTTAGCTCTCATACGAGCCTCGACCAAGGTATACAAAAAAAAAAAAAAATAAAAAAAAAATAAAAAGCAGTAGCAATGCACCGTTGTTCATAGCCAGGTGAAAGCATGAAATCATGCCCCCACAATAAGTGGAAGCATTAAAAAATAATAATAATAATAATAAAAATTACAATTGTTTGAGAGAAATTTGTCTCCAAGACGGTTCCTCTTAATGAGACCATTCTGTATTGATGGATGGATATCTAATTAGGAAGATACTCTTGTGCTCTGATAATGTTTAGTTGACACTTGTCCGCATCGCTGACTTTGCGTGAATGTGTCAGTTTTTGGCTGTCGAAATAATTCTGCGTTTGTGCATTCTCCAATACATGTGCAGGTGGCCTTTTCCACACGTGGCTACGCAACTGCCTTCCCTTCCTCTCTCTCTGCCCCGCATTCCCAACCCATACCAGCTGTTCCGTCCTGATTCTTTGCGGTTATTTAATAACCCCCCCCCTCAAAAAACAAGCAAACATCTGCTTGCCCCATTAACTTTCTGTCTGCCTTTTTATTTGCAGATGCTCTTCTTTTTCTTCTTCATGCAGTCACAAACTGGAGCGACGTTGGACTCTCATACCTTTGACGGAGTGTTGGGGCCTTCATGGCAAGTCGTGAACGTTTCTGTGGTTAAGAACTCATCCTGAACAGGTTGCAGGATGGAGGAATGTTTTCCTGCTCAGTCATCTGAATCGAACACATCTGCGATGGCAATGGAAGAACGCGTTACCCACTACGCCACCGAGCCGGGCTGCGTTTCGGGTGTCAGGATTAATATGCAATCTTACCAAAACATTTTGTTGATAAGACAGAGCAAACATCGTCGAGCAGCCAGTTACTGGCCTCCTTGTGTCCTCATCCCAGCCTCGATGCCTCAACATAACATCTGCTACCACTTTTTGACCGGTTGCAGGTGGCATTCTCCACCATTGGTCGCACGTTGTGCCCCTGGGCTCTTTCACATTTTGTGGTCATGGTTGTCGAGCCTGTAACTCGGGTTCCTCCACATCCCACAGTTACTGCTATCAGATTTGAACAACGTGTGTGCGTGGGCTCGCTACTCAAGACCCATTTCCAGATTTTCAGGCCCCAGGATACCTATTCAATGCACCATGGCATGTGACAGACAACTTGCATTAACCTCAATGATTTAAACCTTGTGTGCAGTTGCTTTTAGTGTGGTATTCCATGAAAAGTAAGGCTTGATTAACAAAAGTGATGTCTCGCTTGCATCCCAATGACTTTGTGAAACTTTTAGTCACACAATGGAGGTTCTTCCGAACAACAACAACAACAACAACAACAACAACAACAACAACAAAAAGAATGACCTTTTTATTGAACAATCGATTGCAAGTTTCTCTAACCTCTTAAAATTATTTACGATGGTCTTCCATTTCATAATGATGTCTCCTCCCCAGCCCCCACCTCGCCGTTGATTTGGAGACGGGTTGGATTTTTAAGATCCCACTCTGACAACCAGTTACCATTCCTCGTTGGTGGTTCGTTAAGCCCTTCCTTTCAGCCGCTATGCTCTGAAACTAAGCATTTCATCGATTTCCTGAGTTTGTAAAACTTATCAGTTGATGATATTCACAATTCTGAAAAAGACACACACTTTTTGTGGGCAAATCCAACAAATGGAAAGGGGTTTCCCCAGCACTATTGTTGGAGTTGTATATAGAGTGGTCATTTGCTGTGTCGTTTCCTTTCCGAATGTCCATTGCCCAATATTTTGAACTTTACCCAATTTTCAATTATTGAATTTAATTAAAAAAAAAAATTTCCCCTCCAATTTTCAATTACATTTTTGATTTATTTAATTTAAAGAAATATTTATTCTCTGAGAATTACTGGGAGTGATTACTACTACTATTACGACCACTACATCTCCAACGGCCCCAATGATTCCCACTTTGTTGGGTCGGCAGAGATACATTTTTGGCCCAAGTTTTTCAAGAACCGGCTGGCTCGGCCTGACGTTCGACTGAAGATGGCAAGAATTTGAAATTTGTCCAAGGTGTCAGCGACAACTCACCTAAGCTTCACGAAAGACATCTTGGGATCTTCAGCGTCCACCAACGGCCAATGCCAGCAGCCGGGTCCATCAGCTTCATGCACGCATCGATGAATCGCCCTGCATGCAAAACACCAGAATGTCAGTTTATAGCTCGGTCAGAATTCAATCCCAGGCTACACATCTCAGAGGTGAGTGTGCATACCTTTTGGCTATACTGCCAGCCCACAATTTCTGTGTTTGACACCTGAACCAATGCGTTTCATCTCTCTCTGTTGAAAGTACCCAGGCATTCGTGTCAACCAAATTGAATGTTGTCAATGTCTTTCGAGTATCGTTCTCGACTGCAAAGGGGGGTTACGGTGATGGTACGCGGAGCGTGAAAGTAGCGGCAACGCAGGTATCTCCATTCCTCTTTAAAAGAGAATAGAAGAACAAAAGCTGTGTAAATCAATTCATGAAAGCAATGAGAATAAGTGAAAACATTTCTTTTGCTTTACAGAGTGAAATGAACAACTCTCGTATGTTTAGCAAACAGTTCAGATACCTCTTCTCGAGGAAAGATGAATAAATATTCGAGCTCCTCGTGTAATGCTTCAGAAATCCTTACCTTGCTTGAATGAAAAACTTAAAATGCACAACAAACGCGGAATAAAGTAGAGAAGAAGCCAAATCAACAATTGATGCATTTAGAGTCACATGTACAATTCAAGATCTGCGTAACATTTCATTTTGCTTCTGCTCAGCCAGAGAAGCAAATGTTCAGCTGCCATTGATGTTTTGTGTACCTTTGTGAAATAATACCTTAGAAGACCCATCAATGCTTTTGAGATAGTCAGTTTTCCAGTGGTATTATAGGGTCTCTGATGTTAAATATTCCTGAATTTTTTTTTTTTTAAATCCCTTTTCTGTTGGGCAATCACACGTTCTCATGGAATGAACATCAATGTGGAGTGCGGCACGTGTCGCCGGGATCCATCGAAATGGTGCCAAGAAAGATCTACTTAACAACCACCCTGTCATCACCTTGTTTTTTTTTTTTGCAGCAGGCAAAGTGATGGATCCATTATCACGGCGGATCGAAAATCATTTCTGTTCTTCAATTGCACGGTTTTATCGTGAACTGCTCGTTGCTCATCTATTGCTCAGTTAACAGAAGCAGTGCTTCCTTGTTCAATGGTGTTGGCGTGCTGCTTCTGTTCGTACAATCAAGCTGGCCGTCTCATTTGCCTGCAATCCCTAATGTGTGCTAATCGCCCTCCTGCATATTTTGGAAGGGATAGGTTTTTGGCCGGCAGTACCCTGGCCATGTGGTAGCTGTGTGATCGAGCGGTTAAACACTTGTTTCTCTTTCTCTCCACTGGCTGGTGTCGATTACATTCCCATAGCTGCTCACTCTCGCCAATCCGCACTCGGCTACTGTGGTGAGCATGCCAAATACCCCTCAACATTAGTGGGCCTTGATCCCTCAGTGTGCTTAAATAGACTGGTTTACTCTTCTTACCCTGGTCATATCCACAACCACCTCTATGATCACAAGGAAGAACAAGGAAATTTGATGTGGGAAGTGGCCATTCGGCCCATCATGCCTGTGCGACATCGACACCAGATTAAATTAATTTGTCAAGCTAATGATTCAATTTCAGTGGGGGCATGGATATGAGAAAAGTGTGACAGGCCCATAGATATCACCAGGATGTTCAAATTAATTTTTTGCACATTATTATTAATTTTTCTTTTTTTGAAGGCAGGGGGTGGTGAAAGCACTTTTAGGGTGAAGAATATACAACACCGACCACACCCTATCCCTTGACAACCCCTCCCTCTCACAGACATCACACTCAACACAGACGTACACGATCACCCGTCGATACTCAAGTGCTGGGGCTCTCTTTGTTACCTCCGCCACCGAAGGTGGAAGGAGGTTCTGTTTTCACCCCTGTCTGTTTGTGTGCAGGATATCTCAAAAAGTTATGGACATATTTGGATGAAATTTGAAGGGCAGGTTGGGAGTGTGACAAGGAATAATTGATTCGATTTTTGTGAAGATCCGAATCCGGATGTGGATACGAGATTAATTTAATTTTTTGATTCTTCACCATTGAGATTGGGCCAAAAATGATACATGGTATGATATTTCAAAAAATCTATTGGACCAGATATGTTCTCTTGTATCAGGCATTGAGTGGCAGAGGTATGCGCTCGACCGAGTGCCCTTCTAGTTCAATATGGAACCTTACCGGTACATTACCAGCACTTTGGTCCCATGTCGCTCCACATCAAATTTGCGTGAAATTTACTAAATTTCATTAACTCACTTAACAATCCATCACTGAGCTAATGATAATTTTAAATCCAAAACCCCAGAGGCAGCCAAGCACATCTCTGCTTGGGTGGATTATAAGATGTTGTGGTTGAACTTCCCAAATATTATGGAAATTGACGTCTCGATCAGCATGTGAAACACCAGGGTGAGAGTTTAGAGCTGGGTTTAGATTCAAATCCAGGTTTTATGGACTGCTTCAGGATGCATACATACATTAGAAGACTTACAAAGACGTCTTGCCCCCCCCCCCCAACTGAACCCCCATCAATATGAACTCCCATAATCAGTCGATCAATTGAATTAAAATCCAAGGGTACAAGAGTACCGAAGGGATCGAGATCGATTATTAACAACCATGAGATGGCAATGTATATTTATTCACATTGATCCAAGACTCGTGGAGGAGCATGGACACAAAGCACATGAAGGACAAGGACATTTGGGGACATCAGGATATACTCTTACATTAATCATAAGGACATTAGTAGACAGCAGAAAAATACATGCAGGATGGTACATGGAATTTGAACCTGGGTTCCCTGCATCATAAACCTGGGTTCAGTTGGGAACACTAAACAAGCCAAACCGAGAGCGATACAACAGGAAATTAAAAAATAAATAAATAAAATAATTCCAAACAAATAATTCAAAATCTGAGAAGGAAAGTAAAGGAGATCTAAAGTTTCTGAGTGCAATGATAGTGTTAATTAGTGTACGCAACATTAAACCGTCCAAGAACAGGGAGAGCCTTGACAACGTGATGAACTCGAGGGTGGTTTCAACCCCACCCCCTCACCCTCAGCATCGACATCCTCACATGATGCCTCCTCCACAGTGCCAACCCCCAGAAACCACCATGCTTCCCCTCTCCATCACCGCGTGCTCTCCCCCACTACAACCATGTTCTCCCCTCTGCCACCGTGTCGCTCCCACCTCTACCGCAGTGCTCTTCTCCACCAACACTGTCCACCTCCCCCAGTGCCCCCTCCATCCCCTGTAACCCAGGTTGCTCCTCCACGCGTCCTCCCTCAGTAACGACAAACACACGAGACCCATAACAGGAAATTAACAGCGACCACCGTCGGTCTGTGCTGCGCTCTAGCAATTAAACCTTTGTTTATCAAAATGCTCTCTCTCTCTCTCTCCTCTCTCTATTAAAAGCCGGTGAGGCTCGGCAATTATTCATAAAGCCAGCCAATGGAGTTTAGGGGAGGGGGTCCTTGTTTGTGCGCTTCGAGCCCGATTAGAGTTTTTGCATAAAATTTGCATAATCGTGCGGGGCCGTGGTGACAATTCCGATGACTTCTCTCGTTGCACCGCAATAAAAGTCCACCATTACAGGATCTAATGAGCGGGCTTGAATATTCATAAGGGGCAATAATGAAGTTACGCACTAAAATGCCTTTTTTGTGTGCCTGATGAACTTAATTTTAACTTCTCACCAGCCGAGCCCCCGACGGGGGTTCAATCCTCAAAGGGGGGGGGGGTGCAAACATGTTCGTCCCGAAATACATCAAGGGGCACAGTGCCGGGCTGTAGGCTCGCTAAATTATAGGCATCGCCGTGTGCGCACTTTCATGTGCTATCCATTGGTCTCCGCAAAGCTCGCGCCAAATTTCCATATTTAATTACGAAGCGCAATGAGGTGCGTCTGCGTGGTTTTGAGGAAGGCGCACCGCTGTCTATGGAGTGAAACTTCGGCATCTGGCCTGGGGGAAAAAAAAAACAAAAAACACAACAACAAAAAAAAAAACAACAAAATAAACACAGACCATTGGTTGTGATGCACGTGAGTAAGCGAGGAATGAGGATCACACTAATTCACTAAAAAAAAAAAAAAACAGAATGCAATGGAAGTTCAAGGATGAGCAGGTACAGTACATACACGTGGTGTATTCAAAAAGTTATCAGAAGGAAAAACTCACAATTAGTAGTAATATTCCCAGGAATGGTTTTTCAGATCTCTGTGAAGTTCTTCATCATTCCCATTGTTCCAATAATATTCGCATTCGACAAATGCGAACAATTATATTTCTTTCAAAAACACACACATCATATACACACAACCACAAACACACAAACCTTCATCGTCCAACAATCTGAACAAACCCAAATACCTCACAAATATCGACCAACAACATGCAGACTTCCAACGGGAATCATCAAACAAATGATGTACCACCATCTAACACAACAAGGAGGACTATAAACAGAACAGAAGGGATGTAAAAGAGGATGCTACGGCGCAAAAGACCACTTACTGCTAAACAGGGCCATACTCGAAAACTGTAAAACCACAAGAACCAAATTATTCACAGTATGGATAGACTACAGAAAAGCTTTTGATCGTGCTCCATATTCAGAGATGATAAAATGCATGCGATTGTACAAGATCAAGCCCAAATAATCAAACCGATTGAGAAAGCGATGGAGCTTTGGAATACCACATTGATATTACAGCACTTGGAAGGAAAAAATTAAAATACCAGGGGTGAAGATACGACGCGGGATCTTCCAGGGTGACAGACGTTTGCCCCTCCTGTTTTGCCTGGCCCTGGACCCACCGGGCAACCTCATTAAAGAGCAATGTCATGGATAGACCCAAATGTCCAAAAAGAGAGTGTCCAAAGAGACAAAAAGGTGACATCAATTGTACGTGGATGACTTAAAAGTCTTTACACTGAATGACGAATATTGGCAGAACAACTGAAATGAGTAAAACAGTATTCCGAAGACATTCAAATGGAATTTGATCGAGATAAGTGTGCCAAGTGCACATTCATACAAAGTAGACGAACAAAAACGGATAACATAAAAAAATCGATAAATACAACAATGCAGGAGCAAGACAATGAAGCATCACACAAATATCTCGGAGTAGAAGAGGGCCACCAAATAGGCGTAGAACGAGGCAGATCCTGAAAACATATCTCACCCCGAGAAACAAAATCAAAGCCATAAACCAACTAGCAATACCAATGTTCCAATACAGCTGTGGAAATACTAAAATGGCCACCAGTGGAAATCAACAAACGAAAAACAGCGAAACTCCTCGCCTTTCACAAAAATCAGTGCATCCTGAGAATGTACCTGCCAGGACAAGAACGAGGTGGCGGCCTGATAGAACTCAACCAAATGCACCGAGTGACATCTTGTGGGATTGGCTGAGAACGTGAAAAATTCAACAGACTACCGAATCCAATTAGTACGCAAACATGAAGACAGAGAGCCAGGGAAGGTATCCCAAATCCACCTTTCAAAAAAAATTCCAAACAGCAACGAATACAGTCTCAATGTTTGCAAGAAAGATAAAATAAAAATATGAAACAAAATATCAACAGCTATATACTAACAACTGGAAGAACGACAAAAGAGCAGGAAGATAATTTTAAAAAGAAAGAAAAAGAGTTGGACTGATTGGGCGTCGGCAAAGAAGGTTCATTTGGATGGCGAAGAGGTCAGCTCAAGTGGGATGGAGAACAAATCATTATAAATGCTCAAGACCAAGGACACCACACCAATGGGCTTTAAGGAAATGACAGGACTGAGTTAATCGGCCAAGTGTAGCTTCTGCAAAGGAAGAAATAGAAAGTACGAGACACCTCCTAACAGGACGTAAAAAAAAACTCATGTCAGAACAGCTGTACACACAAAGGTACAACAGGGTATGTAGAGTAATCCACTGGCACATCTGCAGAAATTTCAATATCCCAGTTCAACAAAACTCATGGAAACACAAACCAGAAACGATAATTTTAAACAAGGAAATAACATTTACGTACTCGTATGACCCAATGATCCCATTGAGCGTGAACATAGAAAACAAAGAATCATGGCTAGATACAATACTGAGGTACAAACAAGAAAAGAAGGCATTGCTAATTGAGGTGTCAGTACCCAGCAATTTTGGCTCAAACAACATGAAATCGAGAAAATGATGAGGACTTCAAAAATGAAGTGAAAATATCCTGGTAGCTGAAGAGCGCTGAAATTGTAAGTGAAAATTGGAGTAATGGAAATGATGTAGAAGAACCCAATGGATAACTTTAAAAAAAGTTTCTGGGTACATTACTACAAACGAACTGCAGTTGGAAGCTGTCCTGGACTCAGTGACTATCATGAAAAGAGGACTCGGAAAAAAAACTTTGACAACATGAAAACTTCACACTTTGGTCCATGAATCATGATCCCTTACTGAAACGGGGTGGATACTTTGAGACATGAGAAGACTCCGTTTCACCTTCTGAAACCCACATATGGACACACACACACACACACACACACACACACACACACACACACACACACACACACACACACACACACACACACACACACACACACACACACACACACACACACACACACACACACTATAAAGGATAGGCCAATGGACTGTCGTGCAGCTTCGCCTTGGTGGGGCAGGGTCTTGTGGCTTTGCGTGCCAGGTTATTTGTCAATCAAATAATTGCGCCGCTCGGAGTGGCGTAGACCCAAGTTTACCTGTCTGCCCACTCTCCTTTCTACGATTATAACTTGCCCCACTTTATAATCAATTCTTGCAAGCAATGACATGAGAAAATGGTAGTGCACAGCCTGCTCAACACTCTGGTGGGACGAGTGTGATCGATAAGCCTCGAGAAACCAGTTCCACAAACGGGAGAAAAGAGAATCAACCGAGTGGAGATGGGCAGGAATCCTGCATTTGGAGATTTTACAAAGAGGTGTTCGGCAGGATCATAGTCAGCCCTCCGACTCTCTCCAGCTCTCTCAGCCAAGGGCAAAGGGGGCTTGATCCGAGGTGGTTAAGAAAAAAAAAAGACAACA
The DNA here is from genome assembly GCF_056783735.1 of Eptatretus burgeri. Lineage (NCBI taxonomy): Eukaryota > Metazoa > Chordata > Myxini > Myxiniformes > Myxinidae > Eptatretus > Eptatretus burgeri. The sequence continues at coordinate 18,651,644 of NC_140967.1, forward strand.
AAAAGAAGTGGCCACCGACTGGTCTACGATGCGAGAGACAGCAAATACCAGGCAGTGAATGTAACAGATGGGACAGCCAGCTTTGTATACCCTCAAAAGGATAGCAGTTTCATGAGCAGTGCCACATCTGCGAAGAACCAGGTATGGTGACAGTATATAATTGGGTCAAGAACCGAACCGAGACGACAGATCAAAGGTGATCTCGGCACTTCTGAGCTTCAGCGTTGATGTTTCCAACTGGTTGATATCACAACATCGTTTAGTGATGAGGATAAATGCCACCTATGGCCTGTGTAAATGATTGATATTAAACTAGGTTCATGTGAATCAGCTGTTCCCATACCAAAACACAAAGGATCGCCAACACATCATCTTCCAGTGATAATTATCATACAACTCATCTTTTAATCTCATGCAACCCTTCTCTTCTCTTCTGCCGATACAAAGTGCTTTTCAAAGGCAACTGATGTAAAGACATGTCATCAGAAAAGAAAAATTCTCCGTTCTCAAATGTAACAGTTTCATATAAAGAGACAGGGAACTGAGCTGTGATGAAAGGAATGCTGATTTATCAAGTGAGGTGAGTGGGTTTACTGGCTTCTACCAGCAGCCTGGGACTCAGTGCCAATAGGTGGGTGTGTGCTCCATGACATGGGGAGGACTGGCTCACCACCTCTGTTTGGGGCCCAGGCTTTGTGACGTGCGGCCTACATGTTGTCAGGAGTGGACCAAGTTGTTGCTAAAATGCCCAGGTTTCAGAGGTGAGCTCAGGTTTTCTGGTGTGGGGTCAGGTCAGGTGAAGTATGGGAGCATGAGCCAGAGAAGCATGTGGAGGAATCACTTTTTGCCGGTTCTCCAGGGACCACCGTCTGGCCATCCCTCAGGCAGATGCCTGGACCATCCCCATCTCCTTGAGGTGCTTATCAACCTGCTGCAACCACGAGGCACATGGCCAGCACATTGGCCTCCTCCACTCAGGAGGCTCTCTTGCTGAGAGAATCTGGTGAGCAAAATCATCGTCAGAAAACAAGCCACATATTCATATAGTCGCAGCTGACGCTATGAAGACTCGGACCTAAGTTTTCCTACACTGGCACCAGCAGTGCCACACTCCATGATCCATGGAATCTATGACTCTCCAGGCCCAAACCAGATGTCAATTGACCTCCAGCTCACAGCCAGCAGAGGCATGCATATCACTGCCAAGGTCAAGTGAATCTCTCAGTGACCTCAACATCCTCACCACAAATAGGTACAGACAAGATAGCAGTATCCAAGATGTCATTGAAAGCCTGGATCCTAGTCTTGACACAGGACAACCATAATCCCAGTGGCTCCAATTCAACATTCCGCACCTTGAGGGGCCCCAAAAGGATATCCAGTCTCCGCAAAGATGACTGCATCACCTGCGACATCAAGGTCAGACATCTTGAAATTCCCAAACATTGCACCGCAGCTTGATCTCTCTGACATCCTCCCCAGAATCCAGTCCACAAAGGTGTTGAAACATTTGGTGGCCAGTACGCACCCCTGATGAACTCCACCAACAACCGGAAATAAGTCAGAGATGGTATCACCACATCTCACAGCACTCTCAGTGCAGTTGAGTTCAGACATCAGATTGATCAGTTTTGATGGCACCCCACGGAGTCCAAGAATCCTTCATAGGGCATCCCGATTCACTGAATCAAATAGTTTGCAGAGATCAACAGCGGCTGCAAATAGCCCCTGCCAAAACTCTCGTCTGCATTCGGTGAGGACCCGAACAGCAAGGATACATTAATCGTTGACCACTTTGGTGTAAAGCCTGACTGCTCTGGGTGCTGGTGCTCAAGCAGATGGTGGTGAACCTCATCAAGAATTATCCAAACAAAGACCTTGCCCAACACAGAGAGCAGCATCACCCCTCAGTAGGTGTTGTCATCCTGGCGATCACCCTTCCCTTTCCAGAGAGGGACAACAAGGCCCCTCTTCCAATCAGTTGGGATGATGCCTGAGTTCCAGGCAGATCACAGAACTGCCTGCAACGACACGAGTGCATCATTTCCATCAGCCTTGAGAAGTTCAGCATGAATGCCACAGATCCCTGGAGCTTTGCCCCGTTTCAACCGGTTCACCGCAGCCTGTGTTTCCACAAACAAAGGTGGATCACAGTTGATTGGAGGGTCGGCAATAGGGATAGTAACACCCATGACATCAAACTCAACAGTTGGTGGGTCGGCCTGGTCCAGCGACTTAAAGTAACAGGTCCAGTAGGCTTTCACTTTGGACTCCTCTGTCAAGAGCCCAACATCCTCTGCTTTAACTGAAGCACACTGAGGGATGGGCTTGGAGGAACGCAATGCATGAATTCCCCTGGAAGCAGGACGATAATCAATTGACTACAGGTGATGGTCTACCCCCTCACAGATTCCTCACACATAGGCCTCTTTGTCCAACCTCAGCGCACATACAGTTTTATGCCTCAACTCCCTGAGCAGCTCAGCTCTGCCAATAAGCCCAACCCTGCGACTCTGGTCAATGGTATCCAGTGTCCCTTGAGCGAAAAAATTCTTCTTCACCCAATAGTGAGTTCCAAGGCATCCACCAGCAACATCAAGGATGGTGGTCTTGAAGGCACGCCACAACTATTGAGGATTCTCTAAAGCACCCACACCCCCAAACCCCCACTCAGCCTGTTCGCAACCCCCCAGCTACCCTATCATCCTTGAGCTTGCCAATATCCACCCTAGGCTGGAATGGTCCCATTATCCCAGATTTAAGCTGCAACTTCAGAGTTGTCACAACAAGCATGTCGTCAGCATTGAGGAAGTGAGCACTGGTAGAAGCTGCAGTTCTGGATCATCCTCCAGCAACCATCAACGAGCACATGGTCAATCTCCTTTGCCACACTACCAGCGTTGGAATACCTAGTCCAGCTATAAGCGTTTTGGCGCTCAGTTGGAGCATATACAGAGACCAGGGAAACGACCCTCAAGAAGTGATGAATCCTTAGTCTCATAAAATGCTTGTTGACCAGTGTTACCTCAATTATCATTGGAGTCAGCTTATTGGACAGAGCTGCAGCAACTCCTTGGGCATGGCAGCCATCTTTGCGACCAGACCAATAGTAGGTGCAACCACCCGCCATGATCTCGTCACTATCCGGTCTCTGAACATCGGTATTGCAACACTTTCTGAGATTCAAACTCTTGAGCTCAGATGATAACAGAGCCATGTGATCATCCTCTCTTCGGGATAGGAGATTCCAGGCACAAACCCGAAGGGACCGCCTCAGGTTAACCCAAGGAGACCGCCATCTGGTGGACGACACTTCATCACCACTCCGCCACACACCACTGCAAGCTGACCCAGGAAGTTTACCCCGTGCTTTTCCTCCTATCATGAAGGAATGGGGGTCCCGGAGGCTTTGCCCCTATCCCGTCATCGGGTGAGCTGCCCTGCGAAGGGCAGCAGCACAGGAGGTACTCCCACGGAGTGAGTTTTCAGTTTTCTTTGCGTTTGTGTGTTTTGTAGAAAGTGCAAATCCTGCCACCAACCTCCTAAAAAAAGTCACCTCACTGCAGGAGGACGTCCGCAGACACAGTTTGGTAATACATATGGATCGCCGTTGGCTTAGGAGGAGCTCCTCCGCCCTTTGACAGGTTTTGTTTTTAACCCTGATGGGTGTCCATATCCAAATACCCTCCTCACCAGAAATCCTGGTGGGGGAGACGTTTTCGTCGCTAACAACCTGACCATGAAACAGGTTAGTACAGGTTTACATGATTCCTGCAGTAAGTCACATATCTAATCTGGCCTGACCTGACCACGCCATATGTGACAGTTGAGGTTGTTGAAGTGGAGTAATCAATTTTACCATAAAATGGATATTTTTCAGCATGCTTCCAAGCGTACAATACAGGAAACCCTCCATATTTGTGTTATACCTATTTGTGAATTGGTAAATGTTCCTGATTCATAATTTGTGATGCATCGACCTCCAGCATTTGTGAGCTTACAAGCTCCTGTCACTCTTCCACTCCCCCCCCCCTGCATTGCTGCACAGTCATCCAATCACCAACACCAGGGACATGATCAGGAGATGCGCAGATGTTGATACTGCACAGTGCTCTATTTTGTTCCCGAACCCCAATCACCTCGCCTCACCTTTCGACTCGCTATCATGAACGTGTGTTTACTGTTAATCATGGCCTCTAAACATAAGAGGAGTGGGGAAGGTGAGTGTGCTGGAAGGAGATACAATAAAGTGATGAGTTTAAGTGAAGAAGTGAATGTGTTAGGCTGTTAATGGGCGCGAATGCGTCTACAGTTGGTATGAATCATCATTCTGACTTCCCCTCCAACAGCACCACTGACATCATAACATCATACATCCATAAAAACACACTGTTCTGTACACTGTACTGTCATTTATTTAGTTTAATAATCGTTCTTAAACATTTACCATTCTCCCCCAATGTTCAGTCTGACCCAGTAACCTAACCCCTGTTTTCCCATTAAACCAAGGTATCCGTATTTGCGAATTCTGTATTGGCGAGGTTTTCCAAGAACGTAATCCTGGTGAATATAGAAGGCCATGTGCATTTCAAAGTCAATGAAAAAAACAGGGGACTTCTGCAAATATCATTTATTTTTCTGATGCTACGGTTGGGTGTTCGGGGTTCGGGGAAGCCTGGGTTCACGGCTCTGGACTCTCATTTTAGTGGCCTTAAATCCACGTTTATCAAGTCAGCCAATTCATCCCCAAAGTTGCATCAGCATCATTAAAACCAGAGAACTCCTCACAAACAAGTATTCAGTTTGCGTATCGTCTCTGAACAAATCTCACCGATGTCGCAACTTCAATGAGATTCAAACGCGTTGCTTCATTTAACATTACGTAAAGACACAGGAAACAAGAATAGCACTCAGTAGAGTGCATACCTCTACCAGGTTGAACAGTTTACATTTTATATCCCACCGATAGGCCGGATCTGCATCTGGACATTAACCAAAATCCATTTGGCACGTTCTTGTCACCTGTCCAACTCATCCACCAAATTTTCTTATGATCCCGTTCACAATTTTTTGAGATATTGTGCTATATGTATATAGTGTCTGGCATTATCTCTCAATGGTGAAGAATCACTTTAAAAATCCTAGTATCCAGATCCGGATCTTCATAAAAAATCGAATCAATTCGTTCTTGTCATACGCCTATCCTGTCCACAAAGTTTGGGCTGATTCCATCCATAAATTTTTAAAATATGTTGCTCACAGACAAAGAAAGACAGACAAAGAAACACGGGTGAATACATAACCCCCGTCCATCTTCGGTGGTTTTGCCGAGTTACCACCAAAACTGAAGATCCACCTTCGGCGGCAGGGACAACTGTTGCGGTCCTTCACAACTGATTATTTGAAGTGTGCCGCAGGGTTCATTCGAAATATGTGGAGACAACATTTAGCTTCGGCTGAGGAATTCTTCTGGTTGTTGTTTTAGAACATGGTCAACATCCTCATGGAAATGGATGAGTGCCATGAAGTTGCTCCTCTCTGCACCTCATCCTCTGAATGTTATGTTTTGCTTGCCACAAGGAATGATCACATCACGGATGCTCTTCAAGTTCGGGTAGTTTCGTGCAACACGAATTGCGAAGGGAGGTGACAAATGGCTTTGTAGATATTTTTGTTTGGATAAGGAGACAGAAACAAAGTTGTCAGTTCTGGTGACAGCCCAAATGTGTACTTGATTTCATGTGTCGCTTTCACTTTGCAGATGATTGCACATTATGCTCTTGATAATCACTGGAGATTTTCCCAATTCAGTGCTCGTTCAGAAACGAAGGCTCTGATGTCAGCATGGAATAGATGACAGAGGCAACAGTAAACTCCTTCCTTGGATGCAAAATACCTCGACCATGGATAATCCTTCAGCATGGCCAAGTGGAACCTTCTATTCACACGAGCAATTCAGTGAGATGGAAAGGTGAAACCTTTGGTATAATCCACGTCTCAGTAAGGAGACAAAGACATCGCTGGTATATCACATGTTTAGACATGAAACCAATGTTGGCCTTATTCAGATTTAACAGGATCCTGAAGGTCTGATCGACTGTCTGGTGTTTGGTCTTCCTTCAGCATCTGTAGTGTCTTTGGCAACTTTTTATTTATATGAATTGGTTGTTTGTGAGCAATCACCGGCACCATGGCCAAATTCTAAAATTACTGCCTGAACCTTGTGTTCCCCCTGTTCCAAGAGAACAAAGCGCAAAAGGGTAAACCTGCCCAATGGGGGGCACGATGCCCCTTAACTAGGCACGTGGAGTCGTAGTAGTGGTAGTAGTATTAGTGGTAATATTGGTTGTTTCTTACTTCCTTGACATATAGAGTTGATTTTGTCGGATCAGAATTTGCCTTCTCCTTTCTGTCCCTGTTTGCCAACTTGAAAAGCCCAATAATTTGGGGTTACTTAGGCCCTCTTTATACAGGAGAACAAAATTGGTGACCTCAGGGCACCCCAATATCACCAAAGGCCACCTGGTATCCCCTTTAATTCGTTCTTCGGAATGCAAACAAAATTTGTGGCATCCCCGATTTGCTCCACCATACGATGCGTTCTTCGCGTGCCCCGTGAGCACAAATTTCGTTCCATAAACAAAAACATTTGCTGCGGCACTTCTTCACCAGAAGTTTACACCAGAACTTCTGGTGAAAGGTCAATGACTTTTTTTGCACATCGGCCAATTCATCTGCAAGGTTTTCATTACTCATCCAAATATCACCTCGCACCATCCAGCGACAATAATCATGATAATCCAAAGCAAATTATATTATTTTTTTGGACTTACAATTCATTTATATGATGTTCTGGGTTTGACATGAGGACGAATTACCAGCAAAACCAAAATAAAAGTGCATGCCGAAGATAAGGTCACAGCGAGGTCAAATCACGGAATTTGAGTGGAAGACATCTGGGTCACCTTTTCCTGTGTTCTATAAACGCTCGCTGTTACAGCCAAAGGTGATTTTGGAACGCTTATTTGGGGGCACCCCGAGATCACCTTTGTTCTATGAATATAGCATTGGAATACCAAAGAACCAAAGAAACAAAGATAACCTTCAAATGAGGAAGCCTTCTGCTTTAATGCTGGCAGTGTTGTACATCCCACCTTCGACGCAAAGGCCCTTCTCTTGCGATTTATAAGCAATGCAAGATCAATTTTCGACAACATCCAATGCCTTGCTCGACTGACATTTGATGTATTTTGATATTTATTTATATTGTACATTTAAAATGCAAATAGATGTGTTGCTAAATGCCCACAGTGTAATGGCGATGCCCATGGTTCTTTCCCCCTCCCCTAACCCCAGGAAGAGAAAGTTAACACAAAATCTCAAAGGAAAAAAAAAAAAAGAAAAGAAAAGAAGATGCAAAGTAAAGAAAATAAAAGGGGAAATGTGCTCATACATACATACAAACATATATATACATACACACATAGATACAAACATATATACATACAGACATGCCGGGGGCGCACTCATATTTACAGTACATCTTAACCTTAACTTACAAATTTTACACGAAACCATGGTCCAGGATCATTGAACTCTGCAAAAAGAAAGCAGTTAGCAGGGAGCCAGGCTGCCCACATGCAGTCTCTGGCTCAAAACAATGCAGGTGACAGGGAACGTGGCTGGCTGCTCACACGCAGTCCAAGGCCTTCCCTTTTGAACTGAACGCAGTGAACCACAACGGTGCATGGGCTGCACAACGCAGTCTCCGTGCCAGCTCAAGTGGCACACGCAATGAGCACAACGAATGGATGGATGAACACAAACACGGTGCACGGGCCGCCACTGCAGGCCCGTGTTGTAGCTGCCAACAGAGCAGTTCTCGCAGCTTGCAAACTGTTGCCTTGCGGATCCTGGCGCACATGGAAATGAACAGGGGGGGGCAAAGCAAAATTGAACGGGGCTGGTGAACCTGGGCAGTGGGCATGGCATGGCAAAGGCAGCAGGCAAACTCAGCCCGCAGAAGAAGGCCGCTGCAGGCAGACACAGTCAGCAGATGAACTGGCCGGCATAGGCCTTGAAGAAAAACAGCCAGCCGGCAGATGAAGTGGGCCGGCACAGGCCTTGAAGTACCACAGCTGCAGCCGATCCAGCCGGCACAGGCCTCGCAGCAAAACAACAGCTGCCGATGAAGTGGGCCGGCCTTTGCCTTGCAGCAACGCAGCCAGCAGATGAAGCTGGCCAGTCTTTGCCGTTCAGTGGAGGTTGGTGGAGGGAGTGCGGTGGTGCTGGCCACTTGGAAGGCGGGCTCGGACCTACCTACCTGTCTCCCTCCCAACCTATCGCCTTTGCCTGTCACTGTACATACCCACTCCCTTAATTTGTCAAACCCCAATTTAGCCCCAACTTATTTTTTTGTTGTTTTTATTTTTACTTCCCCACTATAAATTGTCCCCTAACCCCCTTTATCGTCCTTGTTCGGCTAACCTATCCTGTCACCTAGCCTACTCCCAACCCCTACGTTCCCTTCCCGGAGGGGAATAAGGGAGAGCTAACGTCCTGTGTCGAGGCCCAACTCAAGCCTCAGAATGGCCTCCCCAGAGTTCGGCGATCTATAACCAAAGTGGGTCCAGTGGCCCACAACGACAGCGAGGGGATGGATGGTGCAGAGGGGTACATCTCCTAATCTACCCTAACCATTTAACTGTTAAACTACCCCGGGGCTTTCAACAAGCGCCTCTCGCTTAAACTATTGGTTCTAACAACCCAGATTCCCGTCGCCTGTGTTGGTGTCCTCACAATTTCGGGCCTCGCCCCCCCAATTTTCTCTCCGTGCCCTCACACGGTCTCATGGCTGGGACACGTGGCTCCCTTTGGCAGGCACGACCCTCTGCCGAATCTCCCGCTATGGCACCCCCGGGCACTACACTGCCTCCGAGCCTACCAGCTCCCTAACACCGGGGAGTGCCCCCCATGGCACCTCCCCTGAAACGCACACGTGGCAGGCCGGCCTCCCGGGCCCCTTTCCGAGGGTCACCCGTGCCCACATCACTGCCCACGCGGCTAATGGCGCCCCGGGCCTCCGCACCAAGCAGACGCACCCGTGCCCACTACGCCATCCCGGCCCCCCATGGGCCCTTGGCCTACCGCGGCCGACTAGCCTGGTGCCCGGGGTACCCACTCAGCGATACTCACCTTTCGCAGCCACGCTCCCAAGCCCGTCAACAGGGCTCCTGCACCCCTCCAAATGGGTCTCGAGCCTACACTCCCACCAACAACAAAACAACCTCCATTTTTCAATTTAACTAACCCCCTAACTCACTCTACACTGACCCCGGGGTCCCTTGGGCGGGAGTCACTCCTCCCCCCAATCACTCATCGCACCATGCATTCCCCATTCGCTCCACACACACAGACCCGCTGGCCTCACTCACTCACCAAGCACATGCTTCCACTTCACTCACCAACTTTTCAACACACTCACCGCTGAACTCTGCCATCCTCCTAACTACCTCCCCTAACTAACTCGTGCTCCCACGTCGTCCCTTATACTACAGCACGTTCCTTTTAACACTACGTAGCTAAACTACGTCCCCTCTACACATTCACAAGTCTGTCACTGTTCTCAAAATAATCCCATTTTATTTCCCAACCTAAATCTGGCTACAATCCCTCTAACTAATCCATTCCACGGGCCCCATGAGGACTTACCCCTGCCCCATGAAGTCGGTCTAACTAAGCTAACCCTTCCCCCTAACTAGTTTCCATCCTGTGCCCAGGGTCAAGGGGGTCTTCCACCCTTTGCCCAGGAATCCTGTGCACCCGAAAGTGAGGCTTGTTTTTTTTTTTTTTTTATGCGCAGCACCTGCGCGGCAACTCAGAGCTCGCGCACTTTACACCTGCCCGTGACGTCATGCAGCTGCACGTGTACCTCGTCCCTCCTTGGACGGTACCATCCGGCCGGGATACCCCTCCTGCCGGATTCCAGCCACACGTGCAGCCATGACGTCACCGTGCGCATAAAAAAAAACACAAGCCCCACGTCTCGAGGGGTTCCCCACGCGAACAAATGTGCTTTGCCCGTTGGAGCTTAACACACACGATCGCGTGGAGAACCCGTCCGGTCCAAATCCATTTACCTGCCTAAACTTTGTCCGTCCGCGGGATCGGCAAATCCACCGCGTGCGTTTCCGGACCGGGACTTCACCCTCGCAAGCGAGCACGTGGCGGTCTCGTGCGTTGCACAGCACGAACCGCGTGCTCACTGCTGGGCGAACCCGGCACGGTCCCCGAAACAACTACAGCCGCTACTCGGCTTTCTTTCCTCTGTCGCCGTCTCCGTCTCCATTCGACCCACGCACACCTGCGTGTTACGACGCACACAGTCCACTCCATCACATTCACACCGGGAGACGCGGCTGCGTGCTCCCGCATGCCAACCGACATCTCCCTCACATACCGCTCTCTCACACACACGGTCTCCCTTGCACACAGCGACCTTGCACACGGCCGTTCACTCACGCATGCGGGGGCACTCACCCGCGGTGCCTCACTCGCACTCCGTGCCTCATCCACACACGCGGGGGCACTCACCCGCGGTGCCTCATCCACACACCGTCCCTCGCTCACACACGCGGGGGAACTCAACCGCGGTGCCTCATCCACACACGCGCGGGCACTCACCCGCGGTACCTCACCCACACTCCGTGCCTCATCCACACACGGCGTGCTGGGAAGCACGTACTCCGGCACCATCGCCACCACACCACTCACACACGGGGTCGCTTCCACACACGGTGCCGCACTCACGCCTTGCACCACACACACACAGGGACAACCACACTGGGGATTCGTGTCCCCACAAGGGTCTCCGGGGCCTCTATACCCCCCAAGCTCTCCGAGCACCCGTTCACAGCACTCGCCTCCTCAACCTCGCAAAGCACGACCGAACTCACCTGGTCGTGACTCGCCTCAAGGGGGCATACTCCCTTCCCTCGTTCCTGGAGGAGGCCATCCAGGTGCTCGCACTGGGTCTCTACACGCTCCGCGAGCTCAACCCCATTGTCCTCCACGACCTGTGTGTGTGCGTCACTTACCCCGTCTTCATCGTGTTGTCTCTCCTCTATTTTTTCTGTCTCCCGTGTCTCTATTATTATTTCCGTTGTCGTCACCTCGTGTCTCGTCTCACACGTTTTGGTCTCCCCATTTAATTTTTCCCTTTTGGTCACCGTCGATTCCTCTGTCACGACCCTCGCCCAACACGCCCCCCGAATTATTTTTTTACCCGCCTCCACCGCGGGCCTGTCAGCCGTTGCACCCCCTTCCAGCTCGTTTGCTCCCACACGTGGAGTCGCCATTCCCAGCTCCCTGGTCACGGCCTTCATGCCCGCCTGCAGGCATCGGCCCATGTTCTGCGTCTCACCCCGTAGTTCTTTCATTTCTTTTTTCATTTGCTTGCCCATGCTTTTCATTTCGTTTATAAATTCATTTGCGTTTGCATCCATCTTTTCGTTCATTTGTTGTGTATTCGCATCCATCTTTTCGTTCATTTGTTGTGTATTCGCATCCATTTTTTCGTTCATGCCTTTCATTTCGTTTGTATTTGCATCCATCCTTGCTGTCATTGCCGCCAGCATGGCGAATAGCTGGGCCATGTCGGGTGCGCTTGGGTGAGCCGTTTCGGCAAGGGTCGGCGGGTTTTGGTGGAGAGGGGGGGGGGGGGAGGTGTCATACACCGCGGCCGCTGCCGCACCCATTTCGGGCTCTGGGTTCAGTTGGGCGAGTCCGTGTTCCTGCACAATCAACATTTCCTGCACGGGGATTCCATCCTGGACCATGGATCCTACACATTCTACATCCATTTCTAATACCCCCGGCTCCCGCTCGCCTTGAGACGCCATCTTGCTTCTCTTAAAGGGTTAATTTGAATCGCTCGTAATTTGGAGGGAATCGGGGGTCGCTTCTCTCACCCCTGGACCGATTCCCGTGAATTTAGCCGGAGATAGGACAGCCCGTTTTCCTGTTCTCCGATACCAGTGCCGCGAGGAGGGCGATGAATTTGTATCCCACTCCTGACACCAGTGTTACAGATTCCGCGCCCGCCGGCGTGCGGACGGCCACGTAACTCGAATCGCGGCACGTCGCCCACCGGACGGACAATCCAGTCGTGACCCTCTCGGACTAACGCCGGGAACCAGTCACGGGTGGACCTTTCGGTCTCACCGCGATCGAGCCAATCAGCCCCCGCGTGGGATAGGGTTGCTCGCCAAATTCGACCTACCTAAGTACCCACGCGGAGGGTAGACCGGGCGATCGCACCTCGCCGCAGGTCGACTTCGGACACGGGCCACTTAAGCGACCCGTTCCGTACTATCGGGATAACCGAGCGGTGTTATCGTCGACCTCGACGGTTCGATTAATTATCGGGCGTATTCAGCCCACTACCAACCCTTTACGTGAAGCAAGATGAGGATTCAATGAAGGAAATGACGAAGCGAAGCGGGAAACAGTTCAACACAAAGCACATTTATTCGCGATGAACTGAAAGCACACATATTCAATTCCACCAAAAGCACACAGAAAAGAAAAACACAATGCAATTTACACAAAAAGCAAATGCGACAATGCAGATCTACTACCGATTACGCGAGCACACGGCAACACTTATACAATTTTACTTCACAGACGGCGCCGACAACACATACCCAAAACCAAGGAAAAGAATACCCTCAAGGATGAGGCGGGCCTGAGGCCGAGACCGGGTCGGGCCTACCCGTCTGGTGATGAGACGCGGAGCGGCGATGGTGCCTCAACTCCGCGGGCCTCGCGGGCAGTGTCTGGTAGGGGGTGGGAAAGGGGCCCCCTTGGTCGCACTATCTCAGCGCGGGGGGAAACAGGAGGGGGTTGCTGATGCTCGGGGTATAGAGGATTCCTACTCTGCCTCGAGTCCCGCGACGAGCGTCTCCACCTCGGCCAGGTCGTGCTGTCGGCCTCCCTGGGGTGCAGCTCCCTGCACGATGCGAGCACCCCCTCGTCTGCCCTCGCCGCCTCTCCACAGCTCCGTCCTCTCCGCTCCGACTCCAACGCACACGACGACGACCAGCTCCTTCTTGCCAACTCCACCGCCCGCGAAGTCTTGACTCTCTGTTCCGACTTGACTGACGAACGCGGTCGGTCGCTTTTATAAGCCCCGTGGCTTCGCCTTCTCAGCTTTGACCCCCTCCCTTCGACCTTTCACCTCGCTCCCCATTGGCCCGAGAAAAAGTGGGCGTGAATGCTTTTTGATCCATAAATTTGCATATATCGATTGCCCTCCAACGCCCTGGGGGCGGGGCCAAATCGCCCCTTGCTCACCGATTGGACGGAACAAAAGTGGGCGTGTGTCGTTTTTGATCCGTTTTTGAAGTGGAAAATCCGTGGTTTTGTACACGCTGTTCGGCGCGCGCCCTGCACGAGTCCAACACCGGTACCCACAAGCGGCGCAAGAACGGTGGCGATGCGACGGTTGCGAGGTGTGACGTGAAGGTCGTGGCGGTTGTGGTGAAGCGGCGTTGTGGTTGGTGGTTGATGTTGTGACTGGTGGTGGTAACAATGGCGGTTGGTCCAACATAAAGATAGTAAAAGAAAAACGGCTATCCTGAAGAGTCGCAGCACGCATAAATGACATGTATTCCCACTAGACAATGGGTTTGGGCCTAACTACACATGTACTTACCGAGATACCTCACCTAAGGGACCTGAATGGTGGTTTGCGAATTTGGTAACCACAACACTATATACATACATACATAAACACATATACATGCAAACAAACAAACATATATCCATACAAACATACAAATACATAAACACATATACATACAAACAAACAAACATATACACATACATACAAACAAAACATACATACATACATACAAACATGCACACTCTCACTCCCTCTGTCTCCTCATAATAAATAAGGTACTAAAATAAGACAAACAGGAAACTGGGAATAAAACAGTTGAAGAAGAAAAGAAGACGTACTCCAGCAAAGGATGAATAGGAAAACCAGAAACAAGCAGATGGACTTAAAATACGAAACGTGAAAAACAAATGTGAGTGAGAGTGAGAGTGAGAGTGAGAGTGAGAGTGAGAGTGAGAGTGAGAGTGAGAGTGAGAGTGAGAGTGACAGAAAGCCAAGAGCATTCTGTGGAACTGGGAACACCTGTGTACATGGTCTGAACCTTCTTCAAACGCATTCAGTAGACACAAATAAACAAGAGACGTATGAAACATTAAACAGTGGAGGTAAAAATGAGAACGGCACTCGGTAGAGCTTATAGCTCCGCCAGGATGAACAGTTTACGTTTTGCATTCCATCGATAGGCCGGATCTGCAAACGGACCTGAACCAAAATCGAATCCCCTTGCTCTTGTCACTGAACCAACTCATCCACCTAGTTTTGTCATAATCCGTCCACTCCTTTTTCAGATACCATGCTATATATTGGTTTTTGTCCCGTCTCTCAATGAGGAAGAATCGCATAAAAAATTCCGATATTCAACAAAACCAAATCAATTCTTCCTCGTCGCACATGCAACCTCTCCACCAAGTTCCGTCCGAATCCGTCCATAACTTCTTGAGATATCCTTCTCACAGACGAACAAACAAGCAGGCAGACAAAGAGACAGACAGACAGGGGTAAAGACATAAACTCCGTCCACCTTCAGTGGCAAAGGTAACAAAAACACCAGTTAGGTAAGACAATTTACAATGGTATCCTTAGGTTTTGAAGCAAGTCTTTTGGATCACAGCCCACACATCCACATGTGAATCAAAACAGAAATGGAACTCAAAACAAACCGTCTGTGGAGGCCCAGCCATGAGCGTCTCAAGCGTGCTCTCACGACCCTACACAGGGTTTGTCCTTCTTCAAGTCTCCTGACCAATAATAATTCATTTCTATATGTTCCACCCCTCCCGTCCACCTTGTACCGTCATCTCAATGACCAATCAACGTGATCATACATGGTTCATGTCGTCTGTAGCAGGTCTAATGATTCCGTATCCAAACACATTTCACGAGATATACATCTAAACAAGCCGGTAGGCGACATGGGTGGTCGCTATACAATTGCATACTAGTCATACAGTTTTTGACGGATCGGGCTGAAATTTTTGGACAAAGAGGTTGATTATAGTGCGCATAAAAGCACAGAAGCAGATTTTTGATTTTCGATTTTTTTTTCGGATTTTTTTCAAAAATTTCAAAGTCCAGTTGTGAGGCAACAGTGGCGTCCATAGCAACGGTGCTCAAAAGCATATAACGAGATCCTGGTATGAACCTACCAGTCAAGTTTCATCAAAATCGGTTGACTCCTCTGGCTTCCAGAGCTGTCCATCACATACAAACAAACAGACGGAAAACCTCAGAAAAACGGTAGTCTAGCGACCACCCAATTACACTTCACTCCAAATAATTATAGTAAATGCATGAACAAAAAAAATTAAAAAGTCACGAATATTCTTCACCTAAATAGAACATTACTTCATTATCAGGAATCATCGTCGTACAAATTCAATTCGACATTTTAACCTGGTGCACGCGAAGCAAAAAGCGGGGTCAAGCAATTGGTTCCACTTTGTCTGCCCGTCTCAAAACGTCAGTTTATGATTGAGGAACAACTTGATTTAAATTGAATGTCATATTTTGATGTAGTTTATCAGTACTTTGGCTCTGAATTCATCCCGATCACACATGCGCAGAGAAGAGAGATTTTTTTTCACTCCGTCTGGCAGTCAAACAAAATTGAAAAACTTTCCAAACAGAAAACTTACCGATTTTAAGGACTTCATAAAGGACACAAACAACAGGCACGAATAACCAATGTCACGTGTCGAAGAAGGTGGTGTAATTTTTTTTCTCTACAGCCTTTAAAATCGTTATTTTATTTCAAATGAATTATGTACTTGAACACTGGAGAACACAAATCGCCTTTTTTGACACTATCAAAACCCTTCCGTTTAACAGTACCTGGACAAAACATTACAGCATTTTACATCATCATGACCAATCAAATCTGCCACTCAGAGACCTCATGTCCTTGTTTCTCAAGACAGCACAGGGTAAGGTGTTCTGTGAACTCTCAAGTCGTAAAAAAAATGTATCGAGTACAGCGCTGTTATTATTGCAGCCGAGAAAATAATGGCGTTTATAGCATTTGTGTGAAACTGCATTTAAAACCAGCGTTATAAAATGTTGATCTCTTCTTGACAATGACTCAAAACGACCCAATGCGATGTAAAACCCACAACACACTGCTAGAAACAGCTCGGAACGTGAAGGGGTAATCAGTTTTATATATATTCTAGCTATCTCTGACTTCTCAGTGACCTCTGCTCTTCCCATCATGGAAATGTCCAAATGTCTTTGTTCAAGTCTTTACTTTCACATGACACGTTTCACTTTCAATCTGCATCTCTTTCCAAGCAATCTGCAGTTAAAACTACTGAGAAAAATCATTTTATTGCCTTTGGTTTTGTACTGATAGCATTTAAAATTACATTTCAAATCGCATAACCTCACCTGTCACTTTTTGGGATGAAAATTAACTCAACAGAATAACTATTAATAACACTTGTGTGTTGTTGCTGGTTAATATTTGACACGCAGAGGTCTCGACTCATGGAAGATTTGAATGACGGAGGCGTTGGGGATGTGGTACGGGTTGACATAGGAAGACAGGAAAAGCTCAGAAGTAGATGTAGTTTTTGATATCAGGTGATAATGAGCTCACAACTTAGATATTGATGGGAGGAGCAGAACCAGGAAAAGGTCTGAAGATGCTTTCAGAGATGGAAGACAAAGGGAAGACAAAGGAGTAGCAGTCATCTTTCAGTCTGAAATTAAATAGGAAATCAAGGAGTCAGTTTGAAGAAGCGCGTGCTTTACCGAGCAGGGCCGGAGTGGCATCGCTGATTGAAGAGCTGATGGTGTAAAGCCTGCAAACCCTGAGCCATCTTTTGACTCAGAGATTTTGACTCTCCATGTCAAGAAGTGACAGTTGAGAGGCAGGGGCTTCCTCCTTTCAAAAGTCAGGTACATTACTTCATAAATCCCCACAATAATTTAGTCTATGTTGTGAAGAGTTGAGGACCACCAAGTACTGGACAACCTCTGCAGAGCACGGTGAGATGGTATGTACCTCTTGAAAACAGCTTTAACATTGAATCTGCCCAGGTAAGGTCATAGCTGATGTAGTGAAAACAAAAAGTCCCAGTGACTGGTTACCTATAATTTCATTGGTCAGACAAAAATATCGGTAGATTTGACACATGATCCTTCCAAAGAGATAATGTGAGATCATGAGACGTGGCTGTGGGTTGAAGGACATTTTTAATGTGGCAGACCAAGCTTTGCTCTTCTGGAGGTCAGCAAATATAAATATTGTAAGGATGATTAACCGTATGACACAATTTGGAGCGATCATCAAGGAGATGCAGATCAAGATATCCAAAGATTATGGAAAGGCTGTGAATGTACATCAGAAAAAAAATGACTTCGCTGAGAACACACTGCCTTGGGAATCACCAGCTTCCAAGGAGAGAGTAAAACGGACGATGTCATGGAGAGCAACATCCTGCTTTCACTTTTGATGCAAGGCTTTCAGTCTGCGAAGATGTCGACCTCAGATGCTAATGGATGAAAGCTTTGCGAGCACAGCAGGATGCCAGACTTTGTCAAACACTCAATATATGTTTAGAGAGACTGCATTGACCTCCTGCTTGAAGTCCAGGGACTCCATCAATTGATGGGTCAGGAGAATCGGCATGTCCGGAGTCGAGTGGTCTGGCTGGAAACCACGATGGTGATTTGTGATAAGCAAGTCGGAGAAGATTAACTATTGTGTGTCGTGATCATAAAATCGATTATCTTGCAAATCATATGGAGATGCCAGACTGGTTTTGTATGATTACCTCTGCCACCGGAGGTGGATGGAGGTTATGTTTTCACCCCTGTCTGTTTGTCTGTGACTACAAGCAGGATATCGATAAAAAGTTATGGATGAATTCGGACGAAATTTGGTGGACAGGTTGAGTGTGTGACAAGGACAAATTGATTCGATTTTGGTGAAGATCTGGATTCGGATACGAGAATTTGTTAATTTTTAAAAGTGATTCTTCACCGTTGAGAGATGGGGCCAAAATGATACATAACACAATATTTCAAAAAGTTGTGGATGGATTTTGACAAAACTTGGCAGATGAGTTGGGTAGGTGACAAGAACAAGCTGATTAGATTTTGATTCAGGTCCAGATGCAGATCCGGCCTATCAGTGGGATACAAAACGTGAACTGTTCAGCCTGGTCGAGGTACACGCTCTACCAAGTGTCATTGTAGTTATTTCCATTTTGTTTCGCAAATTGTTTTAATAATCGTCATTGTAATTCATATAAAAGTGCACAGATTTCTACTAATATCGCTGTATTTTAACAAGCTTCTCTTTGAGCCTTAGATAACTGTAAAAAAAAAACATAGAAGACATTCAAATGATATTTGACATTTAACAGAGATGGGAAGCAACCCGAGGTGAAGGGATTGTGGAAGAGCAGAAATAAAGAACAAGCAAGTTCAGCAGAGCAAGTCTTGAGGATATGAAGATACCGAGTGACCCCAAAAAACCAGAACCCAGACTATTCAACAATATAATCCTTATTAACCACCGCCATCTTCGAAGATGGATGGAGGTTACTGTTTTCACCCCTTTCTGTTTGTTTGTTTGTTTGTTTGTTTGTTTGTGAACTGTATTACGGAAAAAACTCCTTGACGGATTTCGACGAAACTTGGTGGGGGGGTTAGGTATGGTCCAAGGATCATGCCATTCAATTTTGGACTTGGTCCTCCCCCCCCCAAAAAAAAATTGTTTGAGAATTTTTTTTTTTTTTTGCATTTCTGCATGTTTTAAGTGATTTCCAACCCCCCCCCCCCCCAAAAAGAATTTTTTTTTGCATTTCTATATGTTTTAAGTGATTTCCAACCCCCCCAAAAAAATTGTTACCCCCCCCAAAAAAGAGAATTTTTTTTTGCATTTCTATGTTTTAAGTGATTTCCACCCCCCCCCAAAAAAATTGTTACCCCCCAAAAAAAGATTTTTTTTGCATTTCTACATGTTTTAAGTGATTTCCAACCCCCCCCAAAAAAAATTGTCACCCCCCCCCAAAAAAATTTGAGAAATTTTTTTTTGCATTTCTACATGTTTTAAGTGATTTCCAACCCCTCCCCAAAAATTGTTAGAGAAAATTTTTTTTTTTTGCATTTCTACATGTTTTAAGTGATTTCCAACCCCCCCCCAAAAAAATTGTTCGAGAAAAATTTTTTTTTTTGCATTTCTACATGCTTTAAGTGATTTCCAACCCCCCACCCCCACAAAAAATTGTTAGAAAAAAAAAATTATTTGCAACTTTTTTTTTCAAAAAAATTTCAATTTCTTTTGTTTTGCATTTCTACATGTTTAAAGTGATTTCCACCCCCCCAAAAAAAATGGAGAAAAGAACTATAACTCTGTCAGCACTGTTGACATCATATTTAATGAATAAGATATAAGGTTCACTTGAGTGACCCAGCAGTATTGGCGGTGGAGGTTTTGCACTCTGCCGAGTGCTCCCCCTCTAGTTTATCACTGAAATGAAAAAAAATGTTGGTACAGATTACCTGGAATAGGCCAGGACTGACTGTGCTTACCTGTGCTTAAATGACGTGCTCCAAATGTTTGCTACCGTGCTGCAGGCACACCTGGATTTGACGTGCAAAATCGTGGATCACTCTGACGCATTCCGCTGTAGGAATCAAGGGAATTTTATCGATAATTGTTGCTTTGAGTTCTTCAATGGATTGTGCCTTTCCTCTGTAGACATCCTCCAGACAGTCCCAAAGACAGAAATCTGTTGATCATCGATCTGGTGAGTATGGGGCCCATTCAACAGCAAGTCTTTGACTGATAACTCTCGAACACCCACTGTCACTGCCTAAGGCCCTCCAAAACTTCCTAGGAACTTCAATGCAACATTTGGTATTGACAGTCAATTCCTTGCCTGTGCCGTCTTCAAACCAAAAATGGGCCGAAGATTCCATGTTTACCGATTGTGACCCAGGCAGTGCATTTTTTTCTGAATGGAGAGGTCACTCGAGCACTAGATCAGCGGGTGTTGATCCCCAGTATATGCAGTTCTTGGAGGTGACATGCCCATAAAGAAGGAGATGGACCTAACCAGGAAAGTTGACATTATCAAGGAAGTTAGGCCTTTCCTCAATCCTGTCTACAAACCATTGGCACATTGTCACTCTTTTCTCCATATATGGGCTGCAGTCAGTTTGTGTTTAATCTGAATTCTGCATGGATAAAGTTTCACATCATGGAGGAGAACTGTTCTCACCGATTCATGTGAAATTCCAAGCTCTCGACTCCGATGCTTGAGAGATTTATTCGGGTCTCTGCCCACTGAATCACGAACATGGTCAATGCTCTCAGGAGACCTAACATCTTGTGGACGTCCCGCATGTCTTGGTCCTCCAGCACTGTTGCTGTTGAGATTTCAGGTAAATTTCCGTGACTTGCAGGATGCAGCGCAAGTTCCAAACACGTTGAAACTCAATTCGAGTCTTCTTGTCCGGGGTCCATTCGAATAAAAATTTCCACCGAATATGTTGCCCGTCATGAGGCTGTTCACTTTGCGAGAGATCAAGAGTCCGTTGGAAGAGTTATATACCCTTACATAACCTTATGATATTTAGTGGGATATAAAATTCTCATTGAATCTCAGCACTTCTACTAAAACGAGCATACAGTGAAGTGCTATAAGGGCAAGGTGAAGGAAAGGTTGGAGGTGGCAAGGAGAAGGCAATGGAAGAGATGGAATGGAAATGGGGAGAACTTTTGAGACAAAACACAGCTTGGGATGTGCAGTATTTCTGATTGTTTTGAAATTTTGAATGCTGAATAATCTTCTGACAGTGTTGTTGTTTTTCGACATGATCTAAGGCTCGTTGTGGAGGGTCATTAGCACATACATCACACACACGTAGACATACAGATCACTACATGAGATACAACACAGGACTGCAAGATGATTGCTGACCCTCCAATCAACTGTGGTCCACCTTCGTTTGTGGAAACGCGGGCTGCGGTAAACTGGGTGAAATGGGGTAAAGCTCCAGGGATCTGTGGCATCCACGCTGACCTTCGAGGCTGGAGGAAATGCTGCACTCGTGCCGTTGCATGCAGTTCTGTGCTCTGCCTGGAACACAGGCATCATCCCAACTGACTGGAAGAGGGGCCTTGTTGTCCCTCTCTGGAAAGGGAAGGGTGATCACCAAGACTGCAACAACTACCGAGGGGTGACGCTGCTCTCAGTGCCGGGCAAGGTCTTTGCTCGGATAATTCTCGACAGGATTCACCACCATTTGCATGAGCACCAGTGTCCAGAGCAGTCAGGCTTTGCACCAAAGAGCTCAACTGATGGTATCCTTGCCCTTCGTGTCCTCACCGAACGCAGACGAGAGTTTCGGCAGGGACTGCTTGCAGCCTATGTTGATCTCTGTAAAGCGTTTGATTCAGTGAATCGGGATGCCCTCTGGAGGATTCTTGGTCTTTGTGGGGTGCCACCAAAACCGATCGATCTGATGTCTGAACTATACTCTGTTACTGAGAGTGCTGTGAGATGTGGTGGTACCATCTCTGACTTATTTCCAGTTGTTACTGGAGTAAATCAGGGGTGTGCACTGCCCCCCATACTTTTCAGCACTTGTATGGACTGAATTATGGGGAGGATGTCGGAGAGATCAAGCTGCAGTGCATTGTTTGGGAATGTCAAGATCTCGGACCTTGATGTCGCCGATGATGCAGTCATCTTTGCAGAGTCTCTGGATATCCTTTTGGGGGCCCTTGATGTGCTGAATGAACAGTCAGAGCTGCTGGGATTATGGGTTTCCTGGGTCAAAACGAAGATCCAGGCTTTCATTGACATCTTGGATGCTGCTATCCTGTCTGGACCTGTTTGTGGCAAGGATGTTGAGATCGTGGAGAGATTCACTTGCCTTGGCAGCAGTGATATCCATGTCTCTGCTAGCTGTGAACGCGAGGTCAACAGACGTCTGGGTCAGGCCTGGGGAGTCATGGATTCATTGGATCATGGGGTGTTGAGCTGTCGGCACCTGTGCAGGAGAATGAAAGTCTGAGTCTTCAGGTCCTTGGTGTTTCCAGTCTTGCTCTATGGATGAGATTTGGACTCTGACCAGGCATCTGAGACGGAGACTTAATTCCTTTGTTACCAGGTCTCTTCAGAGAATCCTTAGCCATCGCTGGTCAGACTTTGTGTCCAATGAGCGGTTGCTGAGAGAGACTCAAATGAGATTTGTTACCTGCATAGTCTGTGAGCATCAGTTGCGGCTGTATGGACATGTGGCTCGTTTTCCTAACGCTGATCCTGCTCACCATGTTCTCTCAGCGAGGGAGTCTCTTGAGTGGAGGCCAATGGGCTGATCACATGTCTCGTGGTTGCAGCAGGTTGACCATCATCTCAAGGAGATGAGAATGGACCAGGCATCTGCCTGGTTGGATGGATGGCCAGATGGAGGCCCCTGGAGTACTGGCAGAAAGTGGACACAGCGACGCGCCATCTGGCGCATGACCTGGCCTGACCCGACCTGACTTAAAACCTTTAAAAATACACCCCTCAAAAAAAGTCCTGGTGAGGGTCTGCAATCTCTGATTGCTCTTTTACTTGTTACATTGATTTGTTTGTTTGTCTGTTTGTCACCTGATTTTTGGCGACAGTTTTCAAGCAATCGTTCTGAAGTTTTTTGTGCTTGTTGGTAACTGGCCAGGGATAGCAACGTTTAATATTGGTGAAGATCCGAATCAGATTCCGGATCTGACATTTTTTTTTCAGTGATTCTTCAACTTTGAGAAACATGGCAAAAACGATACATAGCAGCACAATATCTCAGAGGATAATGGATGGATTTGGATGAAACCTGGAGGACAGGTTGGGTGTATGACAAGGACGAATTGATTCAATTTGGTGAAGATCCGAATCCGGATCCAGACAAGTGAATTATTTAATTTTTAAGTGATTCTTCACCATTGGGAGATGGGGCTAAAAACAATATCGCGTGATATCCCAAGAAGTTGGGGAGGGATTCAGATTAAACTTGGTGGACATGTTTGGTACGTGACAACGATGAATGGTTCGATTTTGGTGACGATTCGAATCCAGATCTCGATACGAGAATTTTTTAAAAGTGAGTCTTCACCATTGAGAGATGGGGCCAAAAACTATGTACACCATAATATCTCGAAAAGTTGTGGACGACTTGTGACAAAGCGAGGAGGATGAGTTGGTTAGGTGACAAGAACAAGCCGATTCGATTTTGGTTGAGGTCCAGAATCGGATTCTAACCATCAGTTGGGATACCTAAGGAGGAATTGCATCCTCCAAATGGATGCCAACCGATGGCTGTTTGTCCGTGCTCTATATTTTACATGCTGAAAGTCAAGCAACGAAGCAACATGTACTGTGATTTTTTTTAAAGTCTTTGGTGTGACTCAACTGGGGTTTGAACCCCAACTTCCTGGACTCGGAGCAGACGTTCAAACCATTACACCACCAAGTCTGGCCTATTGAATTTTATGTTTGAAATCTTTAAATTTCCGTCATATTGCATGGGAGGTTGGGAACTCCCACATACCGTGTTACCATGCTCAGCCACACTCTCTTAATTCCTTTTCTTTTTGAATCTCATGGAAACATTATAAACGTCGAGCGAGATTATTAATAATAATCTTTCTCCTCCACTTCGTCAGCCTGCGAGCTGTCCGCGCACTCCTAGGTTCTATCTCTTCATTGGACGGGTCAATTAAGCACCGTCATTCTACGTGATGACTTCATTTTGCCGCAAACTCGCAAGCGTGCACAATTTCTTTTAGCAAAGTCTCTTTGGCCAATAAAGATGTTTACATTGACTCCTAATTATAGTTGAACTTCACTCACTCATCCCTGAACCTAATATCATGGGATATGTATAATGTAACTCGGTAATGCCTTGGGTATGTAATTCCACTGTGTACACAGTAACTGAATTGCAGGAATGAAAGGAGTGCTTTAAAGATGAATTTCATGCATACATTACATCTTTCTTTCATTTTTTTTTTTTGTACAAAGACCAGGTAGGCTAGTGAAATTTCTCACATGTATGAAGTACTATACACTGTTGTAATGCAGTGTTTAGATACACAAACTATTGTACTCTTTGGAATGCGTGG
This sequence comes from Eptatretus burgeri, assembly GCF_056783735.1. NCBI lineage: Eukaryota > Metazoa > Chordata > Myxini > Myxiniformes > Myxinidae > Eptatretus > Eptatretus burgeri. The sequence goes on from NC_140967.1 coordinate 18,675,943, forward strand.
GAAAACAAAATCACAATCAGAGGGTGGTTCCCAGTTGACGTGGATCATTTAGGTAAGGTAATCGAAAAGTACATGGAAGTTGATAATTGGACCTATTTCTGAAGGTATTCCCATGCTAGAGGGACACACCTTTCTTATGGAAGTGCTTGGTCGGGCACAGACATCACCTGCATATAAATCTTTTGGACGGCATGCAGCCACTTGAGGGCACATACCGTGGGCTGACAGGGTAGCCTAGAAGTAGGCACACTCACCTCCAAGCTGCCTAGCCTGGGTTTGAATCCCAACCAAGCTATAAACCATCATCCCGGTGTTTCACAGGTAGGGCGATTCATCGATATGTGTGTGCCGTCCTTCAAATGGACGTAAAATTGGCGTTCCATCTGCCGACTTCGTTGGTGGACATTAAGGATCCCATGGTGTCCTTCGTGAAGAGTAGTTGAGCTTTCGCCGGCACCATGAACTAATTACAAATTCCTGGTCTGACTAGCAGAGAGCATTGCATCAGCGGCACAGCCGTGCCCTCAGCCAATGATACTACCCCACAACCTTGTGCTGCATATGATTGAAGAAGAATAAGAGCATATGCCAATTGACGTCTTCATCATTACTAAACTTAGTGCGATCCAGATGTTCTTTGAGTGACAACCAATCTCCGCAAGAGTAGTATTGGTAATGTTTACTGTATGAGGGTGAGCATTATCGTGCGGTAAAGTTATACCCTAACCAGCCTACCTGGCTGCTGTCGAGGTATATCACAGATAACAAGTCACTGTTGGAGTGAAAAGTGATGCTTTTTCTGCTTTTAAGAAACTCCTGCTGAATGAATGCATTGAGGTTAAGGTCCGAAAACACTTTTACCATAATCTTAGCAGCTGATGGTTGAACCTACATATTTTTGGTGGTGGAAACCAAAGAATGTCTCCACTCCCAACTCGCTCGCCAAGTTGATTCTGGCACAAAGTGATTGACCCAGGTCTCATTACATGTCACAATGTTCTTCAAGAAATCATCTCCCACCCACTGTCTGATATATGTCCCAGGAGTTCTGTTGCAATGGCCACAAGAGATGCCTTTGATCAAATGCGGGGGTCCTTTGCAAGGCACTTTGCGCTAACCTTATTGAATTTCAAGTGAAAATGATTTTTTTTCTCCCATACTTCCAACACTGACATCGAATGTAACAAACTCGTAATGATGTCTTGCAGTGAGTGCTTACTTTGGTAAAAACTGTAAGACAGATTTGAATTCCTGGCAAAAACTGTAATAATCGATGGACTTTTTAATCCCACGAGGATAAATGTCACCTGCTATCATTACATGACGATAACCTTCGATAGTGGTATTATTCTTTTCCTAATAACTTAGAAATTGACAGGAGGACTTTTACCAACAGCAGCGAGCTCAGGAAATGAGACAGCCAACATGAAAAAAAAAAATTGTTGCAGTTTTTGTTCACAAGCACCTTCCAGATCATGTGGCTGGTTGTCGGAAATCACCGAACATGGTAGAATAGCAACATCGACATTTCTCTCCCTTAAAACAGGTATTTTTTTTTTGTATACAAAGTCGAGGCTCGTAGACGAGCAAGAACACTGAACGGATCAGGATGTAACAGAATAAAAATACGGGAGGGTGGGACACACAAACAGCTGGGTTGAGGAACAAAGTAGAGGCAGACTTGGAGAAATGGGGGATGCGGTGAAGAGTGAGAGCTAAGGGAGGACACAGGGGGTGAATAAGATGGATACATCCACGAACTCTCAATCACAGAAGTGGAAGGAAAAACTGGAAACCCAGTAAGAGGTGAGGGTTAATAGTAATACGATTCCTTTTGTGCCGTAACGGCACATATGTCTGCCAAGGCAGTGTCATTGGCAAGGAGTACAGTCCTGGATGGGTCACCACTCCAACACTGGTTACCCCAAATGGTTAATACCCCAGTACAATGGTTCTCATTTCACCAACCTCAGAAGGATGACGGGCTGAGTCAATCCATCCATCCATCCATCCTTCCATTCATTGGGACCATACTCTGTGCAGAGCGTTGGTGCTGCAGAAGCAGTCTCCTGGGCTATTGGGCACAATCCCCGATGGGTTGCCACTCCGACGCAGGATACTAGAATGGCTCAATCATTCCAGCAAACTGGTACTCATTTTGTTGACCCAAGAAGGATAATTCAACGGTTGACAGGGGCTCAAACTCAGGACCCTCAGGTCCCAAGCCAGCCACCTTAACCGCTAAGCCAACACCAGGCTGATGGGCGAGGGTTAACCGGGGTAGAAAATATCATAGTGGTGCACGGAAGATCACCTAAGATGGTGGTGAACAGCTGTCTTGAAGCCCTGGCGGGAAGAATGACATTGAAAGACTGAGGGAGTTGGGTTCCACAGTTGGGAAAGAGGAACTAATGAGTGGAGGTGAATAGTGAGACTGGATTTTGGGAGTTTCACCAGAAGGGGGTTACTGGAAGACAGCATGTGTCCTACAGAAACCTGGGAGGGGGCTGGCAGAGCACGGAAAAGGAATGGCACGTTGAAATAATGTCCGTCAAATTGAAAGAAACAGACACTGGCTGTATCCCACAATTCCTTTTTCATATTTTGTACACAAATCACACAACAGACCAGAACATTAAAAAAATGGAGGAAAGGGGAGGGGGGGGGAGACACCAACAGCAGAATGGAGGGACACAACAGGACACTTGGAGGAAGAATAGGTGAGCGGAAGAATGAGATGAAGTTGAGGGGGAGGACGACACATGATGGGGGAACAAGCTGGATCGAATCTGGGGGTAAAATGTGTGGGGGGGGCTTCATGGGCAGGACCAGGACTTGGTCATCTTGCACTTGCTGTGCCATACATGTGCAGGTGATTAAAGTTTGATCTGATGGAAAACTATGACTGGTGCTTTTGTTGTAATCTCCATTTGCAGGTTAAGAAGGCAGAATGGAATCATCCCAGGACTCAAAGTATCCACCTGCATTTCAGTATAGGATCACATTTTAAGGACCAAGTTAGTCCAGAAAACATTCTCCCTTTCCATACATCGCCCATGTCTCGTGCAGAGAATACGATTTGCAATCGAGGATGGTTTCCTCGTCTATGTTCCAGTTTACCTTTCTATTTGTCTGGAGCTTAATTATTGGTAGTTTTTGCACAGATACCGCGTTCTCTTCCGCATTTTGCTTCTTGTATTGAGGTTGAGATCTTCTTTCTCACTGGAGAAGGTGTTTTCTTTATTATTTTTGGCACACATTCCATCTGTTCGGTATGGCAGCACAGAACTAGGTCTCAACCTCAGAGGGGTCTGTGTCCCTTTATTGACTTTTTATAATGGTTTCCAATCAATGATGGGCATTTGTGGCTACAACCTGCCAGATGGCATTTGTCCAAGGGGCCCTGAGGCCCTGGCCGCTTGGTACAGGTTCCCATCGGCACTCTGGGTAGTCATGCCAATGAGGTAAATGCCCTTCTCACCAGTCACTGGCTATGTTTCACAATTAGGATTTACTCATCTTCTTCCACACACTCTCCATGTGTGGAAGAAGAGCAAATCTTATATCCTTTAATCAATCAGACTCAATGGCATAATGGTTACAACATGTGCTCTGAGTCTGGGAGGTCGGTGGTTTGAATCGCAGCTCAGTCACACCAAAGACTTTGAAAATGACATGTCCTGCTTCGTTGCTTGATGCTCAGCAATTTAAAAAAAGGATAAAGCACAGACAAATGAACATAGGTTGGCAACCGTAGTGCAGTCTTTGATGTACCCAATGGCCTCCTCCTGCATTGAAGCTCCTTGTAAGTGAACATATTTTTCCCAGTGTAGTGGCAGCGTCGTTAAAGCCATGCACCTGTTGGCAGAACAAGAGGACCAGAACTGTTCCTTCTTTCCGAGACGAGTGTTTTACACATAGGTAACCAACCAACCAACCAGTGACCTGTACTTGGATGGCACAGTCACCAGACCTTTCACGAGTCCACAGATCTCATTACAATTCTGTCTTCTTAGCCAATACTATCATGAAAAATTCTACATCTGTAGATATTATTTGGCAGGTCTGGTTACACAATGGGCTTCAGTCTACCACTCATTACGTAGACTTTGCTGACATTCGCCCAGAGCCTGATGAACGTCCTGAAGACCTGTACCAACACTTAATGGCACGTCTTGAAGCCAATCCGTTGCACTGTAATGGTGGCATGTGTCACCATGGTGAAGATTATAAGAGAAGATGAAGAGTTATCACCTTCCTTAGAGAACTTCATTACACTTACAGGGATATGCTTGATGCATAATGACTTCCTCAGATTAATCGAGGAGCATTATGGAACCGGGCTTTGTTCTTCGACATCAGCATATATTAAACCTGAAATAACTTGGGCTTTAAGATTCACCGTTAGATGAAGTCCATGAAACTGAAGACGCTAAAGTAATCTGAGCAGCCATATCTAGTTTTAATGAGCTGAGATGTCATACATCTCTTGCACCAATCACAGTACCGTCTCGGAACCATCAATGTGTTTCCAAGTCAAGCCCATCATGTGTAAACAGGTTGAATGTGTCACTTACATGAAAAACAAACATGGACAGGTGAGCAGAATTCTTGACAAATCTGACGAGGAGTCATCAGATTATCCAGATATTTTTGTTATACAGAGTCGAGGCTCATGGGAGAGCTGGAACACAGAGTTTCATTAACAGATGTAAGCCTGGTGTTGGCTTAACGGTTAACGTGGCTAGTCAATGATCTTAGAATGTTCGGTTTGAGCCCCTATCATGCTGATAAATAACACCAGGTCAGTTTACTCAGCTTTCCTTCCAAGGTCGGCAAAATGAGTACCAGCTTACTGAAAGCAGGGGGCACTGCATCAGTGGCAAAGCTGCGCTCCCAGCGATGATGCAACCAGCAGCCACAGGCTGCATATGAAATGATGATTATAATGATTAACAGATGTCACAGTTAATGAGATTCCTGATCAAGACACCATTTCCACAGCACTTAGAGTCCAGATTAATCTCTCTAAATACCTGGACCCTTTCTACGGTCACCAAATCACTCAAATTACCATTGACAGTCAGGACAGTTCCCAATCTGCACCATTCCTCTCCACTCAAAGGTGTCTGTGAACATGCTCTAAGCTAGTGCACGACTCCAGATAATTCACTTTGGAAGGGTTTGTTGTGGAAAATTTGGATGTCGAAATATTGGCTGATAACCGTTCACGGCCTCGAGAATACATCAAAATAGCTCTACGTGATGACGTCTTCTCAGAGGACACATTTGCACTTAACCCCGTAATGATGCATGTCATGGTCAACCAAAGGACTCCCAGACCTGTTTCCCAACAAATATGTTTTCTATTTAAAACAGCGTAAAGCATTATGCGTCGGCACAATAATCCCTTTGGCTGGAGGGAAGTGGACCCCGTGATGACCTATTACAACTAGAGATGTCGTATAAAAAATATTTCTCCATGAAGACACGAGAAACAAAGACATGGGCGAGGTCGACGAGTGGAAACTTTGATTGGTCATGATGATGTAAAATGCCGTAATATTTTCTCTAAGTACTGATAAATGGAAGGGGTTTGAAAGTGCCAAAAAGGCGATTTGAGTTCGACAGTATTCAAGTATATAATTCAATTGAAATTAAATAAATATTTTTGTGGTCGTATGAAAAATAACAAAAGAGAAGATTCCGGAGGTTGACCACGGTTGATGCAGCGTCTTTTACACCACCTTATTTAACATGTTACATTAGTTATTCGTGCATGTTTGTGTCCTTTATAATGTCCTTAAAAACAGTAAGTTTTGTGTTTTGGAATGATTTTCAATTTTGTTTGAAGGCCAGATGTGCACACAGAGTAAAAAAAAACACCAAAACAACTCACTCCTCTCTGCACATGTGCGATCGGGACACATTCAGAGCCAAAGTACTAATAAACAACTGCTTCGTTTTGATTCATGTGAAAAACAAGTCTGGAGACGGCAATGGTTCACGAGCGGTATTTGACGATGTAGATTGTTTCAAAAGTCAAGGATGAGACAATGTCCTAATTAATTATAGTGGCCTTCAATTAACAGCTGCAAAATGTCGAAAACCCGGTTTCGTTCAACAACTTTCAAAATTTGACCTTTCCATAACCTTTTAAGGTCACAAAACAATGTTGCGGACATTAAAATAAGGAAACAGGTTACGTGCTATAGCTTATTGGAGTGAGGTCGTCGAAGAAGGTCGAAAACCCGGTTCGATTCCCACAACTTTGAAAATTTTACCTTTGTGAACTTTAAAGGTCAAAGGTCAAGGATTATGACCTTTGGTGCAAAACTTCCTCTGGAACATTCCAGGAACAATATAACGTCATATAGGCTATATGGCATTTCACACTCATCGGATTATCCACACTTTGATGAAATCAGAGTAAAAACAGACTTGAAGGGGGCACCACAGGCAAGGTGTTTGAGATAGAGCAAAATGGTTTCAAGAATTTAGGTTGGGAATGACCTCAAGATTATGCATAAAAAATATTGTCAACCGAGCTCTCAAGGTTTGGGCGGTCGTATGATTTTTATGTCAAAGTTTTTGACCTTGTGACCTTGACCTTGGGATGAAAATGAAAAATCGGACAATGACAAGTTTTAGATAATTCATTTTGCTATTCAAATACCGAAGAACCCATTCCATTCAGTCAATTCCCTCAGAGAAGATAGATTTTTAATCCGACTACCCCCTAAAAATGGCTATTTTTTGGGCGTGGCTCCGCCCACAATGGGCGTAGCACGCCCTCATCCAGAAAAACAACGAGACATTGATGTCGAACACATAATCAAGTTTCATCAAGACCGGATCAAAGTCCACGGAGTTATGCAGCTCTGGACAGACAGACACACAGACATAACGAATATAGTGGTCACTCTGGCTGGCGCTCGTGAACCAATACAACATTCAGTTGAAATTAAGTTGTGTGCCTTGATCATAAACTGACATTTGCACACAGAAAATACTGTTTTGTAAATGGTGGAGACTTGTAATACCCTCCACTACCGAGAAGCGACGCTACATGATACACATTTACATAGAGAAAGTGCCTCACCAACCCCCCCCCCACCAGTTCCCCCCGCCAAGACCATCGGCAAAGATAAAGACACCCCCATACATTAATTGGGGTCATGATGATCCTATGCAGCAAGTCTGGATGTAATTGGCCCAGAACTGTAGGAGGAGAAGCGTGACAAACAAGAAAACCCACAAACAAACACACAAACACCAGTCCGTGAATTATAGTAAGGATAATCCCCTTACAATCACTGGGCAAATCCAAGAAACAAAGCATCATTTCCGCAAGTATCGAGCACTTTTTAATTGCTCAGGAAGACTGCATAACACAACACAGCATTCACAGACAAAAGGTCCAGAGCATGATGCACCTGGCAAAGCCCGATAGATGGAAGTCACTTCCTTAACAACACAACCTAAGAACTGTACATGAATACTGGCGCTCCATGGGTGGAAGAAGACAAGTAAATCCTTTCCAACTGGCACGATCCAAACACACAAGATCAAAATAACCACCCGGCATGAAAAAAACACAGCAATACTGTACAAACAACAGTGGACAACAACCGATGGCAACAGAGGCAAATCCAGAATGGTTCACTGAACTTTGGAAGCAGGTCAAATTGGAGAAACAACCAGAGAGTTGGTGTCAAAGCCACCCAATGCTCGCCTGTTTATACATTTATCGTTTGTAAAAGACTAGTCTAATAATATTTTTTATAAAGCAATGCAGTGAAGTCTGATCCAAATAATTTTAAAGCAATATATGTATTTGTATATTGTAATCAGTAAAAAATAGTGTGGTAGATAAAAAACATTAGAAAGGAAAAAACTTTAACGTTGATGTGCTACAAAAAAGTTAAGTTCAAAACAGGTCAAATTTTTTTTTTAAATTGAAATTACTTTTTAATTTCAACTTCACAACATCAATAATATACCCCAAAGGAACCCCCATGCCAAATATCAGCATCCTAGTACACATATTAAATGAATGGCAAGCTTCTAAATAACTTGCACCAAAAACTTTAACGTTGATGTGCTACAAAAAGTTAAGTTCAAAACAGGTCAAAAATTTTAAAAATATTTGAAATTATTTTTTAATTTCAACTTCACTACATCAATAATATACCCAAAAGGAACCTCCATGCCAAATATCAGCATCCTAGTACACATATTAAATGAATGGCAAGCTTCTAAATAACTTGCACCAAAAACTTTAACGTTGATGTGCTACAAAAAAGTGAAGTTCAAAACAGGTCAAAAATTAAAAAAAAAATTGAAATTATTTTTTAATTTCAACTTCACGACATCAATAATATACCCCAAAGGAACCCCCATGCCAAATATCAGCATCCTAGTACACATATTAAATGAATGGCAAGCTTCTTAATAACTTGCACCAAAAACTTTAACGTTAATGTGCTACAAAATAGTTAATTTCAAAACAGATAAAAAATTTAAAACATTTGAAATTATTTTTTAATTTCAACTTCACTACATCAATAATATACCCAAAAGGAACCTCCATGCTAAATATCAGCATCCTAGTACACATATTAAATGAATGGCAAGCTTCTAAAAAATAACTTGCACCAAAAACTTTAACATTTTCATGCTCACGCTGATGCTCACGCCGGGGGTATCGCTATAGCTCTCTGTTCTTCGAACAGGCAGGCTAAAAATGCACCACCACCGGAAACTTGCAGGAAACATGACGTAATGCATATACAGTATGTTGGGGGCAAAGGGGGAGGGGGTTCTTCTGCAATTTCGCTTCCGACACAGGTGATTTGGAAGCTAGCAGTATAGCCTCAGCCCTAGACGTATGCACATTCACCTTTGAGTTGCATAGCTTGGGTTCAAATTTCGACCAGGCTGTAAACTGTAACCCTGATGTTTTGCAAGGAAGGAGTGACACATCATACATTGGAAGGACTTTAAACTGGGTGTCCCATCTGCCAACATTCATTAGTGGACATTAGTCTCGCGGTGTGTTTTGCTAAAAAGTAGGGAATTGTTATCGCTGGCATCCCAAACAAATTACCAATTCCTGCACTTACCGAATGCGAGGAAAGCAACAGCAAACCACCCAACTATTACCAAGGAACCGCTTCAGCAGAACCGATGCTCTGCAAAGAGCATGGGCCCATCGATGACGACACGTCCACCTTCTAACGTTGGCCGCCATCTTGGTTTTACCAATAATGTTTTGACACTTCCTGTGTAAAACATGCGCTTGGTATAAGAAATATCAAATGGTGAACGATTTTTTTTTCTCCCATGCTCATTATGCAATAAAAAGGCCACGTTCATCTTGAACCCCCCTCATACGTAACCTACGAGAGCAAGTGACTTGAGCACAACCTGTGCATGATCTCCCTGCGAACCGTATTAACGGGGGGCGTTCATGCTTTCTCGGAAGAGTCATCTGCACGAGGTGACATTTCATTGTTCGTTTCACAAGTGGGAAGAGCTTCAAGTGTACCTTGTTTTTCTACAAACTGCGCAACAACGATCCTCGTGTCCCTTCACTCAACACACTCAAAAAGCTTTTTAACTTGTCAAACCCAATTGCCCTTAAAGGGGGGAAATGGACAACAAGAAAGAAACAATCCGATTACAATCGCCTTCTGCTGGACAAATCACCTTGTGTTACTGGATTACTGTTGACAAAAGTTGTCAATACCCAACATCAAATTGCTCCGATGTGTATACAGTTCAATGAAACACTACTGGGGTACGAATCACAAAATCAATACACAATCTCTCGATTCCGACAGGAAACCATGTCCTCAAGCCATTTAGAGACCAGGAATGCCAAATAGTCTTCTTTTTGGATCCACGACTGAGGCTCGTGGAAGAGCTAGAGCAGAATGGAAGGGAACAGAATGTTAAGAGGGAAACACCAACGGCAGAGCAGAAGTGAGTGAGATCAAGGGGAGGGGAAGGAGGACACATGGGGTTTAGCAAGCTGCACACAAGCTGCAGCATGAAACACAGCAAGAGGAGGAAGGGAAAAGTGGGGATTAAACAGAAAAGGAACAAACTAACGAACAAACGAAAATATGTGAGGGAGAAGGGGAGGGGGGGGCAAATAACAATAACCTCGTAAAGTGGAATGCTTGGGAATGGGGTCATTTTAGGTGTAGAAGAGATCACAAGTACGGATGGGGCCATTTTGATACGTTGCTTTGCCACATGACCCGATGTTGCGGTGAACAGCTGTCTTGAAGCCCTGGAGGGAAAGAATGGGACTGAACAGACGAGGAAAGTTTGTTCCACAGGTGATAGAAAAGAAGAACAAATGAGTGGAGGTGAGCAGCGAGCATGGATTTTTGGACTTGAACAAGAAGAGGGTTATTGTAATAGACTGGTGTGTCCACTCTCATGAAAGGCAGAAAACAACATGTGGCCAACCTCAAGGCTAAACTCTAAAACCTGTCTTTTGACAAAAGAAGGATTTGATGTCAATTGCAGGATTTAAGCATGCGGTGCAAGCTCGAATTGGTAAAGTGAGTTTGATCATCATATAAAATCAATCTGAAATCTTGAGTTCGATTCAGTAATGACTCAGGGAAAAGGAAGGGGTGGAATGGCGAAGCATGAAGCGCAGCTTCATTTCACCCAGGAGTTTCAGCCTCGTTCGTTCGGCAGAATCAGAGCAATGAGTCACCAAACAAAGGGAAGGAGAAAAAAGGAAAAACGAAGGCGTGAGGCCCATGTCACGGCCTAATTACACACGTTCCTTCTGTCTCGTCACCAGGCCTGAAAGCTCTGTGCCGCCTCGCAAAACCACGACCCCCTGCGCCCACCTCAGGACCCCCACGGCTGCTGCGCCACAGGCGGTCTCTTCCTTCGGCACCGGCCTCGCCTAACTAAGGTGGGGGCACATCTCAGGCGAAGATGAAAGAATCACAAAAGCGCTAAGAGTCGAAAAATGGAAATGAACCATTTAAATTTGCACCGAATCAAATTCTACTGTATGGCCGCGAAATGCCAATGTGATGAATCCACATTTCCATGAACAAAGTAACAACCTCCTTTTCCCCTCAAGAAAACACCACCTGTGCCCCTCAGTGAGTTAAAATTAAATATTTTGATGGAAGCAATGAGAAAGGAAACTTCAAGCTCGTTTGCATGACATTGGCCATGGGGCTTGTTCGACGCACTGATCAGTGTTAATTCATTCCATGATTTAAGAGAACGAGGAAATTACTTTGGAAAATCATTCATCTCTTCTCCTGGTTTGAGGATACATGTTAAGTCCACCCACCCAGCGAAGGCGATGTTAACAAGCTTCTCATGAGAGCAAAAGGTAAACAATTGGGTGTTCATTTGATAATCAAGATTTGACGCGCAAAACGATGAAATGGAGGCACACAGCAGGGCATTTCGGTCGTAAATCAACACATTCATACTGTACAAGAAAGCCTCCTCTGGACGATCACTCATAACTTGCAAACTCGAGTTTCACTTATCTCCTTCAAGTTCGCCCTAATATTGTTGTGCGACGGCCCCACGTCCCGTAAAAGGTCACAATATTCTGTATTGGCTCGAATTACATCACTTGTGATGAACAAAGAATAATGTTCAATTGAAAGACGACAATCTGTTTCTGGTGTATGCTCCCCCTCCATCCCCTCCCTTACCTCAAATGGCCGCACTGCTGATACCGCACGTGAAAAGGCTGAATGCCTAAACTCGGTGTTTGCATCAAAATCTTGTATCCGAAACCCATCGCTTTCTGAACCCACCTTACCCAGGTGCACCCAACTGTCCCTGGACTCTGTGTCCTTTACTCCTGACAAGGTGGAGAGCTTGCTGTCAAACCTCGACTCAGATTCTGCAACCGGTCGAGACGGCATCAGCCCGCGTGTCATGAAAACCTCCTCTGCTGCTCTTGCTCACCCTCTCTCTGTTCTATTCACCCTCTCATCTGCTCAACGTCACCTGCCATCTGCTTGGAAATCAGCAAACATCACTGCCCTGCACAAAAAAGGTGCAAAAACAGATCCCTGCAACCACAGACCAATCAGCCTTCTCCCAATCATCAGCAAGGTTATGGAATCCATCATTGCTGAAGACATTAAATCCTTCCTCTTCTCCAATGGCTTGATTTCCGATCATCAATTTGGTTTCAGACCAGGTCACTCTACCCTGGATATTCTGCTTCTGCTCTCCCAACAATGGATGGAGGTCCTCAATGCCAGACATGAAATCCGAGCCATATCCCTGGACATATCCAGTGCTTTTGACACAGTCTGGCACCCTGCCCTGCTCACCAAACTCTCTTCCTATGGTATCCAAGGCCATCTCCACTCATGGCTCGCAGACTTCCTCTCCTGTCGCAGTCAACGTGTGGCCCTAAATGGAGTTTTTTCATCCCCTCTTCCAGTCCAGGTTGGAGTTCCTCAAGGTAGCGTTCTGGTCCCTGTTCTTTTTGTGGTTTTCATCAATGATCTCTCTGACTCTTTGGAAAATCCTCTATATCTCTTTGCTGATGACTGCACCCTCTGCCGTACCATCTGTCATCCCTCAGACCAGCAAGCAGCAGCTTCTTCGCTCACTGCTGATCTGGGTAAAATCGCAAACTGGTCCAACACGTGGAACATGTCATGTCTTTCAATCCGGACAAATCTCACACTCTCACTATGTCTCTCCGAAAGGACCGTTTAGAACCCCCCCCCCCCATTCACTTTCTCAACAATCCTCTGGAAGAAATCCTTTCTTTCAAGCTTCTGGGTCTCACTATCTGCCATGACCTTTCCTGGGAAAGCCACATTTCAAACCTCGCCTCCAAAGCCAGTCACCGACTGGGAATCCTCCATCGTGCAAAGTCCTTCCTCGGCCCACCTGAGCTCCTGACCACTGAGAAAGCTTTTGTCCGCAGCCTGATGGAGTACTGCTCTCCCCTCTGGGCTGGTGCTCCTGCCGCCCACCTTCCTCGGCTTCACACTGTGGAAACCAAGGCATTTTGGATCATTGGCATCTCCTGCAATGAGGCTGAGTCTTTGGGCCTTTCACTCTCTCACCGCAGGCTGGTCGGTGGTCTTTCTGTCTTCCACCGTCTCCTCTCCGGCCTCGCCCCCCCCCGCCCCCCTGCTCTCTCTGTGATTTCTCCCCACCACATTTTCACAGGGCGCTCAAGGTCCGCCAATAACCCCCTTCTGGGAAAACTACTAAAATCACAAATCACTGCTCACCTTCACTCTTTCATTCCTCTTTTTCCCCACCTTTGGAATAAACTCCTTCACTCTATTCAATCCCATTCTTCCCTCCAGGCCTTCAAAACAGCTGTTCACCACCATCTCTGATCATCCCCCATCCAAATCCTCGATCTTTTCGACCCCTGATAATCCACCCAAGCCCACCTCCTTTAAATTCCCTGTTTTCCTTCCTGAAAGTCCCTGTAATGTCCATCTTGTGTTCCTCATGTTCTCCGCCCCATCCCTCTCCCTTCCACAGATCTAATGTCTCTGTTCCCCACTGTTTTGTCCTTCCCACTCCCGCCCCTTGTCTCATGCCCCCCTTGCTGTGCGTTGTGTGTTCGCTCTCATACGAGCCTCGACAAGGTATACAAAAAAAAAATTTGGGATGAAAGCAGTGAGATATAGTTAATATATATATATATATATATATATATATATATATATATATATATATATATATATATATATATATATATATATATATATGTATATATATTTGTGTGTGTGTAAGAGGCAAAACAATTTGCTTTTATATTCCATGAACTGCATGTGAATGTCTCCATAAAATGTTCCATTCCCTTTTCAAAGAAAAAGTGAAATCTTGCATGAAGAAGCGTGATACACCTTTAAATTGAGGAGTTCAATTCCACCACCAGCACGAAAAGGCGCGAACTGTTCCACTTTTTGGCTGCCGCCCTTCTTATTGGCTCTGCGCTCGAAATTGAAACCGATCCACGTGACCGACGAGAATATTATTATTGAAACACATCCCAAGTATTCCTCAATCACAACAATCATTAAAAAAAAATAATAAATAAATAAATAAACAAACAAACTTTCCCCAAAAAATTTTTTTTGGTCACCGTTAAAGCTGCTGTCCTTCATGCAATCATAGCTGTCCTTCATAACTGGCATTCCCAGTTTGTTTAACACTCTGGGTGAGGTTGAACACACTTACATCACTCCGGTTGACAGCAGCTCCAACATTTACATATATTTGCTCGTGTAACTTAGCGTACAGAGTGGTAAGTGAATGGGCTGCGTTATCCGCGGGAGCCCGAGCGATGCAAGTACCCGCTGTTATCTTTAAATGTGTTTGGTTCACACGCGGCGACATTCCATGTATTTGTCCCGAGGAAGAGGGCGATTTGTGCAAGTGCAAACGCTCGGCGGGCATTCATTCATCCCGGGCTTTGTGTAGGGAGGGGGCAACGAGGGTCCAAGGGCCGCAGCGCGTTCATTTCACGGCCTGTTTTCGACATTATTGCCGTTTTCGATGCACAGATTAGTATCCATAATCTCTTCCCAAAATCGGCCACGACTGGCCTGCCGAGCAGAACTGATTAATATGCCAGCTCTGCAGAACAAATGCATCCCTGGCTTGAATAAATCCGCCCATTATTTATGTTCCCCGGCGCTTTTTTCCGAATTTTAAGCTCCCCTTTTTAATCAAACTTGTCATGCCAAAACTATCACAGATTCTCTCCCAACCCCCCTCCCACTATGACGTCACAATTGACCTTGTATTAACGGAGCGGACTTTTCTGTGACATTCTATACCCAGCGTTCATTTTTGTAATCCGCACGTTCTGTAATAAGCCGGAGGTCGCTACGAGAGTTCGCTTCGTGTAAACTCACCCGACACCATTTAAACACACATTTCCTTGGCCTTTGCATTCAATTACGAGAACATTAGCTCGGTGACCTCGGAACCGCCGCTGCACACACGCAGCATCAAGCTGCGGCAGGGAGCGTACACACATCGCGCTTTGATTAAAAAGGGAACCTATTAATTGCTCCAGTGGCTCTCCGCAATTACTTTGAAAATTTGGTGGTGGGATTGGGCAGGGCGGGGACTTTGATAAGGGGGTGGGCAAGTTGCACCGACGTTTTGTCGATCAAAAAGACGAACGCGCCATTCGATACACCTGTACACGCGTGCGCGGGAGCCAAGTTCGACTTACGACTGCTTATTAGAATGCTGGCCGAGGGGGAGTCTGCTTGGTGCGCCATTATCTTTGGCCCTCTTATCAAACTTTTATTGCATTGTACGGTGGGTGACCCACACCTATTAGTGCACATTATCCCATTAACTGGCAATTTGTGTTTGAATTACATTAATGCCTCTCTCCGTGGCTTGGCGCTGGCCGACCCCCCGCCCATTCTTTATATTTTAATGACTGCAGCACGCCGTGTTTCGGGCCGCGTTGCAAAGACGTCGCTAATGAAATTTGCAGCCTCGGCGCTGTGCTATCAGTGGTAGCCCGCATGCCGGCCTCGCACGCTGAGCCGATTTGGAAGGCACGCTATGGGCAGGAATGAGTAATTAGGAGAGGGGAGCAAGGAATGGGACAGAATGTCGCGCTGAGCCAAAGCTGCTGGAATATCTTGCGATATCTTTTTTTTAATACAAATGCCAGGATTTAACCAAGTCGTGCTGGTCCAGAGTCGAACCCACAAGGTGTCTCCCTCACTGACACATTTGTACAAAGACACGCACTGTTTGCCCTGCTGGAGGAGTACATCCCATTTGATCGCCGAATGAAGGATAGTCTGGCCCCCGAGGCGGTCAAAGACCACGGAGGGTGAAAAGGAAAGATCCTTCATTTATGGTTGCTAGCGAGGAGCTGTGAAAAGGAAATGAGATTTGTTTGCTTACAGTTGATATGAAAAGAGAAAGATAACTGCTCATGATCGCAAATAGGTAGAGCTCTCGAGTTTGGGTTTGATTCTTGACCTGACGAGAAACTCATATATTATCCTGGTGCTTCAAAGTCAGGGCATTACATCAATGACTGTGCTATAGACTTGGATGGATTTTCCCATGATGCTCAAGATGTCTTTCCCACAATTGTTGAACATCTCAAGGTATCTTTTGACGAAGAGTACGTGAACTATTACTTACGGCCTGACCAAATTCCAAATTCTTGCCCCGGCTACGCTTTCATTGGTGATCAATGTAGCCATCTTGTTGACATGCTCAGTGGACTTCGTGCCTGGCCACAAACAAAAAGGGTGTGGTCAAGGCATGATATACCAGGAACTGATGTTAGATCTACCTGGATGAGAAAGACAGACACAGAGAGAGAGAGAGAGAGAGAGAGAGAGAGAGAGAGAGAGAGAGAGAGAGAGAGAGAGAGAGAGAGAGAGAGAGAGAGAGAGAGAGAGAGAGAGAGAGAGAGAGAGAGAGAGACAGAGAGAAAGAGAGACAGAGAGAAAGAGAGAGCCACATGGACCATGAAGCAACAATGGTATGAACCATATAACAGCCCAGGCAGGAATCTTTGGTCAGGGCACGAGAAATTATTTATGATGAATAAATAAACTTCATACAAAGAGCAAAAGACATTAACAAGGCCAATGATATGAACTCGTGTTTGTGAGCACCGGACTATGTGCGCAGGCTTCGGGGGTGTACTGCCGGTGTATCACTGTGACCTCGGCACAAGCCTAGTCGAATGCATTTGCTTAATAGCACGTGCCAGCATCAAAGCAGGCCCGGCAAGCAACCAAGGCCAAGCCTGTAAGCACCATTACTCACCTGAAATAGGGATAATGCACGGATATGACATGTTCAAACGCACCCTGGCAATTAG
The DNA here is from genome assembly GCF_056783735.1 of Eptatretus burgeri. Classification (NCBI taxonomy): domain Eukaryota; kingdom Metazoa; phylum Chordata; class Myxini; order Myxiniformes; family Myxinidae; genus Eptatretus; species Eptatretus burgeri. Next base: position 18,692,813 of record NC_140967.1, read on the forward strand.
GTTGCGACAGATACGTTATGGCGGTGACCTTGTTTATGGCAGCTAAAAGCCTCCCGTTGCTGTCTGAATCAGAAATCCAGCTTCACCCTCAGTGGGAAAGAGCATTGAGAAAGATTTGGCAAAGGATCGCTGTCAACAAGCGGGGTCTGCACCGACACTCCTGCGGCAACTGACGGTTTTCGCAGATGTCTCGCAACAAGAAAAATGCGAAAAAGGAATAAATTTGATGCAGTGGTAAATGTTACCTGGGGGAAGATGTTGTGTTATTGAAAGAAAATCCATCTTGCCCTTTCATTGCAAGCAGTCTGGAGCTCAATGTGCTCCCATGTTTCAGTCTCTGTTCCCTTGTCACTCAGAAAGATCCTCTAACACACACACACACACACACACACACACACACACACACACACACACACACACACACACACACACACACACACACACACACACACACACACACACACACACACACACACACCAATGTGTATTAGGGCATTCTCACAATCATCCTGCTCTCATGAAGCAGTCATCAAGAAAATTGAAAAATAAATAAATAAATAAAAAAACCTGACGAAGCCAAGTGGATACATCATCTGTAAAAGAGGAGAGGAGGAGATCAGGGGTTGAGAGTGAACAATTTGTGTACAAGAGCATGAGGAGAGGGGAGGGGGGCAGCGATAGGCAAAGATCTTGACGAAATTGAGACGATCACAGGTTATGCAAATTGCTATTAAAAGGTAAATTGCTACGAAGTTGAATATCATGGAATTCATTATTATTATTTCGCTGCTTTAATGGGAACATGTCAGTGTATTTTTCAATGTGTATAATGACCGATATGCACGGACGCACATCTAATGCCCCTGCCTTGAACAACACGGGAGAGGGGTGAGGGGAGGGTGCGGGTGCACGTCTGAAGGTAAGCATGCTGTTAATTCTCCTGTGCATTGGAAATCAACCAGACAAGGAAGCAAGGGTGATTTCAACCATCAGATTATGGATGTTTCAACACCAGGCAGGTCATCCAGCACTTACGTTATATTTTACATTGATGTGAGGCTCGTGGAGGAGTTTATACATAAATCACAGGCAGCATCACGACGTTGGTAGACATGAGCGAACTTCTACACGAATTATGACTTCAGTACTTGTAGATGAGATGGGACATGGGATTTGAACCTGGGCTTGTCCACACATGTGCTAAGGTTTCAGATGGGATTTTGATACAAGCCAACGCAAGGGCTCACATGGGAAAACTAGAACGGGCATGCAGTAGAGCACGTAGACCTCCGCCAGGCTGAACAGTTTACAATTTGTATCCACCGATAGGCCGGATCTGGATCCATACCTGAACCAAAATCGAATCTGCTTGTTCTTACCACCTTCCCAACTCATCCACCAAGTTTTTTCATAACTCGTCCACAACTTCAGCTATCGGTCCATTTCAATAAGTCGGCAGGCTCAGTTGTGTCAAGCAATACAATCTCAACGCAAGCGCGCACATACAACCTTCTGATTGTTATGGTGAGCATCGTCACTGATTATGTCTCACACGGCAAAACCGCATAATCTGCACAGAACAACCATCTGTCTGCCAGCCAGACAAATGTTCCTGCTAATGCAAACCATTCAACCTGAAAACACGTGATGCGACCAGTGGGAAAATCGAAACATGAGGAGTGTGACGAGCACTCCCCTTTTCCCTATTGGGGATCTCAGCGGAGTGCTCGTCACACTCCTCATGTTTCGATTATACATGTATAATAGATACAACGGGAACCCAACGGGTTCACGGGTCAACAGTGGTTGATAAAAAAAAATCATTTCAAGAAAAAACAAACAAACATAGGTCCAGCGAACTATACTGCTGAGGTTGTTTGGATTGATCAAATACTCCCGAAGAGTACTTCACAGAATCGGGAATTGATTTTTTAATAATATTTTTTCGTTGCCCGATTGGAACGAAACTTGATACTGCACACCGCAGACGAATGGTGGGTAAGGTGGCCATAAAATTTTTGCACTATTGAGTTCCGTTTTGGCTGTATTTCGGGACATACATACATACATGATGAGAGTTTTAGTAATTCAATACATATATACATAGTTTCAAAAAGTGGACTATTTGAGCAGCCTGATATTCTGTCGATTTAATGCAAGACCCTTCTCTCTTGCATGATATGGTGGTGGTCGTACGCCTTTTCAAACAAGTGGTCAGTTGGACCCCGACATTAACGATGATGTTCACAGTGGAGCAAAAAGTGAAAAAAAAAACTTGACTGTGGTTTGAAACAAAATGCTACGTATACGTGTGCCGACGATTCTGTCAGTATTTCCATGTTTACAACCATAATGGACCTTCCAACAGGAGCATTCAGCAGTTTGTGGAGCACTTCCAAGCACATGGAAGTGTGAAAAATCAAAATAAAGGCAACAGTGGCCACCCACCAAGTGCTACGAAGGACCAAAGGAACATTGATTTCGAGAGAGATTCTGCAATCGAAAGACTGAAGAAATCCAACCGTCAAGTAAATGGGGTGCTGCCAAAGGTCAAGTATATGCCAACAAACCTCAAACCCTGACTGTCCCGAAGCAGGATGTGGAGGACGACCATAAGGCTACCACTCCAGCCACTTGCAGATGAGTTTGAAGTTTTCCACAAGTCAGGATCAAAGCCTGCTTGAATGGAGGTGAAGCACACATTGAAAATGTCAATTACAAGCAGTATAATGAGTGATTTCAAAATGGAATGGTGGATGCTTTCCATCAATGTATCCATGAACTTGCTTCCTTTTCAAATAGTCCACTTTTTTTTGAAGCACCCTATATATAAATAAATATATATCTATATCGATATATAATCTATATATCCATATATATAACAAGAAGCGAATACTTTGATATCGCGCGGCTGGGGGCAGTAAAAGTCCAGGTTAAGAATGATGAAACAATTTTGCAGTTATAAAATTCAAATGTAGACACGGTGAATTAGCATGCATGATGGGGAGAGTTGTGACGTTGGACAAATTTCTATTTACTAGTGCGGGCCCGTAGGTGCGTGCCCGTAGGTGCGTGCCAATATGTGCAGCTTCATTCCTTCGCTCTCGTAAACGACGACTGCATTTGGGAATTGTTTCAATTAGATCGGACCAACCATATCATAAATGGCCATAACTGGGGAAACACCTGGGAAACAGACTCAGGTCCCCAGCGTCAATTGTGACGTCATATCAAACGAAGAAGAAGAAGAATTGATGCCCCCTCTCTCTCCCCCCCCCTCGTCTCGCCCCTCCTCTCTCTCCCCCCTAGTCTCACCCCTCCTCTCTCGCCCCCACTCTCACACCCCTCTCCCGTCCCCCTCCCTCGCCACCTCCTCTCTCTCCTCCACTCTTGAATTGTGACGCCCCCTCTCTCCCGCTCCCCTCTCTCCTCTCTCTTCCCCTCTCTCTTCCCCCTCCTCTCTCACTCCTCTCTCTGTAAATGTATTCACAAATGTCTTCCAAGCACAACAATTAATTCAAACCTTGGGAAAAAAACAGCTTTCAAACCCTTGGGAAACAGCTGTTTCCCTTGGGAAAATTCAAACCTTGGGATTAATTAATAATTTGAACAATTAATTCAAACCTTGGGGGGAAAAAAACAGCTTTCAAAGCTTGGGAAACGCTTTGGGAAAACAGCTGAAACGGATGAAGAACGATATCAAACCTTGAAAAGGCACATACTCAGGTCCCCAGCGTCGATTGTAACGTCATACCAAATGAAGAAGAAGAAGAATTGTCACGTCAATCGTGCAAAATATATAAATATATATATATATATATATATATATATATATAAATATATATAAACATTAATTGTGAGGTCATTAGTGATATCATAGCACCGTGTCCTGTCATTGGTTGACAGATGTTATTGGTCATTGTATCACGTTATTCTTTTTATTATTGCCAATTGTTGTGCGATTATTATTATTTTATTAATATGCTGTTATCATTATTCTGAGATATCTTTAGGAAAAAATGGCATAAGGTGGAACGACACTTCAGCTGCGATATATACACCTTTCCAGCACTGAAAAAAGCAATAAAATGACCGTAACTTGAGAACCGCTCGTCCGATTAATATAAAACCTTGAAAAGGCACATCCGCGGGTCCCGGCAATATTCCTGGCAAGTTTCAATCAGATCGGACCGGTGGTTGTCGAGAAACGGCGGTCACAGACACACACACACACACACACACACACACACACACACACACACACACACACACACACACACACACACACACACACACACACACACACACACACACACACACACACACACACAGATTGCTGGAATTATAGATAGATAGCCCTCAGATCAAAGGGACGTACGCGGCCATATGTGACAGAAGACACAGGACAGAATAGCCAATTATATAACAGCGCAATGTCGCCACGCTGTAATTATATAACAGCGCGATGTCGCCACGCTACAAAAAAAGTACGTGCAAAAAAAAACAAAAAAAACCCACAAAAAAACAATGAAGAACGAGAGTTACAACGCTGCACGTCAACAACTAACGGAACAGGAAGATTCTCACTTCCTGCTCAGAAAATCAACTTCCGGTGTCACAGAAAACGATTCATCACAAAAAAAACTTCGCTCTTCCACATTAACCCCGCCCACAATCCACCCGGCAATCTCCGCCCACATTCCACCCGGCAATCTCCGCCCACATTCCACCCGGCAATCTCCGCCCACAATCCACCCGGCAATCTCCGCCCACATTCCACCCGGCAATCTCCGCCCACAATCCACCCGGCAATCTCCGCCCACAATCCACCCGGCAATCTCCGCCCACATTCCACCCGGCAATCTCCGTCCACAATCCACCCGGCAATCTCCGCCCACATTCCACCCGGCAATATCCGTCCACAATCCACCCGGCAATCTCCGCCCACAATCCACCCGGAAATCTCCGCCCACAATCCACCCGGCAATCTCCACCCACATTCCACCCGGCAATCTCCGCCCACAATCCACCCGGCAATCTCCGCCCACATTCCACCCGGCAATCTCCGCCCACAATCCACCCGGCAATGTCTGCCCACATTCCACCCGGCAATCTCCGCCCACAATCCACCCGGCAATCTCCGCCCACAATCCACCCGGCAATCTCCGCCCACAATCCACCCGGCAATCTCCGCCCACAATCCACCCGGCAATCTCCGCCCACATCACACCCAACAATAAGTGTGACAGAAGACACAGGACAGAATCGCCAATTATAAAACAGCGCGATGTCGCCGCGCTGTAATAATAATGTATACTGTATATGAAACATGTGGAGTGTGTTGAGCACTCCCCATATCTCCACTGGACATCGTCCAACACAAAAGCGTCACTTCCAACCCGGAGGCCTCAGCCTGGCAACTCGGTCAAAAAGACAAAGATTACTTGGTCAACATGCGTTAAACATCAAACAGAGCCACCGATCTGGATTTCGGGCTTATTTTCCCTCATTAGCACTACATACTGAGTATATACGTTTCAATATATATATATATATATATATATATATATATATATATATATATATATATATATATATATATATATATATATATATATATATATATATATATATACACACACACATATCTTCTTCTTTCGGCTGCTCCGGTTCAGGGTCACCACAGCTGATCATCCATTATGATCCGCATACTGATTTGGCACAGGTTTTTTTTTTACGCCAGATGCCCTTCCTGATACAACCCTGGTCGCCTCTTACGACACAGGAATATGGCACACCTATTCTAACCGGGGCATACACCGGGCCCAGTACACTGGGACTCACTTCGCCGACCTCGGAAGGATGACAGGCTGAGTCAACCTCCTGGTGTGTATTAATTCAAGCGGCTAACGGGGCTTGAACTCAGGACCTTTTGGATCCAAAGCTGCTACCCAAACCACTACGCCAACACCAGGCTATTATATTTATATTTATATATATATATATATATATATATATATATATATATATATATATATATATATATATATATATATATATATATATATATATATATATATATATATATATATCGAATAAATGATGACCACATTCGCCACTTATACATATGTCAGATGCACATCCTGTTCTGGTGAGCATCACCACAGGTTATCATCTCATGGCAACACCGCATACTCCACAAAGAATATCTGTCCATCTGCCACACAGACAATGTTACCGCGAATGCAAACTATTCAACCAGACAGCAAGTGTTGTGATCAGCGGGTAAATCGAAAACATGTGGAGTGTGAGGAGCACTCCCTCGATTGGTGTAGGACGATGTCCAATGGAGATCGGCAGAGTGCTCAAGTGCTTACAATCAATAGAATGCATTGGAAGCCTCCAATGGAAAATACCTGAGGAAGCCGGTGAAATGTTGCACGAGACCGGGTCTTTTGCTTTTTTGCTCAAATTAGCAGAGTCAATCTTGTTTTTACTTTTGTTTGGAAGCACCTTCTTCTTTTAAAATGTGGAATTCCAACACACCAATCATGTACATTATATATACTAGTGCGTGCCCGAAGGTGCAAAAAAAAAAAAAACAACTTTCAAACCATGTGCCAGAAACAACAACCACACAGGCCGTTCCTTCGCTCTCATGTGTCCGTAAGTGCGTGGCCGTACGTGCAAAAAAAAAAAACTTTCAAACCTTGTGCCAGAAACAACAAACACACAGGCCGTTCCTTCGCTCTTGCGTTCTCGCGACAACCACACTTCCACACACAGAGTTACTTAAAATCCAAATTAAAATCAAGTTTACCTCCCTGTCTTTGCTTGCCATGACATTCACTGCCATGTAACCGGCACAGCCTGTGACGCCATAGTCAGCCGGCCACGCACTAGCATACGCAGCCACGTGTCATGTCATTGGTTGGTAAATAAATGGCCGCAGCAACGTGTCATTGGTTGGTAAATAAATAAATGGCCATAACTTGGGAAGCACTTGCCTGATTAATATCAAACCTTGAAAAGGCACATCCTCAGGTCCGCAGCAATACAGCTGGCAAGTTTCAATGAGCATGGATCAGTGGTTGTCGAGAAACAGCGGTCAAACACACACACACACACACACACACACACACACACACACACACACACACACACACACACACACACACACACACACACACACACACACACACACACACACACACACACACACACACACACACACACACACACACACACACACAGCTGGAATTATAGATACTAGTACGTGCCCGTAAAAAAAATAATAAAAAAATTAATAAATAAATATTCAAACCGCGAGCAACAAACAACAACCACACAGGCTGTTTCTTCGCTCTCGCGTGCCCGTACGTGCGTGGCCCGGAAGTTCACATATTATTCGCAGTTATGATTATTCGCAATTTAGTTTTAATGCCCAAATATTCAATTAGCGCCAACGTATTTTGCCTTTCGCAATGTCATCGCAAGGAAAAACAAAAACAGAAGAGAAGAGATAAAAAAATTACTTCCTGGTTCGGAGCATACCAGCACTTTGATGTTACCAAAATTTATGCACCGTCTAATATGAAAACGATCATAACTTGGGGCATAGTGTTTATCTATAAATGCGCATAAGAAATCGAGAAATTATTAGAATATACGAAGTCATCATTATCCGGAAGCCCGTCCGTTGTAACCCGTAATGGGGAACGTGGCAGAGGTTCCCTTCCCCATTGGCCACGCCCACGCAACAACGTGTCTTGTCATTGGTTTGGTCAATAAATGGCCGTAACTTGGGAAGCACTTGTCTGATTAATATCAAACCTTAAAAAGGCACATACTCAGGTCCCTAGCAATATATCTGGCAAGTTTCAATTAGATTGGACCAGTGGTTGTCGAGAAACAGCGGTCTCACACACACACACACACACACACACACACACACACACACACACACACACACACACACACACACACACACACACACACACACACACACACACACACACACACACACACACACACACACACACACACACACACACACACACACACACACACACACACACACACACACACACACACACACATATATATATATACATATACCCATCCATTGCGACCATACTCTGTCCAGAGCGTTTGTGCTGCCGAAGCAGTCTCCTTGGCTATTGGGCACAATTCTGGATGGGTCGCCACTCCGACACAGTATACCAGCAAGCTGGCACTCATTTTGCCAACCTCGGAAGGATGACAGGCAGAGTCCACCCCACCTGGTGTTACTTTAACAGAAAAAGGGGGATTTGAACTCAGAATCCTCGGATCCCGAGCCCACATCAGGCATGTATATGTGTGTGTGTGTATATATATATATATATATATATATATATATATATATATATATATATATATATATATATATATATATATATATATATATATATATATATATATATATATATATAATATATTTCAACAGGCATCATTTTTTTTAATTTTCTACAAATTATCTTAGGTTCTCAATGTTGAATTTGGAGAGATTGTACTGGATTTTAAATCCTTTATATGGAACAAGTCGCGATGATGGAGAAACAAGCATGGTGGTGAGGGTTGGGTTCAAATACACAGGAGAATGAAGCGTGTTCCGCAGTACAAGTTTCGTGCAGGTACAATAGGAGGAAAAAATGGGGTTGGGGGTTGGTACGTGAGCCATGAGAGATGGGGGTGGTGAGGGCTGTGGGGGGGGGGGTAGGGAGTAACCTGGCATTGGAGTCACGGAGCTTGCCCGCAGGAGAGAGGAGGTTTCATCCCAGCGCTCGGCCGCCAATCACGCTCGCTCGCCGATTTCACAGCCGTCTCATTACCCGCCGAAATTGACACTTCAATCGCCAGCGCGTTATATCATTTGAATGCAAATGAGGTTTGAATGGAAATCAGGAGACCGTGCCGCAGGCCTGGGGTTATGAAC